>NC_140173.1:16168822-16634476 GCF_963971535.1 Notolepis coatsorum | reverse complement strand
ATATAGATATCAGTGGTGATATAGATATCAGTGGTGATATAGATATCTGTGGTGATATAGATATCAGTGGAGATATAGATATCTGTGGTGATATAGATATCTGTGGTGATATAGATATCGGTGGTGATATAGATATCGGTGGTGATATAGATATCAGTGGTGATATAGATATCGGTGGTGATATAGATATCGGTGGTGATATCGGTACCAGCGGCGGCTCTCGAACTGTGTAATTGGTTTGTCATGACAAACTAATAAAAAATCGCATCGCCGGCTTCGCGGCTGCGTTGCCGGTCCGCGACAAGACCGTCTGCGGCTTGCTCCAGCGGACACCAGAGCTCGGGTCGCGGACCGGCAACGCAGCCGCGAAGCCGGCGATGCGATTTTTTTTTATTAGTTTGTCATGACAAACCAATTACATAATCCAACATATCTGTAAAGGCACACACAACATATTCCAGTTAACGGTATATTTTTTTAATGATTCGTTACGGCGTAATCAATACTTCCATTTGTATAAATTGCGTTCGGGACCTCCATGTTTTGGGGGTATTCATCAGAAAAATCGGATCCGGGATTCGGCTCCCATCAGTCGGGCAAGAACTGCGGCTTTTCAGCCTCTCTCCTCTATCCTGGAGCTTAAGCAGAGTTTAGATAGAGGAGCTTGTCGCGGCTCATGCGCACGCTCGGCCAATCAGAGCGCAAAACGGCAATGCGGAAACCGAGTGGCGTTGTAGAAAGAATAGACGCGGCCGGGAGGGCGACGCACAAATCACCATCAGTCAGCCTGATGATAACGTTACTTCCACACCTACCCTACTGCTTGACCTTACTCCTAAAACCCACCTTACCCCTACCCCTGCAATTAGAAACTGGCCCCGGTAAATGTCAAAATCCCCCCCCCCTGTACAGTTTATTCCCCTTCGGATGTATATTTTTTTATGATCTCTTTTTCTTACACAGTACCGTATATTTGTATGTCTTGTATGTCATAAATGTCTTGATGAATTGAAAATGGATGAGCCTTATGTAAACAAGACGAAAAAGTTTTTTTCTGGTCTTCATCCTCTTGGCAGTTGTTAGTATTGAGCTGTACTGTATTGTACCCATTCTGCAATCTGTTAATAAAGTTTTCAATCAATCAACCCCTAAAGAAAGAACGATGACCCGTTATTCTAGCTTCTTGGAAAGAGACTGAGCCAAAATATCCGGCTCCCTTCAAAGAGCCGTAACCTCCATCACTCCAGATAATATACGAGGCTGAGCTGAAGTGCACAGGACAGGGGGCCACAACAGCAGACCACTGAGCCAACGACGCTAATGATCTATTATTCTACTGTAGAAAATATCAACTTTGATGGCAAGAGAAATACCTAAATATACTGTCTTACCATATTTGAGTTACTGTGTGGAGATATGGGGGAATGCATACATAAGCACACCCTAAGTTTTTTTTTTATTTTTATTCTTTTTGGATTACAGAAAATTATCACTAAAGTGCTATCTGTTGCAGCTGCACTGTTTTACATGAAAATACCATATTTGGATAAGTTTGACCATTTCTCAAAATCTGAAAATCATTATTTAATTAAACACAGAAAAGGATCACCAAGTTACTCTGGATAAAAAAAAACTTTACAGACAACATTGAGACAAAGCTTCCTGACACATTTCCATCCAAACTCTTGGAAGAACTCATTGAAATCTCATCTGATACCACCTGGAGAGCTAGTTTCAGAGTGTGGTGCTGAGTACCAAGTATCTCATGATGCAGCAGTTACGGTGTTGATACCATTCAGCACCACATATGTGTGAAGCTGGCTTTTCATCCATGACAGCTCTGAAAACAAAATATAGGGCCAAGTTGAGCCTTGAGGATGACATGCGTGTTGCCTTGTCAAAGATCTCCCCACGTATTGACCGTATTATTAGCCAGCAGCAGCAGACCTCACATTGAGCTAGAAATTTCCACCGAGCACTTTGAGAGCCAGCCGTGTTTTCCTTTTTACCCCCTTGAATGCCCAAACCCACTCCAATGTTAACGTAATTATGGCTATGTGTCTAATCTGCCCGTCGCTTATCAAAGACTCATTTTCCAGTCAACATTGTCATGGCAGATTGTTTTTTTATCGCTTCATTTCCGTTTGATAGCATTTTGAAAATCAATCGTTTTCGCGGAAAAAACAACCCATTCTATGATAATCGCCTTTTACTGGAATATTCCAGAACGTTGTCATTTGTCTGCCTATTTATGAATCGTTTTCAAATAAACGATAGATGATCGATAGTATATGTGCCGCGCGCTGATAATCGCTGCTCTTATTTCCTGATGGCTTTTACAGTCAAAACAGCTATATCACATATAGGGGAAACGCTTATATATCCGTGAAAACGAGTCTGATTATCCTAAGACTGATAACATAGATTCCTTACCTGAGGTCAGATGGTATCCAAATGGTTTATTCCAATTTCCGATCGCCATTCGAAAAAATCGCTCATTTGATTGATCCATCGTGTATACAGTAAAACACATATTCGCCTGGTAGACCCCGGTTACATCAGTGAGAAGTAAAATGTGGAGTCAGAAATCCTTTCTCCCATTCACTTTCATTGAGTCCAATCCAAAAGGGTGATTTACCATCTGGGAGACGATAGGGGGCGCTTTTTTCACATCTTGAGAGCCTGGATATCCAACGGTAGGCTCGCTTGATGCAATATGATTTCAGATCGCTAATAAAAAAAAATTAAAATAAAAACAGAGTATTCTTGTGATGGGCATTCAACCCAAGGACAGTGGTGGGTATCATATATCATAAAGGACACAGTGTATCATATATATCATAAAGGACACAGTGGTGAGTATCATATATATCATAAAGGACACAGTGGTGGGTATCATATATATCATAAAGGACACAGTGGTGGTATCATATATATCATAAAGGACACAGTGGTGAGTATCATATATATCATGAAGGACACAGTGGTGGGTATCATATATATCATAAAGGACACAGTGGTGGGTATCATAAAGGACACAGTGGTGGGTATCATATATATCATAAAGGACACAGTGGTGAGTATCATATATATCATAAAGGACACAGTGGTGGGTATCATATATATCATAAAGGACACAGTGGTGGGTATCATATATATCATAAAGGACACAGTGGTGGGTATCATATACACTGCTCAAAAAAATTAAGGGAACACTTAATGATTTTGATTTCCATTGATCATTCTTATGTTATTTTGTTCTCAACGCATTCCACTATGTAATGAATAAATATTTTCAACTGGAATATTTCATTCATCGAGATCTAGGATGTGCCCTTAGGAGTCACGCTGGAGCTTTGAACCCGTCGGCGGACAACAAAAGAAATTAGAATCCCTCTTAAATGCTCAAAAAGGACATCTTTTCAGAAATCGATAAAAATAGAAAAATGGCCATTTCTAGTGCTTTGACATGTAAGGTATAGGTCCCCCAACTTGCTAAACCTAATACGACTTGTAAATATGTTTAATTCTTGCTAGATGGTATGCTTGTAATAATCTCCATTTGCGATAAGAACTACATCGCGCGTCACCAAGCGCACATACATGGACACACAAACAGCGCATAGGTGTTAATCACTGAGTGATCTAATATGCATATTCTTCAACGCGAGAGGGGGGGGTTGTGTTTCTCACTGTCTGTCGTTGATAATATAATCTGAAGAGGTCCTGCTTATTATTATTATCGAGAATACACGGGACCCGACGGAACGTTAATTTATGTATTAAAAGTAGTCTAACATGCTTTCATCCTCGCCCGTGTATATACCCACGTCGCGCTAAAACAACATAAACTACTGTATGGCAGACAGAGTGCGTGTGTGTACGAGTTATGAGTTATCTCGCAGTTCATTCAAGCGCGCATCACGGTGATGACAGCTCTAGAGTAGAAAGGTGCGCTCACAGGGGCGTAGCTGGAGATTCTGGGCCCCATGAAAGAATCAATTTGTGGGCCCCCCAATCTATTAAAAAATGTGGGGCCCCCAATCTATAAAAAAATTTGGGGCATTTGCTGGGCCCTTGGAATCATCCTAACCCCCCCTCCCCGCAGCTACTCCCCTGCACACACACACACACACTCTCTCTCTCAAACAGAGAAATCAAAAGAAATCAGTACATGTGTGTGTGTGTGTGTAAAAAAACGAATTAATAATATAATTATTATAAATGTCTCTCTGTATATATCTCTGTATCTCTTTCTCTCTCTCTCTCTCTCTCTCTCTCTCTCTCTCTATTACTATACTATTATATATCTATATATATATATATCTAAATGTCTAAACCTCTGTCTATCTAGTGTGTGTATACACCAGTATCACTGACTACCACGGCAAGCCTATAGAAAATGATTCTATTTAATAATAATAATAATAATAATAATTATTATTATAAATGTCTCTCTCTCTGTATCTTTCTTTCTTTCTCTCTCTTTCTATTATATTACTATTATATATCTATCTAAATATCTAAACCTCTGTCTATCTAGTGTGTGTATATGCATGGCATCAAATCAAAGTGTGTGTTGCCTGTATTGATCAGTCACACTATACCCCCATTCAGCCGTAATTGTTCCCTGCTGGGCCTTTGTTTCATGGTGTGAATTAGTCATTGAAATTAACATTGACATCACATTGCATTCTGGGAAGGAGTGTAGTTCCCGTATCATTAGCTGAATTCACTGAATTCTCTTCAGAGCCTCCTGCTGCAAATTGGTAATGACTGTACCAGAATGTTTGATAGGACATTGATTGAAAACTATCGTCTCAAATTTGACAATTGATGGCTTATTTTGAAGGTATGAATCTGTAATTGTACATTATGTAACAAAAAAAAAGAGAATATTCTGAGAAGGTGGAGCTAGAAACTCTAGACCTCAGGGGGTTAACCCATGGAGGTCTGGATTCAGAATCATACTCTAAATAAAAGTGGAAAAATCAGATCACAGGCTGATCCAACTTCTGTGGAAATTCCTCAAGACAATTCTAAATGAGGCTCAGTAGTGTGTGTGGCCTCCACGTGCCTGTATGCACTCCCTACAACGTCTGGGCATGCTCCTGATGAGACGATGGATGTTCTCCTGAGAGATCTCCTCCCAGACCTGGATCAGGGCATCAGTCAACTCCTGGACAGTCTGTGGTGCGACGTGGCATCAGTGGATGGAGCGAGACATGATGTCCCAGAGGTGCTGGATTGGATTCAGGTCTGGGGAACAGGCAGGCCATTCCATAGCAGCAATGCCTTCGTCATGCAGGAACTGCTGACACACTCCAGCCACATGAGGCCGAGCGTTGTTCAGTTCAGAGTTTTTATTTGCTACATGGAATCATACAATCAGAGTTTCTTCATTACACAATCATAAATATCATTCCATGGACAAAAGGAGCAGGAAGAAGAATACATCTTATAGTTACCTGCCCCTTATTCCTAAACTAAACAAGTATTTACTTAATGGTCGGCGTACAACCTAATTTACACAAATAATAATTTATACCATTATACAAGAAACACAATCCACAGTTAAACAAGAACAAATTTAATAATAATAATAATAATGAATAAAAGAAAAAGTAAAAATAATATTCTATATTGTTATACTAAATTATGTAAATTCTAGTCATATTAATGGAAGAACAAATACAAATGTAAGAGGGTAGGGATCAATAAGCTAAGCTTCCCTCTACTCCTTTTTTTGGACATGTCTGCCAACCAAACACATTGCTCTTTTGTTTATAATTCCTGTTTTTTTCTTTGTTCTTTTTTTTAAATGTTTTTTTTTCTTTAAGAATTTTTTTAATTTGTTGTTATGATTGTTTGGTCTGACGGATCAAGACACTGAGTTGTTTGAAGAAATAAGAAGAATAACATGTCCAAGAAATAAACGTTTCATTCATTCATTCATTCATTGATGTGCCATCCTGGATGAGCTGCACTACCTGAGCACCTTCTGTGGGTTGCAGACACCGCCTCATGCTACCTCAAGTGGTGAGGGCACTGGCAAAATGCAAAAGTAGTAAGTTTGACATTTCACTGAAACTTTTCTCCAAGTGAATTTTCGCATGTTTTCTCGAATATTCTAATTTACTGAATCTCTTCGCACACAGATCACAATGATGTGGCTTCTCTGCTGTATGGATTTGCTGATGAATCAGAAGATGTGTACTTGTCCTAAAGCTCTTCCCACACTGGTCACAGAAGGAGGCTTCCATCCTGTGTGAAATCTCTGGTGTGATTTCAGATTACTCAGATGACTAAAGCTCTTCCCACACTAGTCACAGGAATAGGCCTCTCTCTCCTGTGTGAATTCTCTGGTGTGATTTCAGATTACTCAGTTGTCTAAAGCTCTTCCCACACTGGTCACAGGAATAGGGCTTCTCTCCTGTGTGAATTCTCTGGTGTCTTTTCAGACTAATCAGATGACTAAAGCTCTTTCCACAGTGGTCGCAAAAGTAGGGCTTCTCTCCTGTGTGAATAATCTGGTGTGATTTCAGATTACTCAGAATACTAAAGCTCTTTCCACACTGGCCACAGGAGTAGGGCTTCTCTCCCGTGTGAATTCTCTGGTGTATTTGCAGACTAATCAGATGACGAAAGCTCTTTCCACACTGGTCGCAAAAGTAGGACTTCCATCCTGTGTGAATTCTCTGGTGTGTTCGCAGAGTACTCAGATAAGTAAAGTTCTTCCCACACTGGCCACAGGAGTAGGGCTTCTCTCCTGTGTGAATTCTCTGGTGTTTTTTCAGACTATGTTGCTGAGTAAAGCCCTGTCCACACTGGTCACAGGAGTAGGGCTTCTCTCCTGTGTGAATTCTCTGGTGTGATTGCAGATTAGATAGCTGAGTAAAGCTCTTTCCACACTGGTCACAGGAGTAGGGCTTCTCTCCTGTGTGAATTCTCTGGTGTGTTTTCAGACTCTGTTGCTGAGTAAAGCCCTGTCCACACTGGTCACAGGAGTAGGGCTTCTCTCCTGTGTGAATTCTCTGGTGTGATTGCAGATTAGATAGCTGAGTAAAGCTCTTTCCACACTGGTCACAGGAGTAGGGCTTCTCTCCTGTGTGGGAGTAGGGCTTCTCTCCTGTGTGAATTCTCTGGTGTCTTTTCAGACTCTGTTGCAGAGTAAAGCCCTGTCCACACTGGTCACAGGAGTAGGGCTTCTCTCCTGTGTGAATTCTCTGGTGTGATCGCAGATTAGATCGCTGATTAAAGCTCTTCCCACACAGGTCACAGGAGTAGGGCTTCTCTCCTGTGTGAATGCGTTGGTGTTTATTGAGATTACACTTTGAACTGAAGCTTTTTCCACACTGGTCACAGCAGAGACCTTTTCTTCCATCCAAGCCTCTTGGTTTCTTCCCAGGCCTGACAGGACAGCTATCTGGATGGAGATAGTGATGGAGAAGAGAGGTTTATAATGGTATGTATTAGGGGTGGGACGGTTAACACTCAAATCTAAACATGCTTCATTTATAAAAAAAATTTAAATAAAAGTTTACAGTGTTAGTGTTTACAACCTTAAATAATGTTTGGCACACAAAGACCGAACTGACTGAAAAATATAGGCTACATTTGTCAAAGTATTAACTGGCAGCATACATCAAACTAACACACACAGTACTGTTTAAAAACAACACTGCTCTGTTCATTCTATTTTTAAGTGTTTACAGCCTTAAATAATGTTTGGCACACAAAGACCGAACTGACTGAAAAATATAAGCTACATTTGTCAAAGTATTAACTGGCAGCATACATCAAACTAACACACACACACTGTACTGTTTAAAAACAACACTGCTCTGTTCATTCTATTTTTAAAATACGTACATTATCCGTCTACATTTATTTAGACCAGTGGTTCTCAAACTTTTTACACCAAGTACCACCTGAGAACGTAGCTGGCTCTCCAAGTACCACCATATGACCGGCGTTAAAATACAGTCTATTCAGCTATGCGCAGTTCACGCAGGAGGCAAATGTATTCCTAATACCATTATGTATTGTTAACTTTTGTCAGACAGCCACAATGTACAAAGGTATAGCACTAGAACTAGCAAACGCTTCCACACAACTCATACAATGCAAGGGGCATTGAGAACATAATAACTAACATTCTCACATAGCAAGTGAGAAAATTAAGAACAACTGTATTTCAGCAAATCTCTCTCTCTCTCTCTCTCTCTCTCTCTCTCTCACAGCAAGCGATTGTCCATCATTATCCCTCTCTCTCACTCACACACACACACACACACAATTATTTTGTTACAAAAACTTAATTTCCTGCATTCTGGTGCAGGAATTTTTGAATTTGTACCCTTTAAATGCCAGTGTTTGTGATGGGCATCACAAATTATTGTAAAAAAAGAAAAGAAAACACATATTCAATAAATTTTTTAATGTTTACCCTTTAAATGCCAGTTTGTGTGATGGCATCACAAATTATTGTTAAAAGAAAACACACAAAGAGTAAAATATTTTCAATATATCAAATACAAAGTACATTTTTCTGGGGGGGATTGTTACAGGCTAGGCATGTGTCAATGATTAGCAGCAACACAGATTTTGATGGATTTTTTGTAATGTCAGATTGTTTATCTGACATTACAAAAAATCTAAAAATAAATGGTTATGATCAGGGCTGAAGTTGAATTAAAGATTTATGACTGTTTAGACTGCATTACTCTCTGTCACAGTGATCTCCTGGTTGTTCCCCACTTAGGTTATCTAACTATCGCGCCACCGCAACCAGAAACACTGGCCTGGCCTGCTTCTAAGTTCAGTGGCCTGACTGCAAAAAAAATGTTTACTGGATGTTTACTGTTAATGCCTGTGTGTCTAATTTGATGTTATGTTTAAAAAATTATTAAAAAAAAATAGTAAAAAAAATAGTAAAAAAAAAAAACATTTGCTTTTTTGTAAATGTTTTCAAGTACCACCAGCAGTACCACCAAGTACCACTAGTGGTACGCGTACCACAGTTTGAGAACCACTGATTTAGACTAACATTATTTAAATATTGAGTGCAACTGTGGTGGATTACATAATTCGGTCAGTTGGAACTATCTATGGGTTGGCGCGGGTCCCCACAGACATTTTAGCGTGTGGGACCTTCAGTTTAGGAGGAGTTCATAACATCAACAAGCAGCACAAAAGCGGCAATAGTCCCGGTTGGAGTTAGTACATACAGTTGTAGGTTAGCCTTCTTGGATGTTGGATGTCATTGTCTTTAAACACCCCGCCTCTCAGACTCTCATTTCCTCATCTGCTAGCTAGTAGCTACGGTAACATTTCGTTGACTGTATTAGCTGGGGCTACTATAGTTAAAACGTGCGTTGTGTTGTACAAACTGCTAACGCTATGGCAAGATGTGTGTAGGCCTATGTAATGTTAATGGCTATGTTTTTAAATTCGTAATGAAGATTGATTTATATTGTGCTTGCCATTTTTACACAAACTGACTAGCACCTGGCTGCAGTGCTGCTGCTGCTGCTGCCTGCAGCCAGTGCTCACCTCTCCCGGCTCCGCCAAATGATTATTTTTTATTTGCGTGTCATCTGAACTGTACGATACACAGACGCCCCGAACCGTGGGGGTCGTACCATACGGTACACGGTTCGGATGCGTACCGTCCCACCCCTAGTATGGATCTTGGTTTTACAGTTTAAGAACAGTGTAGTCCAGAGTCATCTACAGTTATAGACTTAAACCACTTTGTTTCAAGCACCAGTTAGTCAACAGTTTCTGGAGCAGAAATGGTTATCGTGGCTATGGTTAAGGTCAATTTAATTTAGTCCAGGACTAAAGCCCCTTTAGTCTCAGGTTATGACAGATTTAAGTGTCACCTTATGGATAAAATATTACATCACACTATGGGAAATTTCATATACCAGTGTCTGTAACAATATATATCACGATATAGTATGTTTTCTGTAAATTAGATGAAACATTTGTCTACAAAATAACCACATAATCCATGACTAATTTTTTTTTTTTAACTTTTACCAGTCAGCTGGTTCTTTTCGCGTTTATCGCTTTTTCTGGTCAAGTATGACCGACAGATACAGGTTGAATGGGGTATAGATGGGGGGAAAGACACTGAGAAAATACGGCGAGTCCGGGAGTCGAACTCGTGTACCCCAGATCCGTGACGCGCACGGTTGTCCCCGACGCCGAAATAGCGTTCGAGGTACGCGGTGAGCTACTGGAGCTCCCCAATCCATGACTACTTTTGAATAATCCTGAGTTTAAACTAAATACAAATTAAAGGCATTTTCTCTTTTTATTTGGAAGCAACGTTGAACAGAACGTGATGCTCATGTTTCTTACTACAGACCTAGACCCATGTACTGAATACCTCTTCACCTACGACTGAACTCCTGTACACGGCACCAACACTAGGGCTGCAACTAGGGGTGGACAGTATAAACGGTATACGGTATAAACGGTATGAATTTGCTCTACGGTATGGATTTTGACTATACATTGTAACCGGTAGAGCAGCTCTAAAATAGCAATGACGTCATGTAACCACAGCGCGACTATTTCATATTATAAATCTACATGCCTTGAGGATGTCATTCTTTATATAGCCTGCCTATCAGGCAAAAAAAATTATTCTAACGGAAACCCTGATACCGTGATATATACTGTTACTGTGATATACATTTTAGACCACTGTCCACCCCTAGCTGCAACTAATCATTATTTTGTTATCGATTCATCTAACTATAAATTTACCAGAAAAACAACAATTGATTCTATTTGCTATTTAATATTTTAAAATGTCTTACTGGTATCCTTATGCCGGCCCGCCTGGCATTTTTATCCGGCCCGCTGCCTCACCCAGGAGCAATTAAACTGGCCTGTGATGGAAATCAAGCGCACCTCGTGCAAATGTCCCGACTTTAAGCAAACGCTGAGCGTTGTCTGCACCGGCATCGTGTTTTTGTTGAATAAAATCAGTTGTGGTTATTCGTTTGTCCAATTTTACTTTATTAAGTGGATTATTGTTCATTCATCAGCCTACACTGTAAACAAAATTTGTGTTAAGTCTAAATGCCATAGAAATACAGTAAATTACTTTTGATCAAAATATTAACCACCAGGACCAGTTTAACCTAGAATTGCTAATCAGGTGACCAAAACGTCCTCTTTTGCCCGGACACGTCCACTTTTCACACCCTGTCCGGGGCGTCCGGTGGGGTTTTCTAAATTCATGAAAATGTCCATCACACGCGGACAGATTTGATTCTGCTCACGAAGCCAAAGCGCAAGTGTACAATTTACAGATGAACTGCAGAGGGAATTCCCAATGTACCGCCCCGGTCGGGACAAGAAGCGGTGTGCAACGCTTGACCATATGTTTCCGTGTCTAATAAAGGTGCCGGAGATCTCAAAGCTCACATGGACACAGAAAAGACATTTTAAAAGCTGTGCGAGGCGAGAGTTTGACGGCAAAGTTGACATCATGTATGCAGAGAGAAATTTTATTATTGAAAATTATTCATATGTTTTCATAACTGAATAAGCAAACAGGGACCCTGGAACTCTGAAGCTAGAAATCTGAATGAAAAGTTGCTGTTTAACTGCGGACAGGGCCAATTCTCCACTTGCACAATGTGGAGGCGGCATATTCGGTTATGTCACTGTATGCCCTGGTATGTATGTGACAAATAATAAACCTCTTGAATCTTCAGCGTGTAGGCTTCTTCCGGTCCCATCACAATACATAGACTTTAGCAACTTTTCTCCCGTCAATTAAACAACTTTATCGTCACTTTTTTTCTTTTTTAATTACTTTTAAAAATGATTTAATAAGCAAACATTTGTAAAGTGTTTCTCAGCGGGGTCTTTTACGTTTTTGGGCTGTATTTCATGTACAAAAGTTTACTGTTAGTTAGCCACATTAGCATTTAGCTCCGCAATACAACCAACAGTTTACCAGATTAACAGAAAGCGTTCACAAGTTTCCAGAATATCAAACAGGTGCCACGTCGATACTAATTGAGTAGGGATGCACCAAATATTCGACCACCGAAACATATCGGCCGAAAGTAGTTACAGCCCTATATTGTTTAATACAGTTAAATAAATAGATAAATGCAAAGCAATTTTTTTGTTGTATTCCGCCCCCCCACTGTACCGAAAATAATACCGAACCGTGACTTCAAAACCGAGGTACGTACTGAACCGTGGATTTTGTGTACTGTTACACCCCTAACAACTACCCATTAACACTTTCATCGCCGGAAACGCCGAAACTCGTCATTGGCCGCCATGCTCATTCTGCCGAAGACGCCGTAACACGTCTTTGATATCAATATTTCAAAAATCTGTGATCGAAATCATATTTCTCTCCCGGGGACGTGAGATATACTGCTGAGCTCCACTCAACTCTCTAACGGTTCAAGAGCGCCATCTGGTGGCCGATCGGCAGATCGCCCACCAGGAAGTCATGTGGATGAAGTGGTGCTCACCCATATTTCGTCCGGGCACTCGCTATCATTAGCAGGACTCCATCTTGACACATTGAACACCGATCGGTGCACATAACTCGATAAACAACATGATTTGGACGTATATACTATTATACAACCTGGAAATGGATCGGATATTTTGACATCCCATAATAGAAAAAATTCTATTCCACGCTCATCCCCCAACGGCGCGAGGAAGATACGGTGAGTTTCAGCATTATTTTCTAATGTCTGCTATACTAACTGCTCTGATGATCATATGACCCACACTAGATGAATGATATAACGTTGCCCACGGAATTATAAACGAACCCCTCCCATCCGGTCAACATCAGATCATACGTAGTAACTTCTAGAAGTACCTCCAGTTGAAATTTTTTATCTGGCACCGATCGCTACCAAACTGTATTTGATCATCAATATAATGCATTTGGGGCTATAAATCAAGTTCTGGAGAAAGCTGCAGAAAACGATAAAAACATACTTATACTTTAGACCGTATTTTAGTATGAATATGTGAATGAAAAAGTATAACGTTGCTACACCCTGAACAATAGATATAGGACATTGAATGGGCCATAATAATGTCAATTTAGCAATACAATTTAAAAAGTTATAGCCCTGCAAAGAAGGGGAACTTCTCCATAGACAAATAGAGCTGGCTAGGGATGGGAAATTATGAATTTAACCATGGCGATCAAAGTGTTAAAAATGTGCAACTCTCATTTAATACTTTGCAGGATACGCTGTTAATCTTAAACTGGTACTTAAACCAAACAAAGTTCATGCTCTTCTCTAAACTCTAAAGCATACGTGTCAACCCTCCAGTTTTTCCCAGCAATACCTACGTATAATAAACAAGCAAAATGAAGAGGATTTATCCATCTGGAGCAGAAAAAAGATGGAGGATAATAAACGATGTTTCTATATTTTTATAACAACTGACTCGATCTCAATTTCTACAGCTTACTGTCATGGCTCATTTTAAATATTCCACAACAGAACTATTCGGTACAGCCCTAGCATGTTTTGATATTGTCAATTATCTCACTTTTACTAGGTGACTAACTCAAATATGCGACCAGAAAGAAAAAAAAGGAAAATGGACATAGGGAAATTTTTTTGTCAAAGGGCAGCAGAGACAAGTGATACAGGGACACAGGTAAGGTCTTACAATGGCTTAGTGATTATTACAGTGCAGTTCAGCATTCAGTAACCCATACTTTTTGTGAACGTGTTTTTGATACTACATTCTGTTGAACACACACCTCAAAACCATACCTAATGAAAATTGGCTCAATTGCAAGAAAAATAATAGACAGTTATGATATTACATTCTGCTCAGCATAATTTGTATGCAAAATATTGTGGTTCCCTGCTTTAGTCTGTTGACAAATTTGTTTTGTTTTTTATCCACTTTTTCTCCCATCCCAATTTCGTATTTCCAATTCTCGCCTCCCCTGTCTTGAACGTTGCTCGACTATGTCTCCCACTGGTCGGTCGTAGGGAGGATAGAAGCCTTGCATCAACGTGTCCCCTCCGGTACACGAGGAGGCAGCCTGTCGCATCTTTTCACCAGACAGCGCGGACTCTCGGTGGCGAGGTGTAACGCATGGGAGGCTCACACTACCCCCGCTACTTCCTGTCTCTGCTGTGCAGGCGTCCCCCAACCGACCTGTAGGAGTCGCAGTCCACAACGTCCAATCCCCACCCATTGACTTCCACCCGCTACCTCTGCCAATTGAGATAGTATGACGACTGGCCCAAGCCGGAGGCAATGTTGACACCGGGATTAGAGACCGGAGTCTCTTGCATTGGTGACGGGCGCAATCTCCCCTGCGCCATCCAGCCGCCTTCCTGTTGACACATTTATATACTAAATGCTTTTGTAGTCCTGTGTCATACCTAAATGTCATATAAGTGAATTGTATATAAACAACTCGCCAAAAGTGACTATCACACAACTGATTTGACCAAAAAAATCCACCAGCCACAAGCTCTAAAGGTACTGTCTGTGAACATTTGCATATACTGTATCTACTGTGAATGAGTATTATTGAGAGTTAAAGAATATAAATACTTCCTATTTTGCTATGCTTAGCAGAAGGAGGGTTTAAACTCAACACTTGAGTATCCATTGGTCAGTTTGAATCTATAATCTATTGTTTTAATTAATTAAAATTGTTTAAATGATTTACTTTTACATTTCTATATTATTTTTGTATTATGTATTGTACCTCTCGACATCATTGTAAATGTTCTTTCGAGATTAAAGATTGAAATAGAAAGGCGGTCAGGTGGCGTAACAGAGATTGCGTTCGTCACCAAACCCCGGAGCGGCTGGATTCGCCTGTTCGAATCCAGCTCACAGCTCCGGGGTTGTCACCAGCTTAGCTGGCCGTTCACACTAATACAATTGGCAGTATTAGAGGGTGGGAGAAGCTGGCGGGGTGGGTCCGGGTCGTTGTAAACAGCGACTCCTATAGTTCGGTCGGGGCGCCTGCTAAGCACGGATAGGACCTGAGTGGGATAGTGTGATCCTTCCACACGCTACGCCCTCTCAGTGAGAATCCGCGCTGCCAGGTGAAAAGAAGCGGTTGATTGGCTGGACGTGTGTCGGAGGAAGCACGTGGTGTCGTGGTAGCCTCCACTCTCTCAGACCGACTGTGGGGGCTAAGTGCGCAGTGACCAGGAAGGGGATTGGGAATTGGCATAACGACTAACATTGGGATGGGAGAAAATCGGAGGAAAATGGAGGGGGAAAAAGATTAAAAAAAAAAAAAAAAAAAAAAAAAAAAAAAAAATGATGTGCACCATTGTGGATCAGCGGAAGTCTTTCATCTCTGTGTACAACTAAACACAGCCTATTAGTTAGGCCTACTTCAAGGATTACCAAGGATTGGTTGGATACATTTATGTTAATTACTCATTCATTAATATTATAATGATGTTTAGTAGTTGAAGGAATTCAATTGCGATATAGACCTTTTTGTCATCAACATCATCACAAAGATGCACACACATTTTGGCAACAGCAGTATTGTTTTTCCACAGCCAATATAAAGGGAATATGCCAGGTTAGTGAGCTCAAACATGGGATGGGCATTTTAATGGGTTTTAATCTTCAAATATTCTACAAAAGAAAAATTGGTTAATGGTTTAACTGATCATTTAACAAGAAAACTAAAAGAATAGTGTGCAGCGCACTGATAATTTAGCTACTGTGATCCTCACCTTCACTCAACTAATTATCATAATTGCTACAAATTATCATAATTGTTTTCCATTTAGTCATCAAATAATATGAGACTGTGACCTCAAATCCCCAAAATAATGTCACCACTGGAACCCCGACCCCATAAAACCATATGAAGTGGTATTGCAAGATGGCTTATGTCAATTATTTTCCACATTTTTGGGATGCATGGAAAAGACCAGGGAGAGGGTTCCGTTTGATGATCTCCTAAAGACCCACAAATCACTCTAAAATCAATCTTAGCATAACATTTGCACAGAATGACAAAGTATAACCGCAAAGAACAATGATATACGGCAATGATTATTCACAAATGTGCAAGGATCTTAACATATTGTAGCTTCGCCTTACTCACCATGGCTCTTTGCATGTTTGGGTCGGATGGTCTGCCTTAACCATTAGCATATTTGTATTTATAAGGCTATTCTTGGTTTGCTTCCATCATACCTATCGATCTACATTATTTAAAAATGTATGGGAAGTTATTGTCTTTACTCCTAGGACTTATGCCTACTATCTGTCCCTAAAACCTGTACTTAACACTGTAACTGCCGGAAGACGTGTTTAGGCGTCCTTCCCCGCCATGCTCAAGTTGCCGAAGACGCCGTAACTCGTCTTTGATATCAATATTTCAAAAATCTGTGATCGGATTCATATTTCCCATCCGCTGGCCTGAGACCCACCAAAAAGCCCCACTGAACCCTCTAGCGGTTCAAGAGCGCCATCTGGTGGCCGATCGGCGCAATCGCCAAACAGGAAGTTACTTGGACAATGTGCTGTTCACCCATATTACTTCCGGGCACTCGGTATAGGTCCCGGCACTCTAGCTCGTCACAATACATAGCGATCCGTTGCCAATAACTCGATAAACAACATGATTTGGACGTATATACCATTATACAACCTGGAAATGGACCGGGTATTCCAACATCCCATAATAGGAAAATGTATACTCCACGCCCAACGGCGCGAGGAAGATACGGTAAGATTCAGCGTTATTTTTCAATGTCTTCTATACTAACTGATCTGATGAACATATGACCCACATTAGATGAATGGTATAACGCTGCCCACGGAATTATAAACGCCCCCTCGGCCATCCGGTCAACAAATCAGATGACGTGTAGTAACTTCTAGAACCATGTCCAGTTGGAATTTTTTATATCGCGCCGATTGCCATCAAACTGTATTTCATCATCAATATAATGCATTTGGGGCTATAGATCACGTTCTGGAGAAAGCTGCAGAAAGAGATGAAAACATACTTATACTTTAGACCATACTTTAGTATGAATATGTGAATGAAAAAGTTTAACGTTGCTTCACCCTGAACATTACATATAGGACATTGAATGGGCCCTAATAATGGCAATCTAGCAATATAATCTAAAAAGTTATAGCCCTGCAAAGAAGGGGAACTTCTCCATAGACAAATAGAGCTGGCAACCCATGCATGGTCATGAATTTAACCTCCGGCAGTTGATTGATTGATTGAAAAGTTTATTAACAGATTGCAGAATGGGTACAGTACAGTACAGCTCAATACATACAATTGTTAAGGGGATGCAGACCAGAGAAAGACTTTCGTCTTGTTTACATCAGGGTCCCCCATTTTCAATTCATCATAACATATATGACATACATGACATACAGATAGACAGTACTGCTACATCTATACATTTATGACATATCAGATTTGCAAATACAGTACTGTTTGTGATACAAAAGTGTCCAGAAAAGGAGTGTATATACATTTGGCGTAGAAACTGTACATTGGAGGAGGTTGGATGGGTGGGGTTGGGTGGGTTGGGTGAGGGCTGTACATTGGAGGTGGGGGGGGGGGGGGGGTTGGGTAGGGGACACACACATTTAGGGCGTTCCACATTGATCTGGCATAATTGCGAAACGTGTTCAGTCCCTTGTTTGAGCCGAATCTGGGTTTTACATGATTTGTGGAGCTCCCTCTGGTGTTGTGATCGTGGTATTCACTGACCTTTGGGAAGTATTTTGACATGTACATGGGTACCTTGGTCGCGTAGTGTATCTTGTAGACCAGGCCCATTGCAAGTTGCTGTACTCTGTCGTCTACTCTAAGCCATCCTAGGTTGTCAAAGTGGGCAGGGGTGAGGTGGGTTCTAGGAGTCAGGTCAAGTAGTAGTCTGACTAGCTTGTTTTGAGATGTTTGTAATTTGTTTTTTAGTGCCTTTGAGGTGCTTTGGTACCATGAGGTGCAAGCATAGTCGTAGTACCCTTGAATGAGTGCTCCTGCTAGAGTCTTCAGGGTAAATGGCTGCTTTTTTATATAGCGCTTTTATCCAAAGCGCTTTACAATTTGTTACTCACATTTTACCCATTCACTCACACATTCACTCACACATTCACTCACACATTCACACACCGACGGCGGAAGCAACCATGCAAGGTGCCAACCTGCTCATCGGGAGCAATTAGGGGTTAAGTGTCTTGCTCAAGGACACATCGACACGCTGCCCGGGAGGAGCGGGAATCGAACCGGGAACCTCCGGATTGCCAGACGACTGCTCTACCTCCCGAGCCACTGTCGCCCCTATTCTTGTTTACCAGAGAGGAGATCCGGTACAAGAATCGCGTTCGTTGGTTGACTTTTTTTATTACATTGGATGCCATTTTGTCACAGGAAAGATTAGCCTCTAGGATGGAACCCAGGTAGGTAATTTCATCTTTCCTTGTGATAATATTGTCACCCACTGTAACCGAGAAGCCGTCGGTCTTGCTGAGTTTGTTATTTGAACCGAAGAGAATGGACTCTGTTTTGCCCATGTGTAATGATAGTTTGTTGTCGGCGAGCCATATGCAGATTTTGCCTAGTTCCGAGCTGAGGGCTTTTTCAACCTGTAACTTGTTCTTGTCAGAGACCAGCAGGGCTGAGTCGTCCGCAAACAGGAACAAGTTGCAGTCACAAGCTTACGACATGTCATTTGCATGTTAAAGTGTTAATTGGGAAAAAGGGGGTTTAAGTATGTTGCTCCCTCTACTTGGAGTCTTTGGTAGGTGGTCTCATTGGATGCATTTAAAGTTATTCTTAATGACTTTGAGGCAGAGACATCTGGCTGCAGATGTTTTGACTGATTTATATTGCCCCTGTATGAACCCTGATGTCGATGACTTGTGATGAATATATTTTGATTCTGTAATTTGTTCTTTATTTTATTGTTAATTGTTACATGTTTTTATATCTGGTTTTAGAGCCAAACACAGTACTACATCAGCCATCCCTCTGGTTACAAATTATATTATCTCAGCATTAGATAGGAAGAAACACTGTGCTGCCCTCTTTGTAGATTTGTCAAAAGCCTACCTCACTACCTGCTTCTAAAATCTAACATTGGCTTAGATGGTAATGCCTGTGTCTGGTTTCGGGATTATCCATCTTCTAGGCGTCAGTGTGTGAAGTTGGGTCAAGCCCAATCTGAATTTCTGTCCATAACTAAAGGTATGCCGCAAGGTTCCGTTTTGGGTGTCCTTTTTACGATCTACATCAATCATATTGTTTCTTCTTTGTACGGATGTAATTTCCATTTGTATTTTGATGATACAATTGCGTACTGTTGATTCTGTTCAGTTGGCCATTGAGAAATTGCAGCTTTCTTTTGATGCACTTCAGGAGGCCCTTGTTAATCTTGAATTAGTTCTTAACTCAATGGACGCAAACCACGTTTATATACGTGTTTGGCGGACAACCGTTAAACGCCAACCACATATATATAAGTTATTTGATCGTTTTTCCTTTTTTTCAGATATTTGTATTCATTATTCATCTGGGGACCTTGGCGTTACCAAAGGGAATGAGTCTGAGATCGCCAAAGTGCAATACCGGCAGCATCCAGCTAGACAGCGGTATCAAGCACCCTATGAAACCTTGTATCTTGGCCTGTGCGTCGATGAAATGTCTCCGGTCGGCTTTTTTTAGCGGTTATAACAGTCGGATTGAGAAGAATCAAATGCTCCCGATGCATGATGTGTGGTGGATTATGTTGGCGACACGATGGACATCAATACTTGGAATCACGATCAGATAATTGGAATATTCTTTTTGAGGTACATCCTAGTCAAGGTAAGGGCTATATGATATCAATCTTGCGTTGATCCAACCATGCCTTCACCTCGAACTGAACGTGTGTAATGTTACTCCACAACATATGCCGTTGGTGACGATCAAAGCATCAAAAAACGACCCCCCCTCCCCCTTTCATGTATTCATGATGAAACATAATACCTATGATATAGATTTGATTTGAGAATAATAGCTGGTCCAGGCAAGAAACGGCAACAGTTATAGTATAATACACGCATAAGGCTATTCCTCAGCATTACCCCAGACCGATCTAAAAACATACTTATATGCACCACGGTATAATGCGCGAATGTATGCATGGACAAATTATTGACCGGAAGAAAGTCACTGTCAAATGACCATAGTATTGTATCCATATCTATAATATAGAATATAGTTATAGCTCTACAAACAAGGTGATGGACTCCTATCTTTTAAAGCGTGGCAGTGCTTAGACAGGGCCCGAAAACAGCAGTCAATGAGTTAATGCTAGTAACAGAATATTTATGTTGTTTTCAAGAGTCAGAAATATTGACTTTTAATGTGCAGGTATCTACTGTCACTGAGTATAAATATCTTGGCCTGTGGCTCTACGGGAAATTTACATTTAAGTTCCATGTGGATAATCTTGCCTCTAAACTGCGACAGAAAATTGGTTTCCTGTACAAGAAATTTGGTTTCCTGTACAGAAACAGATGAAATTTTCCTCTAATTAGTAGGAAAATAATTGTTGTTCTTATCAGTTTTGGAATATGGTGATGTAATTTATAGGCATGCTGCAGCATCAGCTCTTAAACCTCTGGATTCTGCATATCAGTCAGCTCTTAGCACATTGGGTGCCACGCCCCTTTGCCCAGATAACCCCTTGAGTGCCAGCGCTTTAGTCAATGGGAGGTCGGGGATATTTGCGAACGCTTAAACTATATCTTAAATTATGGGTCTAAAACAACCCTCGCTTATCAATGACTTGCTTGCAGTCAACATGTACGAAACAGATTGTTTTTTCATTGGTACATTTCCGTTTTATACCGTTTTGAATACGAGTATAGTTTCGGAGAGTTCTAGTAATTTCAGAGAAATTCCGCGATAATAGCCCTTTAGTGGAATAGACAAAACACGTCGTCATTTTTCGGCTGATTTACGAATAGTTTTCAAATAAACGCTAGATTATCGATAGTATATGTGTACTTATGGACGCTAGAGAAGTGGGCTGAAAAATCTATTATCCATGACCTGGTCAGCGCTAACGTCATACACGCACACACACAGACACGTTGTGATCGCTATGAAATAAACATCTGATTAACCCAATACTGGTAAAATAGAGTCCTTACCTCACATCAGATGTTCTGCAAAAAGATTAATCCAATTACTGATCGCCATTACAAATATTGATCGCGTTTATTGATCCAACGTTATAGTCCGAAACACATAATCGACGCTGCTCTGAGGGTCCTCAGTCAATCTGGTAACACGATACTGCATGCCAGAGATAGGAAAACCCTGGACCGGACTTTTTTTCTGATGCACATGGCCACCCAATCCAATCCAATGATGTGCATTACCATCCGGGAGACGATAGGCGGCGGTATTTGCCCTTTTCGAGCTCAGACCCATTCACAATGATAACGTCAGGCTGGATGGATGAAAAATGAATGGATATTGCTAATAAAAGAAATAATCAAATAACGAGAAAACTCGTCATTGGCACCCAACGCATGGCGAGTTAGGATGACTAATCTTGTCGTTGGCACTCAAAGTGTTAATGGTGACAGATACGATACTCACCATTGTGTCCTGTATGATAGGGTGGGTTGGCCTTCTCTTGCAGAAAGGCGCAAAAAACACTGGTATTTATTTATTTAGATTTTTTAAATTATTTTAGAACATTATTTTTTTTAATATTATTATTTCTCTTTTGTGTTTCATTTTCTGTGAATATTGCTTTTATTATGTACCGTTTACATTTGCACAATCGTCGTTTCTGTGAATGAGGGAAACTTCAGAAGCTTAAGATTTTTAAATAAAGGTTGAAATGAAATATCTGCAACCCTGTTAATTGTGCTGTTGCCTGTCTTGGCTAGGGGAAAAAAATTCTAAAAGATCTCAATGTGAATTATTTTTTAAATAAGAGAGAATTTATAGCCTTACCTCCTCCTTCATTCACAGTTCCTTTAAGTCCTGGTGTTTTAATGCAGTCCACCAAGTAGACAGATAGTTCCTTTAGTTCCAACAGAGAGCGGTGACTGCAAGACGCCATCTCCTCCACTGTACTGGATATCAGTGGGGCTGTGGCCTAAAAATACCAGATAAAAAACAGTAACAATAAGAGTCTTGCAAAGTACAACGCTCACCGTCCGCAGAGTAATTGTAGATGGACAGGTTTGGCTTTTTTTTTATTTTATGTTAGACATGTCTTGTCACTGGTACTTGATGATGAGTCACCTTAAAGGGATAGTTCAGAGTTGTGGACATCAAGTAGTATGAAATACTATAGTAGTATAGTTGATGCAGTGCCCTCAGTTTACACACCGAGTCTCGTGGTCGGAGTTCTGACCTGACAGAAGTTTTAATCACCCACAGCAGAAAACAGCGTGCCTCATTTTCTATGCTTCAAGACCCAGCATTTAGTGACTACCTCACACTGAGACTAGTTCAACACATCATGTCACTCTGAAGCATTTAGTGACTACCTCACACTGAGACTAGTTCAACACATCATGTCACTCTGAAGCATTTAGGGACTACCTCACACTGAGACTAGTTCAACACATCATGTCACTCTGAAGCATTTAGTGACTACCTCACACTGAGACTAGTTCAACACATCATGTCACTCTGAAGCATTTAGTGACTACCTCACACTGAGACTAGTTCCAACACATCATGTCACTCTGAAGCATAGGAAATGTTTTCTGCTGTGGATGATTACAACTTTTGCCTGCAGGTTATTGTGTGGTGGAATAACACTTTTGTCTCATGACGTCGTTTGCTGCCTGTCTGAAGCTTCCCGGTTCACTCAGAACGAGGCCAGAACTCAGACCACGGTACTCTGTGAGTTAAGCTAATGGCATCGCATCAACTATACTACTAGCAAGTATTTCATACCACTTAAGAGTCCAAAAATCCAAACTATCCCTTTAACTCACAAGTCAGACTCAGTGTTTGGCCATGCCAAGTTTCCCCACATGCTGGGATACAAGATGGGCCAAACAGGGTATTATGCTGCTTGGAGTTTAATCAAATCACACTCTCTTGGTGTCAGATTTGAGCATTGGGGAAATCCCCCCCCCCCCCCAATACCGCTACTCTGTTTTAGCCTGGCATGGCCCGATACCCGTATCAATACATCCCTGGAAGACAATCGTTCACTAGGTCAAACTTTTAATTTGTTCATAACATATTCACTTATGCTCAACCAATGTATTGAAGAGTATACTCTTTGTTTGGATTGTAATAAGGGGGGGGGGGGTGGACAGATAACTGGTTTGCCAGCTAACCACTTATTTGAAATCAACCAGATATTCATAACGGTTCATTTGGAAATAATTTTGATACTGATATCAAATAGATGTCATATCACATTGTAACTGGTATTGGAAAACTAAATACCATAATAATGTCAAAACTAGCAAAGAGTCTACCCAAAAAGAGTAGATTCCTGAACTCCTACAGTCTATGGTCGCTTTCACACCTGAGCTCTTTTGTCCGCCTTAATCGAACCCTGGTTCGTTTTCCTCGGATAGTCCGGTTGGTTTTGGGTGGTGTGAAAGCTCATTCGAACTCTGGTGTGGACCAAACAAGTGAACTCCGATGTAGCTCTGTAGCCAAAATGGCCAATATGTGCCCACTTCTATCATTGGAGTGGATGCGTCAACTCTGCTTGACTCCAATGGTAGGTGTCTCCAGAAACCCTGAAGTCCTGCATCCACTAGTCAAGCAGGGGTGGCCAACCAGTCAGAGACTAAGAGCCACAAAAATGACTGTGGTACCACAAAGAGCCACACCATATACCAGCGTTTCTCAACCTTTTTTTTCAGTCACGGCACCCTTCATGTGTTTATACTGTAGGTCTCACCCTCTGGCCTCTGAAGTTGCTAATGTCTTTTTTATTTGGGCCTCACAGGGTTAAAAGTACCCTGTGAGACCCACGGTTGCAAAATTACAAAAACACTTTTAGCCATTTAAAAAAAGAATGTTTATTTAAAAAAATGTAAGCACATGTATAGTCAATTGGTCCTGTTGTTCAGCCTCACAATGCTATTTGATAGTAAAATGTTTATATGTCCCACCCTCTGGCCTCTGAAGTTGCTAATGTCTTTTTAATTTGGGCCTCACAGGGTTAACCTCTTAAGCCCGAGATATACAGTAAAAGTGTATATTTTCAGCATTACGTTTGTTTACCAATTATTTTAACTGTTATTAGTGAAATATAAGATTATAGAAATCTCAGGGCATTGAGTCGGAGACTAGCGCATATTGACAGGAGGAAGTGGCACAGCCAAAAGTGAGTGTAGTCTTTTGAAGGAAGAGACTCAGGGCTTTCGAATTTTGAAAAACTACCCTACCACAAAGACGACTTCAAACTTGAAATGGTAACAACCGATGAGGTACTCAAAAAATTGAGCGCCCTCCAACCTAACAAGGCCACTGGCCATGACAACATCCCCTCCAAATTCCTCAGAGACGCAGCAGCCGCCATCACCCCAGTCATCACACGCATAATAAACCTCTCTATAAAACAGGGACACGTCCCCAAGGACTTCAAAATTGCGAGAGTGACCCCTCTGCACAAAAAGGGCAGCAAATTAGACCCAGGCAATTACCGCCCTGTTTCTATTCTTACCTCCATCTCGAAAGTCATGGAGAAAATAGTCTACGAACAGGTCGAAAAGTACCTGGCGGAAAAAAATCTAATCTACGAATTCCAATCTGGCTTCAGAACGTCCCACTCCACTGACACTAGGGATGGGTACCGAATTCGGTACTTTTGAGGTACCGAACCGAAACACGTCGGTACTACCGAGTATCGAATCAAGTGAGAAACCGAAAAAAAAATAAAAATAAAATAAAAGAAAATATTTTTTATAATTTTTTTTTTTTGACTTTTTTTTTTTTTTTGACTTTTTTCTTTTCATGTCAACGTTCACACGCACAATATATGCTTACCTAGGATTTGACTTGATTCAACAACAAAGCAGTCGGAGCAATGACAAGCCGAAAACTGTCGAAATTGTAGTTATTTGAAGTTTGGATTTTTTTTTTACGACTGAGGTAGGTAAATTACATTTCTACAGTTTTCAGCTCGTCATTGCTCCGACTGCTTTGTTGTTGAATCAAGTCAAATCCTAGGTAAGCATATATTGTGCGTGTGAACGTTGACATGAAAAAATAAAAAATAATTTTTTTTTTTTTTTTTAAAGTACCGAAAAAAGGTACCGTTGGGTACCGGTATCGATTCACAGGTACCGGTATCGGTTCAAATGTGAAAGGTACCCATCCCTAACTGACACATGCCTCCTCTATTTGAACGACCACATCAAACAAGAGGTGGACACAGGCAAATACTGCGGCATGGTCATGCTGGACCTACAAAAGGCCTTCGACACTATCAATCACTCCATTCTGATTGACAAGCTAAAAGCAATTGGTTTGATAGTTTATCAGTGAGCTGGATGCAATCCTACCTGGAGGGGAGAGAACAGATGGTAGAGGTAAACGGTACTCTATCCCCCCCCTCACAGTGAGCTGTGGTGTTCCACAAGGAAGCATACTAGGACCGCTACTCTTCCTAATTTATGCAAATGACATGTCGTCAGCCTGTGACTGCAACTTGTTCCTGTTTGCGGACGACTCAGCCCTGCTGGTCTCTGACAAGAACAAGTTGCAGGTTGAAAAAACCCTCAGCTCGGAACTAGGCAAAATCTGCATATGGCTCGCTGATAACAAACTATCATTACACATGGGCAAAACAGAGTCCATTCTCTTCGGTTCAAATAACAAACTCAGCAAGACCGACGGCTTCTCAGTTGCAGTGGGTGACAATATTGTCACAAGGAAAGACGAAATTACCTACCTGGGTTCCATCCTAGAGGCAAATCTTTCCTGTGACAAAATGGCATCCAATGTAATAAAAAAAAGTCAACCAACGAACTAGATTCTTGTACCGGATCTCCTATCTGGTAAACAAGAATACCCTGAAGACTCTGGCAGGAGCACTCATTCAAGGGTACTACGACTATGCGTGCACCTCATGGTACCAAAGCACCTCAAAGGCGCTTAAAACAAAATTACAAACATCACAAAACAAACTGGTCAGACTACTACTTGACCTTACCCCCAGAACCCACCTCACCCCTGCCCACTTTGACAACCTAGGATGGCTTAGAGTAGACGACAGAGTACAGCAACTTGCAATGGGCCTGGTCTACAAGATACACTATACGACTAAGGTACCCATGTACATGTCAAAATACTTCCCAAAGGTCAGTGAATACCACAACCACTACACCAGAGGAAGCTCAACAAATCATGTTAAACCCAGATTCGGCTCAAACAAGGGACTAAACACGTTTCGCAATTATGCCACATCAATGTGGAACGCCCTACCCAAAGCTGTAAAGGAATGTGAATCCCTACCCACATTCAAAACCGCTCTTAAAGAGCACCTACGGGAGGCTGTAATTCGAAACTGGCCACCGTAAATGCCCAAAACCCCCACCACCTCCTAATAGACAGTCTCCTCCCCACCGCATGTATATATTCCCTCCCCGCCGTATGTATATTTCTCTCCCACCCACCCACCCCCTCCTAATGTACAGTCCTCTCCGCATCATATGTATATACTCTGTCAGGATCTTTGGGTAACAGTACTGTATATTGGAATACCGTTTATGTCACAAATGTATCAGTACTAAATACCTATATGTCCTTATGCCATAAATGTCATGTATGTTGTGTATGTCATAAATGTCTATATGAATTGAAAATGGGGGACCCTGATGGAAACAAGACAAACGTCTTTCTCAGGTCTGCATCCCCTTAACAATTGTGTGTATTGAGCCGTACTGTATTGTACCCATTCTGCAATCTGTTAAATAAAGTTCTCATTCATTCATTTATTCACCCAGCTCACACCAGCCCCTGTCAATCATCTGACTTCTGGATTTCCTTTTTTATTTCTCTTATTTTTTGGGATTATCTCCCACAAACCTGAACGTTATTGCCATAAAACAGAACGCAGTTAGTTTCTCTACCTTTCTGTGAACGCCTTGCAAAAAAACGGTGTTGCAATACGATGAAAAATGGTGGAGAAATTTACATTATAAAAAAGATGGCAGAATTCAGTACTGTATATACAAAACCTTCTGTTTACTCATCTTCCCTTTATTCATTTGCTTAGATTTTTCAGGTCTGGTCAATTTTAGCATGGTGTTATTCACAGTCAAAGATATATACCGTATATATATTTTTTTAAATATAATTGATATTCTCCTTTGGTTCATTACAATTTACTCAAGCCTAGTAACAGACACACTATTTCTGACACTGATCCATACAGCAGGGCTGTACAGTGCGACATATATGTCGCACGTGCGACACTGACGTCAGTCTGTGCGATGAAAGGATTGACTTCAGTAGCACTGGTGTGATGGCCCGTGCCTGGCGGAAAAAAGAAAAAAAAAGTGACGCGGTAAATTGAATGGGCCACGGCGCCACGCTATCCACTTGGCACTTGTAGTCTTGTGCGATTAAATACAATGTCCCTCCTGCGTAAGACTCCATATATCAAACACCAAATCCCATAATCCCTAGCGAACAATATCCCCGCGAGTTGCGAGCAGTGACTCATATCCGCTCGGCTCAGCTCACAACACAGCAGGACTCGTCTCAGCAGCAGACAGTAGCGTTTGGAACGCGGACATTGAAACAGAGCTAGTGGATAGTGTTGTCTCGACCCAAAACAAATCCCTGCTTTTTTATTCGGCAACGGGTCAAATGCATATAACATGCTTTGCAATCCTCGCGTCATAAAGTCCGAAATGAACGTTATGTTAGCATGAGCTAACAACAAGCTGTTCAGAGCCATAATGAGAGAACAGCAGACGAGCAGAGTGAGGAGGAGGGGACAGACATTCTCCCTTCTCTGTGTGTGTGTGCGTTTGGAAAGATCACATGAAGTCAGACGAGTATATTATATTGATAGTAAATGTACTGAGGGTGGACAGATAATGTTGATATTTAAACATAAAAAATTAAATACAAAATAAATGTATTCATGATCATGCAACATAAAACGGTTGCGTGTTGTGAGTTCCAAAACATTTAACTTAAAGTTTAAAGCTCAATATATCAAAACGTGGCACTTTACAGTGAACAGGAGGTCTACCTGTATGTGTATTAAAAACAATAGATTGTTTTTCCTTTAAAAGTCTGGAAGAGGTCAAAAATAAAAATGTCAAATGATATTTCCGTTGCCTTTTTTGAGTTGATCTAAATGTTACTGATTGTGTTAAATGGGCATATGTTATGATATCGTCTCATATCGATTGCAGGCACCTGCATCGTATCATATCGTGGCATATATCAGCAAATATCGTATTGTTGTCCAAAGAATCTATATCGTATCGTATCGTGATGAAACTGGTGATTCCCACCCCTAGTAGAGTCCATACACCCAACACCAAATCCCATAATTCCTTACACGTAACGTGTCTGGCTGTGTGACGTCAACTTGTCAGCAGAAAATGACAGCCAAACATGGCACTGCAACTAAATAACACAAATACAATAGGCACATTTGTGACTGTTACAAATATAACACATTTTATACTTGTGCTACAAGATTTTGGCCTGTGCTACAAAACGAACAACCTCTGTAGCACCAGTGCAATTTGCAAAAAAAGTTAACGTACAGCCCTGCATACAGTATATGTCCCTAGATTCAGATACCAAGAACATGCAAATGGACCATTTAATTTTTTTTTTAAATGTTTATTCTACGTCCTTGTGGAATGAGTGACACATTTATTTTTTTTAACTTTTTATTATTATTTTTATGGATGGAAGAGCCGCACATTGACGGGCAAAGAGCCGCATGCGGCTCGCAAGCCGCGGGTTGGCCACCCCTGCTGACTAATCAAACCTAAGAAAGATGTGTGATGCATTTTGTTCATCCACTAGTCAAACCTAAAAAAGATCTGGTGATATGAGATTTTGTTCATCCACTAGTCAAACATAAATCGGATATGGTGATATATTTTGTTCATCCACTAGTCAAACCTAAGGAAGATCTGGTGATATGAGATTTTGTTCATATAGCCCAACCCTAAGCATAACAACTGAAGCATAATACCACCTTGGAGAGTATATGGTGTTGGCTAGGACCGGCTATGTGGTCATCTTTCTTGTCTGCAGCCGGGGAAACAGCTCGGACACGTTTGTTGGGGCCGTCACTGAGGTCATTCTTTCCCTGGGACATCTTCATTGGACACGGCTCTGTAAAGTCCATACAGACAAAATCATAATTTAAAGCAGATGAAACATTTCAGTTAGGCTGTATGGTTATAGCAATTGTACACTAGAAATGTAGTAATGTCATATTACTTTTGAAAAAATATGTAATTTCATAAAATCTGTAAACAAAGTTTTCATGGTTTATTTGCTCCAAATTTGTCTCTTGCTCGTCTTTTCCACATGCTTGTTTTGATTCTGTAGGTGTGGTGGGGGGGGGCAAATACATTTGTATGCTCCTCTCTTACACATCTTTGTAAACAAACTGCTTTCTAGCGTTGCCTCCTTAGAGCTGCTTGTCTGATCATAGTATGGCGAACGTGTGGGTAGTTTTGTTTACTAAAAGGATATAGAATATTAGACAAGGGAAAAGAGTTCAATAGGGCTGCATCGATTAGTCGACATAATCGACGACCATAAAAACTCGTCGACGCCGAATTTTTGCATCGATGCGTCGTATTAAAAAATTATAATAATTTATATATATATATTTTTTTTGCACTACATATCTTTGTGAAAGTGGCTTCTCAGCTGAAGACGAAGCAGAGGAACAGATTGGACATTGAGCATGACCTCAGAGTTGCTTTGTCTACCATCACCCCAGACTTTGAAACTCTTGTCAGGAGCAAACAACATGGGGTGTTAAGCTAAGAAGTCTGCTAAGAAGGATTTATTATTTATTATTATTATTTTATTTCATTGTGTTTTTAGCCCTAGTTGCACCCCCAGTTATCCCATTAGTTCCCCCAAACTTACTGTCGGTCTGTTACGTTAAGCTAAGAAGTCTGCTAAGAGCCCAGAAAAGGAGCCGCGCCCACAGGAAGCAGAGATAACAACAACATTGTTAGATTAGTCGACTAATCGAAAAAATTATCGACAGATTAGTCGACTACCAAAATAATCGTTAGTTGCAGGCAGAGTTCAACAATATGTCTTGTATTTATTGAAAGGATCAGAATTAGAATGATATCTTTACGTAGGGTGGTCCATGGAACACTTAGACATTAATGACATGATAGAAGAACAACCAGGAAGGGGATAGAGAAATATAGTAGGAAATAAGAGACTAGATGGAGAAAAGAGAGATTAAAGATAGAAATCCAGAAAGACAGAAAGAGAGCATCTGACTCCAGACCAAGAGAGTAGAGTCCAGCCAGAAAGGAGACACCAGAAAGAGAGAGATCGAGCAAATGGCCTAGCCCTCCTTGGTATGGTCAAAAATGTATATCACGGTATAATTTTAAGCATAGACGGTAACGATATATATCACGGTATATTCATTTATATAAAAATAATTGTTTTTAATTCTTCTGAAGGGGTAAAACACTGGCATGGCAGCTGTTATTCTGTTACAGCTGCTGAGCTGGAGGAGGCTGCTACTGGAGCCAGCTAACGTTAGCTTGCTGATGCTGCTAGTAGATCGACATGCTGCTGGTGGACTGGGGCCAGCTAACGTTAGCTTGCTGATGCTACTAGTAGATCGACATGCTGCTGGTGGACTGGGGCCAGCTAACGTTAGCTTGCTGATGCTGCTGGTAGATCGACATGCTGCTGGTGGGCTGGAGCCAGCTATCGTTAGCTTACTGATGCTACTAGTAGATCGACATGCTGCTGGTGGACTGGGGCCGGCTAACGTTAGCTTGCTGATGCTACTACTACTTCGACATGCTGCTGGTGGAACGTTAGCTTGCTGATGCTACTAGTAGATCGACATGCTGTTAGTGGACTGGGGCCAGCTAACGTTGGCTTGCTGAGGCTACTACTACATCGACAGTTAACATTACATAAGGTTTTAGTGCGACATGGGCATTCCAGAATGGCGAGGATGCAAAGCATGTTAGACCATTGGACTCGTCGCAGAGTTTACATTACACATAGAAACACCCCTTCCTGACAGGCAGCGACGCGAGCGAAGTTGTCACACAGCCTTCAAACGCAGGGCGGAAGAGCTGCTGTGTTTATTATGAAATGACAATTGTGTGTTGACACGCCCACTGCGCAAAGCCTCTGTGCTCCTAAATAACTTTTTCCAGTTCGCACATATCTATCATCTATGACTAATTCTATCTATTTTTAGGGGCAATGCGAGTGAAATAGTCGCGCTGTGGTTACATGATGTCATTGCTATTTTAGAGCTGCTCTACCGGTTACAAGGTATAGTCAAAATCCATACCGTAGCGCAAATTCATACCGTTTATACCGTATACCGTCCACCCCTACTCCTTACTGATTATGCTCTGCTCTGTCCATAGGCGTATGTGGTCGGTGGCCAATCCCAAACAAGGCATCTGTGCATTTTCCCGCCAAACCTAGGTTCAAATGCATAGCTTTTATGTTTTTGCTGAAGTGTTTTCTCCCCTAGCCCATTTAGCTACACGTTGGCCCAGAGATGACTAGGGAAATGCACAGGTGCTTGGCTTTAACACAGACACACCACTGAACTAAGGAGAGGCCTGAATGAACTTACAATATGTCATAACTCACTCAATATTCTATATTGATAATGATTGTACCTAATAACATTTAATAACTTTTTACTTAGATCAATGTCCCCAATAAGGTAAATAATAAGTACAAAGTCACTGAATATTCTCAAGCCTGATAATAATTTCCCACAAACGCAAACAGCAAGTCAGAGCTAGAAGACCTACCAGAGGAAGACAGCCGGGGCTGTTTTTTTTCACAATCCAATATTAATTTCCACAATTTTCACTACTGCTCCTGCTATTTATTTTCCATAAAAGCTACACAAACGCTGCTCAACTGCTGCTTTAACGTACTTTAAAGTTTACGACTCGCTACACTAGCTTATAGTTCCCACTCCTCTCTGGAACTTTTAACTTATTTTGTCTTATTCTGTCGAACGTCACCATCCATTCATGCAAATGACATGTCATCAGCTTGTGACTGCAACTTGTTCCTGTTCGCGGATGACTCAGCCCTGCTGGTCTCTGACAAGAACAAGTTACAGGTTGAACAAACCCTCAGCTCAGAACTCGGCAGAATCTGCACCTGGCTCGCTGATAAACTATCATTACACCTGGGTAAAACAGAGTCCATTCTCTTTGGATCAAATAACAAACTCAGCAAGACCAATGGTTTCTCAGTTACAGTGGGTGACAATATTGTCACAAGGAAAGATGAAATTACATACCTGGGTTCCATCCTAGAGGCAAATCTTTCCTGTGACAAGATGGCATCCAATGTAATCAAAAAAGTCAACCAACGAACAAGATTCTTGTACCGGATTTCCTCTCTGGTAAACAAAAATACCCTGAAGACTAACAGGAGCACTCATTCAAGGGTATTACAACTATGCTTGCATGCACCTCATGGTACCAAAGCTCCTCAAAGGCACTAAAAACAAGATTACAAACATCACAAAACAAACTGGTCAGACAGACTACTACTTGACCTTACTCCTAGAACCCACCTCACCCCTGCCCATTTTGACAACCTAGGATGGCTTAGAGTAGAGTAGTAGGATGGAGTAGAGTACAGCAACTTGCGATGGGCCTGGTCTACAAGATACACTACACCACTAAGGTACCCATGTACATGTCGAAACACTTCCCAAAGGTCAGTGAATACCACAACCACAACACCCGAGGGAGTTCCACAAATCACGTCCAACCCAGATTCGGCTCAAACAAGGGACTAAACACATTTCGCAATTATGCCACATCAATGTGGAACGCCCTACCCACAGCCGTAAAAAATATGAATCCCTACCCACCTTCAAAACCGCTCTCAAAGAGCAACTACGGGAGGCTGCCATTCGAAACTGGCCCCCGTAAATGTCTGAACCCCCCTCCCACCCACCCACTAGGGGTGGAACCAGGGGAGGAAATTAGGCCCTTTTACTCGCCAAATGCGAGTATTATTTATGTTTGGCGAGTGATTCATGAAGAGCACTCGCCACACTGGCAAGTAGTAAACAAAACAAAAAAAATCATTCTGCAATCTGCTGATTCGCTCACTGGCACAAGCCGAACTCTGACTCCCCCCTTATGATTCCTCCCATTTGCGCCTTATAATAATCCATAACCAATTAACATCATCGTTGCGCTCTAAGCTCCTCCAATGAACACTCGTTTTCTAGAAGATGCCGCCCATCTAGGGGAAGTGGACAGACCACTGCGGCCCTACAGACTCCTGTCACCGGCTTGACAACGTAGACAAAAACACATCAGTGGATGAAAATAATTGCATGTAGAGTCGTCGCTTTCGGATATCAGTACAGTCTGACATGAGGGCGAACAACAGCACGCGACGCGTCTCCTTCGAGTCGGATGAGAATGACAAGTGGGCGTGAGGCTAACGATTCCATAGCCCCTTTCGTGACTGCGATACAGTCACTGGCTCCCACGTTACTAGCCATGTTAATGTGCACATCAAGCACTGCTTAAAGACGAGCGGTGGGTCCAAAATATATCAGATATAAATTTCAAAGGTACTCACCTTTGCATTAGGGTTTCACACACACGCGGCAGGGTTTGAAAGCTCGGCGTTGCTAATAAACATTTTAAATCATTTTTATAAACGAGTAAGAAAATCACTGAGCTAGCCTTGGCTAAAATGGCTGCTTCCGCATTTTCACGCAGGAGCGCTGTGATTGCTGGGCGCACCAGGCACGTGACAAAGCAGCCAGCAATCACAGCGCTCCTGTGTGAAAATGTTTTTTTTACTAGTTTATAAAAATTATTTTAAATGTTTATTAGCAACGCCGAACTTTCAATGCAGCCACGTGAAATTTTATTATTACCGAATTATTACCGGGTTTTCCCCCATATCACCACTCGCCCATATGCAGGGCTCTACAGTGCGACCAAATTGCTCCCATATGCCCCTAAAAATATGTGTGTGCGAACCGTAAAAATCAATTACGCGCACGGTGTGCGAGTACAGATTACAGCCTCTCTCGTCTTTTTTTTATCCGCCACGAGAATCGTTAAAAAACTACAAGTCCCACATTGCACTCAAGCCAACGGTCCAATCACAGTAGAGTGACGTGACTGGTTTCATGAGAAAGAAAGCAAATGACCAATCGGAAGCTCTCATTTGGCTTGTTTACTTCCTGAAACGCCACCATTGCGATATGCGAGTTTCCCGAGACATGTAACTTCTAGTCTTACCAATAGCAATATATTTTAGAACACCTAGATTTAGCAATAGTAATATAACGTCAATGCAACAAAACGAATGCCTTGCTTTGTTAATCATAACGTTGATGCAGTAGCGTATGCCGTTGTGTTGACTGTAACGGACATGATAACAACATAACACTGTGTACACATTCAAATTGCGATAATCGATTCTAACATTTTCAAATCGATGCAGTTGAATTTTCCCCTTAGGATCGATGCATTGTTACACCCCTACACCAAAGTAACTGGCCCACTGTGTATGTGTGTACAGCTAACTTGGCTAGCGTTATGAACAGCAGAGGACAGAGGTGGGCAATAGGGTCCAGCTGCAGCGCCGGACGGCCGGAGTGCAAGCGGTGTGATGTAATTGGCAGACTCGACTGTCAATCAATGGTCTACCTGACACGCAAACTCATAAACAATGTTTCTGTACTGGAGGTGTACAGTATTTCAATAGGCAACCCTGAAAGGATTATTTCTCTAGAAGAGCAACACAGCCAAAACATAGGCATTGTATGCATAAAAGGGGCAAAAGCTAAAGTTACGTGACTGTTACTTTTGTAGCAGTAGTTTGATTTGATAGTTTATTTGATAGAGACAGCACATGTTAATGAACATCAAGTACAAAATACAAAATGTAAACATGCAGAGTTGTAGCAAGAGCTAATTTACACACATGCACGCACAGTACAAATATACATTTATTTTTGAAAAAAAGAAAAACTCTTTTACTTGAAATATTTTCACTGTGCTCCTAAATATTTTTGTGTGCTCCTAACTTTTTTCATTTAGGAGCACCTGTGCCCCTAGTGAAAAAGGTTAGCGTAGAGCCCTGATATGCCCTTCACAACGGTGATGTTGTCATGATACTTGTCATTCAGAATACACCTGCTGAAACCCTAGCGTTGACATGAGATTCGATTACAATGTATTGTCATCATACAGCACAAGTACAGTACAACCAGAATACGTTTGGCATCCAACCAGAGTGCAAATGTAACAAGTCAAGTTCAAGTTGTTTTATTTAGCTATTACATTACAGTGAAATGCTTGGTTCTTTCACTGCCCAGCCAAGTCCAGCCCAACCCAGTCCAACCTAGACCAGCCCAACTTTCCCTGCCCAACCCAGTCCAGCCCAGCATCTTTCACTGCCCAGTTCAGCCCAACCCAGTCCAGAATAGTTCCCTCTTTCATGTTAATATGTGATATCCTAATATTTTGAATAGTAGAGACGGTGTGATTAATATATGTTTTATGCTAATATTGTGAAGAGTAGAGACACTTATTAATGTTTTATGGTAATAAATATTTTAAAGAGTAGAGACACGGTGTGATTATTACTATGATTGAAAATCAATTTAGACGAAGACATACAAAGAAGTAATTGTCACAATTAGCGATTTATTTATGGCTGGTAAAAATCTGTTTGGCTGGTAAAAAAAATCATATACTCGCCAGTTGGCTGGTAAGCCAAAAAGTTAGTTTTCTCCCCTGGGTGAAAGGTACGTATTCGAACCGTACACCGTTCGGCACGACCTCCCCGGTTCGGGCGTGTGTGTATTGTTCGGTTCACGGGATGAGCAAAAAAAATATATCTTCATTTGGCACGGAGCCGGGAGAAGTGACGTGCTGGCTGCTCAGCTGGCAGCAGGTGCTAGTGTGGAAATTGCAAGCGCAATATATTATAAATCAATCTTCATTACGACTTTAAAAACATAGCCATTAACATTACATAGGCCTACACACATCTTGCCATAACGTTAGCACTTAGCACAGTTTGTACAACGCACTTTAACTATGGTAGCCCGCCAGCCCTAACGTTAATACAGCTGAATGAAATGTTACCGTAGCTACTAGCTAGAGAAAATGAGAGTCTGAGAGGCGGGGTGTTGAAAGACAATGATAGGCGTTTATTCAACATCCAAGAAGGCTAACACACAACTGTGTTTACTAACTCCAACCGGGACTATTGCCGCTTTTCCACTGCATGTTATTAGGGATGGGTACCTTTCACATCAGTTACCGGTACCGGTACCTGTGAATCGATACCGGTACCCAACGGTACCTTTTTTCGGTACTTTAGTCTCTAAAATTTTTATCTACCTACCTCAGTTGTAAAAAAAAGAAATCCAAACTTAATATTTAATAAATAAATTATGTATTATTATTATTATTTACATCTTACTAATGTAAAGTATTTTACAACTGATTAAACAAACAAACAATCTAGCAGCAATGAACTACTCTGCTGCTGATTGAGTATTCTAGCAGTTCTTTTTGCTCCACCCCCGAGATGCTTCCAGCTGCAGACCTTCAGACCAGCGCTTACAAGCCCCGCACATACAAGCACCGCACATAGCAACCCCTCGCTTCCATTGGCTGATTTTGGTGACGTGATTTTGGGTCACGTTGCACGTTGCACTGCGGGATTGATTGATTGATTGATTGAAAACTTTATGGTGACGTGATTTTGGGTCACGTTGCACGTTGCACTGCGGGATTGATTGATTGATTGATTGAAAACTTTATTAACAGATTGCCGTATGATTTGGGTCACGTTGCACTGCGGGATTGATTGATTGATTGATTCATTGATTCATTGATTGATTGATTGATTGATTGAAAACTTTATTAACAGATTGATTGATTGATTGAAAACTTTATTAACAGATTGCCGAATGGGTACACGTGACCACAGGCCCTGATTGATTGATTGAAAACTTTATTAACAGATTGTAGAATGGGTACACGTGACCTGACCGATTGATTGATTGATTGATTGATTGATTGATTGATTGAAAACTTTATTAACAGATTGCAGAATGGGTACAGTGACCGATTGATTGATTGATTGATTGATTGATTGATTGATTGATTGATTGATTGATTGAAAACTTTATTAACAGATTGCAGAATGCAGTACAGCTCAATACACACAATTGTTAAGGGGATGCAGACCATGCAGTACTGTTACATTTGTGACATACAGTAAATATATACAAGGGGGAGGGAACTGTACATTTATGATGAATTGAAAATGGGGGACCCTGATGTAAACAAGACGGAAGTCTTTCTCTGGTCTGCATCCCCTTAACAATTGTGTGTATTGAGCTGTACTGCAGATATATTTCAATTGCCTTACTTATTTACATAAGTATTATAGGCCTACAGCAGTATTGTACAGACAGTCTGTGTGAAGTCTGTGTGGTTATCCAGCTGCACAAAGGCAGAGCAAGAGGCTCTACAGAGGGTGGTGAAGGCGGCAGGCAGGATTGTCGGGACTCCTCTATCAAACATCACCTCCGTCTTCACCTCCCGCTGCCTCCACCGCTCCAAGTGTATCATCAAGGACCAGTCTCACCCAGCACATCACCTCTTTCAGCTCCTTCCCTCAGGGAGGAGATACCGGTCCATACATGCCAAGAGTTAAATATTTAAGAACAGCTTTTTCCCCCAAGCAGTCAGACTGTTAAACGCTCATTGACTGTCCCCTCACGTGCACCATGCACTTACCTGGACTTGATAATCACTGTTACCACTCATCATGCACTTTATTTAAAATATTCTGTTATGTACAGTGTTATATGTGTTTCATGTATGTATATATTGTACTACGGTCTGTGGGAGCTCCCCTGAAATTTCACTCACGGTCATATAAGAGTTTTAATGTACCATGTACAGACATTGGATTTTCTACCCATAATTTGATTTAAAACATTCCATAGATTTTTACCATCATTTCTCACATCATATAACCATGGTTTAAAATATTCCCTTTTTCTCACCTTATTTAACTTTGTGACTTGATTACGTAAGGAACGGTACTTTTGTCTGTCATCTGCAGAACTGGAACACACTGATGCTTTTTTGGCTACAGTATGTCTCTCTCATTCATTAAAATTCATTAAAAGCTACTATCTATCCATGGGGCTGATTTGTTTCTGACATAAATAAGTCCAGTGCAACCTCTGGGTCATCCTCACAACATACCTCCTCCCAGTTTATACCCAACATTTCATTAATAAAACCTTCTACATTAAAACTCTTATATGACCGTGAGTGAAATTTCAGGGGAGCTCCCACAGACCGTAGTACAATATATACATACATGAAACACATATAACACTGTACATAACAGAATATTTTAAATAACGTGCATGATGAGTGGTAACAGTGATTATCAAGTCCAGGTAAGTGCATGGTGCACGTGAGGGGACAGTCAATGAGCGTTTAACAGTCTGACTGCTTGGGGGAAAAAGCTGTTCTTAAATATTTAACTCTTGGCATGTATGGACCGGTATCTCCTCCCTGAGGGAAGGAGCTGAAAGAGGTGATGTGCTGGGTGAGACTGGTCCTTGATGATACACTTGGAGCGGTGGAGGCAGCGGGAGGTGAAGACGGAGGTGATGTTTGATAGAGGAGTCCCGACAATCCTGCCTGCCGCCTTCACCACCCTCTGTAGAGCCTCTTGCTCTGCCTTTGTGCAGCTGGATAACCACACAGACTTCACACAGACTGTCTGTACAATACTGCTGTAGGCCTATAATACTTATGTAAATAAGTAAGGCAATTGAAATATATCTGCAGTACAGCTCAATACACACAATTGTTAAGGGGATGCAGACCAGAGAAAGACTTCCGTCTTGTTTACATCAGGGTCCCCCATTTTCAATTCATCATAAATGTACAGTTCCCTCCCCCTTGTATATATTTACTGTATGTCACAAATGTAACAGTACTGCATGGTCTGCATCCCCTTAACAATTGTGTGTATTGAGCTGTACTGCATTCTGCAATCTGTTAATAAAGTTTTCAATCAATCAATCAATCAATCAATAAATCAATCAATCAATCAATCAATCAATCAATCAATCGGTCACTGTACCCATTCTGCAATCTGTTAATAAAGTTTTCAATCAATCAATCAATCAATCAATCAATCAATCAATCAATCAATCAATCAATCAATCGGTCACTGTACCCATTCTGCAATCTGTTAATAAAGTTTTCAATCAATCAATCAATCAATCAATCAATCAATCAATCGGTCAGGTCACGTGTACCCATTCTACAATCTGTTAATAAAGTTTTCAATCAATCAATCAGGGCCTGTGGTCACGTGTACCCATTCGGCAATCTGTTAATAAAGTTTTCAATCAATCAATCAATCTGTTAATAAAGTTTTCAATCAATCAATCAATCAATCAATGAATCAATGAATCAATCAATCAATCAATCCCGCAGTGCAACGTGACCCAAATCATACGGCAATCTGTTAATAAAGTTTTCAATCAATCAATCAATCAATCCCGCAGTGCAACGTGCAACGTGACCCAAAATCACGTCACCATAAAGTTTTCAATCAATCAATCAATCAATCCCGCAGTGCAACGTGCAACGTGACCCAAAATCACAAAATCAGCCAATGGAAGCGAGGGGTTGCTATGTGCGGTGCTTGTATGTGCGGGGCTTGTAAGCGCTGGTCTGAAGGTCTGCAGCTGGATACTATTGCCACCCCCGCTTGGAGAAGACCCGCTCTGCTGCGGTGTGTGTGTGTGTGGCTTGTTTACCGACGTCACATCCTCTACTCTTCTGTCCCGAGTTGTGCCGGCTTGCACTGTAGCCCTAGGAGCTAACGTTATGTTCGACGGTTAGCTTAGCTAACGTCAGCTTAAGAACGTTAAACGGGTTACAAATATGTGAAACTATGGAAGGAGTAAGCCGACCGCTAAAAATAAAACCCACCGTGGCAGCGCGAGCACATAGCAAAAGAACGTTTGGAGATAGTGGTGTTTCAAGAGACTGGCTACAGTAATATGATGCTGGGCTGTAGTGATCAGTTGTTCCGTGTGGCGCAAGTATGTAAAAAAGAAAAACAGAAACAACACGTTTGTCATCTGTAGTAAATAAATTAAGCTGGAATCCATTCGTGACCATGAACAGAGCCAGTGTCCCATTGTGTCCCGGATTCAATCTCCTCTCTAAAGACGCTCCGTGGCTAGGCTAACAGCCATGTCAGACAGAGCAGATGTGGAAACTGAGCTACACTTTCTAACAACCTGCCCACTACCAAGATAGATATCAGAGACATATACTCCCCAGTCCCCATGAATTGCAAACACCCAAAGAGAGTTTGAAAACATGTATTGTGCCTTAACGTGCGGTTTCGTTTTTGCGGTCAACAAAACGTGACGTCATCGAATTTTTTTTGCGCATAGTACCGAAAGTTGGCACCTTTAAAAGTACCGAATTCGGTACCCATCAGGCCACGTGAGCGGATCGGCGCGGGCGAGAAATCCGCTCTTCGCTCTTTAAAGCTTGGTCCGCTCTGCTAATCGCTCATGTTGACCCCGCCCCCAAGTCGCTCTCCGCTCGCTCACCGCTCACCTTGAATCGAGCGCTCCCCGCTCCTCATCGCTCGGCAGATTTTTTATTTTTTTGGAGCATGGTGTAAATTAGCTCAAACTACAACAGTCTACACCCCCTGGGCCCCTTAACAATTGTTTGTATTGAGCCGCATTGTAATTGTACCCATTCTGCAATGTTAAATAACGTTGTTTATCCATTCACTAGCTCTATTAAGCAATGATAGCTAGCCGAGCCACAATGCTATGGTCGCTGCCATTAACGTTAGCATGTAAGCTAACGACAACAACAATGGCGTCGATACTTTTTCTAACAGGAGTGAGTGACAAAGCCTGAACAGGATATCACAGGTTCACCCTTCTCATTGGTTGAAAATGGCCTTCATGTTTGTACATCGCCATCTGTTGCTTTGGCATTGTACTACATGTATATTACATCAGTGTTAAACCACTGTGAGCGGCCTGGAGTGGATTGGAGCGGAGGAGAACTCTCGCTCCGGACGTCGCGCCGACCCATTTTAAAACCCACTCCTCGCTCACGTCAAAACCGCCCGCTCCCCGCGCCGCGCCGCTCACATCCCTACATGTTATCAACTAGATTCAACTCCGGTAACGTTAGAGTCGAGAAGGTCCGTGGCGCTAAAATGTCCGTGCGGTCCCCCAACCCATAGATAGTTCCAACTCACCGAATTACGTTAATCCACCACAGTTGCACTCAATATTTAAATAATGTTAGTCTAAATAAATGTAGACAGATAATGTACGTATTTTTTAAATATAATGAACAGAGCAGTGTTGTTTTGAAACAGTACAGTGTGTGTGTTAGTTTATTTATTTTAAATAACCGTGACACTTTTCCTTTCAATAAGAAATCCAGCCATATTCCTTTCCTTTTAAATACTGCACTTTAATTTCAAGCGGAAAACTAAAATTCTTCTGCTCTGTGTGACAATAAATAAATTAATGATGATATGCAATTTAAAACCAAAACGAATGCCTCAGTATGAGTTTAAGACGTGAACATGGTCATGTTTGTTGAATAATAAAAAAAAAAAAAAAGTCAAAAAAATTTAAATCCCGATCGGATCGGGACATCCCTAGTCACAACATTTGTGGTGAAAGGTTTGCACCCTTGACATCAGAAATGTCAAGTTGCATGTTGTTATTCTACCAGCTTAGTTCTGTTGCATTCCCACAATGTTCTGTAGGGAGATGACAAAGGCTCTCAACCCCAAATATAACCCCCCATCCAGAGAGAGTTTAACACTTTGGATGCCACGGGTGCCGTGGTTTAAAAGCAAGCGTATGCCACCACCCACTTCAATGATAGAGCACTCGCATTTGTGAACGCATTTACTATATCTTAAATTATGGCTATGTGTCTAATCTGGTCGTCGCTTATCAATGACTTGTTTGCAGTCAACATTGTCGAAATGGATTTTTTTTTCTTTTTTTAAATCGGTTCATTTCCGTTTTATACCATTTTGAAAAAAGCTTGTTTCTTGAAACTTCCAGAAGATTTCACAAGATTCTTTTTTTGTTATCCACTTTTTCTCCCATTTCAATTTTTTCTCCCATCCCAATTTCGTATCATCCAATTCAACCCTCCCCTGTCTCGAACGTCGTTTCTTGCCTCCCACAAGCCGGCTGCAATGTGGACTAAGTCATACATAGCACGAGTCCCCTACGATACTCGAGGTAACAGCAGTCGCATCTTTTCACCTGCGTGGCGCGATCTTTCAGCGTCAGGGGTCTGCGCTTTGGAGAGGCACCGCCCCCATCGCTTCCCGATTCTACTGCGCAGGCGCACCAACCGACCTGTAGGAGTCGCTGTCCACAACGCCCGATCCCCACCCATCAGTTTCCCACCCCCTAATACTGCCAATGTGTATTAGTACGGACGACCAGCTAAACTGAAAGCAATGTGGAGCGCTGGGCTCGAACAGGCGAACCCAGCATCTCCAGTATTCGTGATTTCAGAAGATTCTGTGATAAACGCGCTTTACTGTAATACACAAAACACGGTCATTTTTCAGCCTATTTATGAATCGTTTTCAAATAAATGCTAGATTAACGATAGTATATGTGTACTTATGCACGCTAGAGAAGCGGGCTGAAAAATCGAATCTCTTATTTCCTGATCGCACACACACGTTGATATCTCTGTGAAAAAAGCTCTGATTATCCTAAGACTGGTAAAATAGATTCCTTACCTCAGATCAGATGTTCTCCAAAAAGATTATTCCAATTCCTGATCACCATTCCAAATATAGATCGCGTTTATTGATCCAACGCTGGGTGGTTGAAACTAGAGCTGTACTGCACCCATTCTGCAATCTGTTAAAGTTTTCAATCAATCAATCAGCCTAGTTTAACTTGGCGTAGCCATCACTAGCTTAGCCGCCTAGCCCCATAATTGGACATTACCCGAGTAGGATAAATCTGCAGTGCCGCAGCCCGGGGCCTGTACTGTGCGTCGGGGCCTGTACTGTGCGGTGCACTGTCTACTGCGCATGCGAGAAACAAAGTAACATATAATATAGGACACTAGAAACATAAAGTAACGTACTGAAAATAGGACCTAATGTCCAAAATAGCGAAATAGGTACTTTAGGGCTGACCCCTATTAATCGATTAGTCGACTAATCGGTCGAAAGGGGCCGTAGTCGACTGGCCAACCTCTTAATAGAATATAATAAAAAAAAAATCATTCTTTCCAAAAGAAAAGAGGCCTAGAAGCGTGGCTAACGCTAATGGCACGCATACCAGAGGCTAACTGCCTACGAAAACAGGCACAGAGGCACTGAAAGAGGATTTCACCCATCTAATCGAATGAACACACTAGACTAGACAAATATCAAGATGTATCCATCAGTGGACCAATTGCATGCTTTTGCAGAGGACAAGAAGCCTTCAGTCGACTCCTTCAGACATTAAGCACCCCCCACAGCCCAAATGGAATGATTGGATGATAATTTTTTTTTTTAAATATTATACTTTTTCTTTTTTTTAGTCGACCAATAGTCGACTAACGGCAAATTTTGGCCAATCCTAGTCGACCATCCAAATCCTTAGTCGGGGACAGCCCTAAGGTACTTACATTTTCACTGAAAGACATCTTTGGTTCATTTTCAATGAAGAATAATGAATGCTTATATAGTAATACTATATAGGTTAATTAAGTAATACTATATAGGTTAATTAAACCAGAGCTAGAAAAAAAGATGTTGAAAGAGGAGCTGCACTCGACTCGACTCTTGCCGGAGCATTTGTTGACATGGGTCTGTGAGGGGGAGGGGCAAGGCGTGCAGCAGCAGCTGTGTGTGCCTCAGAGAAGACAGCGAGCTAGAACGGCGCTGATAATTGGATCATGTTTTTCGTGCGTATCATCGATCGGCAAAAATAAACCATTATCGGAATTCACCGATCTCATATTTATACTGAATATCGGCCGATACCGATCAGGGCATCCCTAGTAATAGCTGCCATTAGAGTTGTTCCGATACCGATACCAGTATCGGAAATGCTGCCGATACTGCCTAAAATGCTGGTATCGGTATCGGCGAGTACCCTCTAATTCTGCGCTCCGATACCATATGACGTAATTTATCAATAACACTGCGTCTGCTGAGTGAGCATTATAAAACAAACATGTTTTTAATCGACCGTGAATTAAAGTGTCAATGCCATTTGTCATTTTAACAGAAGATACTTTCTTAAATGCCATCGTCCCGAGAGAGGGGTGTTGACGGGGAGCTCTGATGTGTTTGCTTGCTGGTGTTATTAGCATTAGCTGAAGAGCAGCTAACCAAAAGCTAGTTTGAGCTTTAACGTTACCTTGGCTAAAGTTGGGGCTATTCATAATCCAACAATAATGGCTGCAGACCTGCAAGCAAAGTACAGCGAGTTGGCACAGGAGTATTCCAAGGTAAATCACTTTTACACCAGTAACGTTAGATTTCCTTGTTTCCATCTAACGTTAGCTCACGCTAACCTATCTCACGCTAACGTCGTCACTGATCCAAGTTACCCCTCGCACACAATTAATGACATGTTGCGGACAGCCATATCGGTGATTGACAAGCTAAAAGCAATTGGTTTTGATAGTCTATCAGTGAGCTGGATGCAATCCTACCTTGAGGGGAGGGAACAGATGGTGGAGGTAAACGGTACCCTATCCCCCCCCCTCACAGTGAGCTGTGGTGTTCCACAAGGAAGCATACTAGGACCGCTACTGTTCCTAATTTATGCAAATGACATGTCGTCAGCTTGTGACTGCAACTTGTTCCTGTTTGCGGACGACTCAGCCCTGCTGGTCTCTGACAAGAACAAGTTACAGGTTGAAAAAACCCTCAGCTCGGAACTAGGCAGGATCTGCATATGGCTCGCTGATAACAAACTATCATTACACATGGGCAAAACAGAGTCCATTCTCTTCGGTTCAAATAACAAACTCAGCAAGACCGACGGCTTCTCAGTTACAGTGGGTGACAATATTGTCACAAGGAAAGATGAAATTACCTACCTGGGTTCCATCCTAGAGGCTAATCTCTCCTGTGACAAAATGGCATCCAATGTAATAAAAAAAGTCAACCAACGAACTCGATTCTTGTACCGGATCTCCTCTCTGGTAAACAAGAATACCCTGAAGACTCTGGCAGGAGCACTCATTCAGGGGTACTACGACTATGCTTGCACCTCATGGTACCAAAGCACCTCAAAGGCGCTAAAAACAAAATTACAAACATCTCAAAACAAACTGGTCAGACTACTGCTTGACCTTACTCCTAGAACCCACCTCACCCCTGCCCACTTTGACAACCTAGGATGGCTTAGAGTAGATGACAGAGTACAGCAACTTGCAATGGGCCTGGTCTACAAGATACACTACACGACCAAGGTACCCATGTACATGGCAAAATACTTCCCAAAGGTCAGTGAATACCACGATCACAACACCAGAGGGAGCTCCACAAATCATGTTAAACCCAGATTCGGCTCAAATAAGGGACTAAACACGTTTCGTAATTATGCCACATCAATGTGGAACGCCCTACCCAAAGCTGTAAAGGAATGTGGATCACTACCCACTTTCAAAACCTCTCTCAAGAGACACCTACGGGAGACTGCAATTCAACACTGGCCCCTGTAAATATCCTAACCCAACCCCCTCCAATGTACAGTCATTTACCTAGTATGGTTTTGTCAATAGTCCAATGTACAATTTTGTTTGTTTGTACAGAGTCTCCCCCCCCTCAATGTACAGTTTTGCTTGCTTATACAGTGTGCCCCCCCCCCCCCCCCCCCAACCACCTCCAATGTAAATTACCCAGTATGGTTGTCAATATCCCAGTGTACCCAACCCCCCCCACCCAACCTCCTCCAATGTACAGTTTCTACGTCAAATGTATATACTCCCTTTTCTTGACTCCTTCTGTATCACAAACAGTACTGTATTTGCAAATCTGGTATGTCATAAATGTATAGATGTAGCAGTACTGACTATCTGTATGTCATGTATGTCATATATGTCCTGATGAATTGAAAATGGGGGACCCTGGTGTAAACAAGACGAAAGTCTTTCTCTGGTCTGCATCCCCTTAACAATTGTGTGTATTGAGCTGTACTGTATTGTACCCATTCTGCAATCTGTTAATAAAGTTTTCAATCAATCAATCAATGACAATGTTTAGCTTTTAGTGCCAAATGATAAGAGTCTGAGGCGGAGTCTCAAAAGAGAATATTTATTGTGCATTAAAAATCACAACAGAGCCTCTACTACTAACTGAAGTTACCGGAGCCTTCTGGATAGGAAGTGCGCAACAACATATAACGTCCGTGCGGAATCAATGTCCCAACAACCATTCCGTGGGTGAACTCATTGAGATAGTAGTCAATTAATGATACTAATACTAATCTATACAATCACCTGTTGTTGAATAAATACCATTACTTTATAGTTATTACTAAAAAACAGTATATAAAACAGTAGCTGTAAAAGAAAAGAAAAAAAGTTTTATAATTTTATATAATATTATTATTATAATTTTTTTTTATGTATGCACTGGTATCGGATCAGACCAAAGCTTGGTATCGGAATCGGATCGGGAAGGGAAAAAATTGTATCGGAACATCTCTAGTCGAAACACAGATTCCACGCTGTTCTGATGGTCCAGAATGAATCCGATCGTCTCGGGTGACTTGTCTGAGAAGTAAAATGAGGAAGCAGGATATTTTTTTCTTCATGCTTTTCATTCAGTCTAATCCAATGGGGTGCAGTACCACAGGGAGAGACGATAGGAGGCAGTATTTTCCCAATGGAGCTCAGAGAGTTTCAGTGGTAACGGGAGGCTAGATTGATGAAAAATAAAAATAAAAAACGATTAAAACGAGATTTCTCGCTCCGTGGCACTCAACGGTCGGCATGAAATAATAAGAATTCTCGTCCGTGGGACTCAAAGTGTTAACCAACCGCTTGGATCCCTGCATGGTATAACGTTGAGAAGGGCAATTTGATTTCAGCGCTAAAAGATGTAACTAAGACAGCCATCACGGCTGATGGATGGACAAGTTTTAGTCAGGACCACTACCTCACAGTAACAGTGCATTACATCAAGGAAGGCAAGATAAAAGAGAAGGTCCTCAAAACGAAAGCGGTGTACCAAGCACAGACAGGGACATTTGTGGCTGAGGAGATTGACGGGATCCTGGAGGAGTTTGGAGTTAGAGAGAAGGTTGTGGTAGCCACTGTCGATAACGCAGCCAACATGGATGTAGCAGTGAGAAGGCTACACATCATCAAGTTGGGATGTTTCGCCCACACAATAGGAGCACAGAAGCTCTATAATTGCAATGCAGTTTCCAAATGGGCGGCAAGGATCCGTGCCGTGGTCGTATGGATGAAGAGATCCCACATGGCCAAAATAGTCCTCAAGGAGAAGCAGCAACTCCTCAGTAAGAATACATTTCAGTACTTTCTTTAGATTATAGCCAACATGCATTGATACGTTAACACATGATGATAAATGAACAGATGGTACATGAATACAAATAACAAATTAATGGTAATATAATATTGTTTATTGTTATATAACTGATGATGTGCTAATATAGATGTGTGTTGGCCTTTCAGACCTGCCCCAGCACATGTTCATCTTGGATGTGAAGACACGGTGGAATTCTCTCTTTTTAATGATCGAGAGATTCTTCAAGTAGTTCCCCGCCATCCAAGCTGCAGCTATGGACCCACGGCTAAGAAAGTCGATGGAGAATGACAGGTAAGGGGGCGGGAGATTATGTGAATAATTCAATATGGCTTATTTAAAACAATCTCCTGTTCCTTCACTGTCAGTAAATGTGTCTCCTATCTGTCACATCTCCAAACAAAAATTGACAAAATCCACACCCAACTAACAATTGCCTCCGCCAACACTATCTCCCCTCCGGATTCAACCCCCTCTCCACCGCCCAACCCACCTTTTACATCCTTCACTGAAATCACTGCATCGGACCTATCCTCCATTCTCTCTACAATGAAAACTTCTACCTGCATCCTGGACCCTATCCCCTCCATCCTAGTCAAGGCTTGTCTCCCTGCCCTTTCTCCCCTAATCACCTCCATCGTAAACACCTCTCTGACCACTGGCCTATTTCCCCCCGCCCTCAAAATTGCTTCCGTCACCCCCTTACTAAAAAAACCCGGTCTCAACCCTGAAACCCTTGATAATTTCCGCCCCATTTCCAACCTCCCCTTCCTCTCAAAAATAATTGAGCGAGCCATTGCCTCCCAATTAAAATCCTACCTCGACAACAATAACCTTTATGATACATTTCAATCCGGATTCCGCACCAAACACAGCACCGAAACTGCTCTTCTAAAGGTCACCAACGACATACTCCTCTCTGCCGACTCTGGTTCCCTCTCCATCCTCATTCTCCTAGACCTCAGCGCTGCTTTTGACACCATCAGTCACCCCATCCTCATCACTCGTCTCCAGTCCTCCGTTGGCATCTCCGGAATCCCCCTCACCTTGCTCCAATCATATCTCTCACACAGGCACCAATTCATCTCTATCAACAACTGCAAATCCCCCACTGCCCCCATCACTCATGGTGTCCCCCAAGGCTCAGTACTTGGTCCCCTGCTCTTCATCCTCTACATCCTTCCACTTGGTCTGATTCTCCGCCAACATGGCCTGCGTTTTCACTGCTATGCAGACGACACTCAGCTCTACCTCTCCACCAAGACTATCACTCCAGCCACTCTCTCCACCCTCAGCACCTGCCTCACAGACATCAAAACATGGATGCAAAATAACTTTCTTAAACTAAACTGCAATAAATCAGAAATCATCATTATCGGTCCAAAATCCCTCACCAGCCACACCCAGGATTTCACCCTAAACATTGATGGTACCATTGTCACCCCCTCCACTCACGTCCGTAACCTTGGCATCATCCTGGACCCCACCCTTTCTTTCCTCCGCCATGTGAACCACATAACCAAATCGGCCTTCTACCACCTCCGGAACATTGCCCGTCTCCGCCCCTCCCTATCACTCTCCGCTGCTGAAACACTGGTTCATGCATTCATATCATCACGACTAGATTACTGCAACAGCATCCTCTACGGCTCACCAAACACTATCCTCAATAAACTCCAATATGTCCAAAACTCTGCTGCCCGCATGCTCACCTCCACCCGTCGCTCTGATCACATCACCCCTGTCCTCCACGACCTCCACTGGCTTCCAATCAAATACAGGATACATTTTAAAATACTACTCATCACATTCAAAGCCCTCAACAACCTTGCCCCTCCCTACCTGTCCGACCTCCTCCACCGTCACACGCCCACCCGTCGCCTTAGGTCTGCAGATGCCAACCTCCTAACACCTCCCACGACCAGGCTCCGGACCTGGGGCGACAGGGCCTTCGCTGCTGCTGCCCCCTCCCTCTGGAATGCCCTCCCCAGCCATATCCGTGATGCAAACACCCTGACATCTTTTAAATCAGCCCTCAAAACTCACCTTTTCAATCTTGCTTTTGACCTCTAATTCTGTCGGTGTTATTTTATTTTATTTTATTTTTGTCATGTATTATTTCTGTTCTGTTTTTTGTTTTGCCATAGTTTGTCTCTCCTGCCCATGTAAAGCGTCTTTGAGCACCTGGAAAAGCGCTATATAAAATAGATGTATTATTATTATTATTATTATTGATGGATTAGTAAAGTCATCAGAAGGATTGTTTTAGTTTGTCTAAGCAATATAATTATTTATATTGCAGACTGAACAAAATGGACAATGAGGACTTCAGGAAGGCAGAGGAGTTTGTGCAGTGACAAACGTCCAACCTGTGGCCAGATTCTTCCCATCCTCCAGAAGTTGCAGGAACATTTTACAGTCCAGGTGGAGGACTCTACATTCGTGAGGAGCATCAAGGAGTTGATTTGGAATAGGGCTGGGCGATATAACGATAACGATAAATATCGCGATATATTTTAATAATCGATATCGAATATCGAAATATAATTTTTTTTTTTTTTTTTTTTTTTTATATTTTTTTTTTACCTGCAACAGGGCAGTTTTAAAACCAGAGACAGTGGACAGACTTGTCTTTCTTGCCTGCAACTTAAAGTAATGGCTTTGCTTGTCCAAATGAAGATTTCTTTTTCTCTTGTCCATTTATTTTGTTTGCTTTCTAATTTAAAATACATTTTGAAACCGTCTGTACACAGTAGGCTATGTGTGCTAGCAGAACTAGACTCCAGTCACGAGTCACAGTGCACATGTGCGGTGGTTTGTCCACCAAAAAAGCGCCAAAAGATCGAAAATAAACTAGCAGAGCCAGAACTGTTCAACTCCTCTGGAGCCACAGCCAGCAGAGAAGCCGGTTTACTTTAGCTTTTAAACCAGCTGCAGCCTGAGAACTGGAGTGTGAGGGGATGTAACACTAAAGATGGCGGCAATGACAAAGAATTGCTGCAAAATAAACATACATCTGTTGTTAAAAAAAAAAAAAAAAATGATACTTATAACAATTCGATAATTATCGATATCGAGAAATAAAATAAAATTATCATATCGTTATCGCGATATGATTTTTTTCCATATCGCCCAGCCCTAAACGATCTCTATTCTCTCCAAACGCTACAAGGTACAGTGACTGACATTTATTCATTCATCACGAATATGACGAATAATCACAGATACTAAAGGATATTCACATTCAGTCACATTTCCCCCCCCCCTAATTTTGTGTAGAGCCATATGAAATCAGTTTAATTTTTTTCCAAATTCCATTTTATTTTTCCAAAATTCAGTTTTTTCCGTTTTAATATTTCAGAATTCTGTATTTTGCTTTGTACGCTCATTTTACCATCAGAAATAGTGTCTAATAAGTGGGAATGAATAAATGTCCACAATTTAATAAGATATAACAGTCCATTTAATAGGGCTGTCTTAAATACTTCGAAGCTTCGTCCAATGGGCATGGGATTCGAATATGAAAATAAAATTCGATTATTAAAATAAAAAATTATATTTATTTTTGCAAAATCAACTCTGCCTCTCTTTGTTAACACTTTAACTGCCACACACGAGATATCTCTGGTTTATTTTTATGTGGTTGAAAGCCACTCACGAGATTTCTCTGATTTTTTTTTTTTTTTTTTTAGCTATCTGAAATCATATTGCATCACGCGAGTCTACCCGAGTATACGCGAGCACCGCCGGAGATTATATGTGGAAAAAAGCGCCCCCTATCGTCTTTCAGATGACATAAGGGATTTTGGAATGGACTCAATGAAAATGTATGGGGAAAAAATCCGGTACTCCACATTTTCCAGTCCACTGATCCAGCCGGGGTTACCACAGTTCATTCTGGATCCTCTGAGCCCCACTGATCATGGAGTTCTACTGTATCGCGTTGGATCCATACACGTATCGATTTTTTCGAATGGTGATCAGGAATTGGAATATACCAGTTGGATACCATCTGATGTCAGGTAAGGACTCTATGTTATCAGTGTTAGGATAATCAGACTAATTTTGATGAAGTTATAGGCTGTTTTGTGAAATGGACTCTTTCGGTTTCACTGTAAAAGTCAGAGAGGAAATCAACGCGGCGATTATCCGTGCGCGGCCCGAATGTGCTTGCGTGCACGTATAATATTGATCATCTAGCGTTTATTTGAAAACAATTCATAAAAAGGCCGACGAATATCAACGTTGTGGAATATTCCAGTAAAAGACGATTTTCATAGAATCTAGAATGGGCTGTTTTTTATCTGAAAACGGGTGCTTTTCTAAATGCTCTGAAACGGAAATGACGCGATAAAAAAACAATCTGCCTTGACAGCACTGACTGGAAAATAGTCTTTGATAATGCGATGGGCAGATTAGACACATAGCCATAATTTAAAACATAGATTAGGCGATATTAACGTTAACATTGGCGCCGATGGTGGCATTCAGGGGGTAAAAAGGAAAACACGGCATGGCGCTCAAAGTGTTAACTACAACAAGCAATGCTGTTTGTTATTTAAGATGAGGTCGGACTCGGCACTGACAGATTTGTGTTCATTGTGCTGCTTTTATAAAGCCTCAAATGACGGCTTACAATATTTCATGAAAGCAAAGTGTTTTGTTTGTCTAAGATTTTAAAAGGTTTAAACTTTACAGCACTGACAAAGTTGAACAAAGTGCTGTACAAGTCCCACAACATAAAAAAAAAAAAGTTAAAAAATGTTTTATAGTTGATTGCATTTTTATTGCTCAATTCCGCGATTCCGTCCGCGATTCCGTGATCGCGGATTCCATATGGCTCTAATTTTGTGTTATACATGTCCTCCATTTTAAACTTAAGGATGACAATGTCCAGACCTTCCTGGAGGAGTCCACAGTGATGGACCCCAGGTTTAAATCCAAAATGGATAGGGATGCCATCTGGGACAGGGTGAGGGAAGCAGCAGTGGCAGCAAATACTACAGAGGCAGCCGCAGTCACAGAAGATGTATTTGAATTCGACAATCCCTTTGATTGTAGCACATTTCTATTGTGGTACCTAGGGATGGGTATCGTTAGGATTTTATCGATACTACTACTCTTATCGATACTGCTTAACGGTTCGGTACTTTATCGATACTCTTATCGGTTCTTTTTGAAAAAAAGACAATTAATTAAGAACAGAATCGACATTGCTTTATTATTTATACAACTTTATAAATAAGTATTATAAATAAATATAATTTATGCAGGGAGGGGTATATTTGCAGTTGAGAGCATTGGTCATCTCCCTACAGTAAAGATTAGAAATGATTGAATTATTGTAAATTTGTGTGGAGTGGTGGGAATAGCTGCTTCAATAATAACTTATATTATAACAACAACAACAAACAAGTTAGACAACTATGTATACAAAAAAAACGATATACACTGAATGATTAGTTGTTACCTAAAGCCCTTGGACTCCACTGTAGAGAAGGGGTGCAGGCCTTTGACAACAAACTTTGTCACAGCCCTGTGACACTCGTTCACCCTATCCTCTGTCATCCTTCCTCTAGCTGCTAGGGTGAAGGGACTTTGGGTGGTGGAGGTAGAGGGAGGATGTGTGGTGGCCCTGGGCTCACTGGCCTGGGACACATTGGTGGCTGACGCCTCAGCTTGACTATCTATAAAACGTTTTTAGATTGTAGTATTTGTAGCTAAACAATTATTTTGTTTATTAGCCTATTTGTAATAATTTGTTATTAGCCTAGGAAACTCCGTATCTTGGCTTACCGGCTGCAGTGGACGTGGATGCAGATGGACCACTGCGCACAAGGCAGTCGAATACGGCGCATTTCTGCACACTAATATCGTGTTTTGCCAACAAATGTTTTGATAGGTTGCTCGTTTTGCCACCCTTACTGGCAAATGTTTTGTTGCACTTGTGGCAACGTGCGTTGTCGGCATTGACCCTTGTAAAGTATATCCAAACTTTAGAACGCTTCGCTCTATCCGCCATCACGACTCAGTGCATGCAGAGGCAGAGCTGTCTGTGTCTGTGTGCAGCGCGCTTCAGCACGGGCGTCGGGGACAGCACTTTCATTAAGGAGTACCCGTATGTGTAGCACTACTAGCGAGCGACTCGCGAGGAGTGTGTAATAATGACTCGCTGCGGCTCGCTTCTCGTGCAGAGACAGAGAGAGGAGAGATCGTTTGCAACTTTTAAATAATAATAATAATAATAATAATAATAATAATTTCTCTAGAGTATCGATAGCAGTACCGAGGACGTCGGAGCTTATAAATACTCTGGTATTTTCTAATATAGTACCGGTTCCCGTTTAAAACCGGGGGCCGGGGGGCATCCCTAGTGGTACCCTTTCCTCTCTGGGCTCTGGCTCTGTGGTACTTAAATGGTGAATTTCTTATCAAGCTATCAGAACAAGAGACACAGACACACACAGTGATGAGGAAGAAGAGGAGGAGAAGGAAGAAGAAGAAGACGACTATGTAAGCTTAGCTCATTGTGATGATCATAGATGGCATGGATTAAAATATTAAACTTCAAACTAAATCATTTGGTTATGGTCCATTTAATTTCAGACTCCACCCGTAAAGCAATACAAGACAGCCTTGGCGGAACTGTTTGCAGAGGAGGACAGAGAGCTGCAGACAACAGTACAACAGCACACCCTGTCCATCACAGAGAGAGTGGATCAAGAAGTCCAGCTGTACAAATGCCTGCCTTCCATCCCCATATCAGGTGACGCTGCTCTCTGGTGGTGGTAAAAGAGAGACACTCTGCCCCTGCTGTCAAATCTGGCCCAAACCTATCTGTGTTCAGGCGTCTTCCACCCCGTCTGAGAGGGTGTTCTCCACGGCTGGAGACACCATTAGCCCAGAAAGATCAAGAATCCTCCCAGAGAAAGCGGACATGCTTATTTTTTTGCAGAAGAATTGTTAATTTTATTCGCCCATTTTATATGCTGTATGTTCTGTTCATTATTTATTTAGATTATTTAAGAAATAAAAGTAAGTTATTAACACTAATACACCTGTATGTACTCTTTTTTTCCACCCAACACAATTTATCAAGAATCGATAAGGGAATCGATAAAGAATCGTATCGATAAGCAGAATCGATAATGGAACCGTATAGATAAAATCGTATCAATTCCCATCATAATTCAATTCGATTTTTATATCTGTATATCTGTTTGTTGTGTATGTCATAAATGTTATTATGAATTGAAAATGGGGGACCCTGATGTAAACAAGACGAAAGTCTTTCTCTGGTCTGCAATCCCTTAACAATTGTGTGTATTGAGCTGTACTGCACCCATTCTGCAATCTGTTAATTAAAGTTTTCAATCAATCAGCCTAGTTTAACTTGGCCATCACTAGCTTAGCCGCCTAGCCCCATAATTGGACATTACCCGAGTAGAATAAATCTGCAGTGCCGCAGCCCGGGGCCTGTACCGTGCGTCGGGGCATGTACTGTGCGGTGCACTCCTGCGCATGCGAGAAACAAAGTAACATATAATATAGGACACTAGAAACATAAAGTAACATACGGAAAATAGGACCTAATGTCCAAAATAGCGAAATAGGTACTTACATTTTCACTGAAAGACATCTTTGGTTAATTTTCAATGAAGAATAATGAATGCTTAAAGTAATAATATATAGGTTAATTAAACCAGAGCTAGAAAAATACAACAGACTTTTATACCCTCACCTGCCTCCAATGTAGTTCCCCCCCCCCCCACCCCACCCGCCCACCCAACACCTCCAATGTACAGTTTTCCCCCACCTATAGCGACCTGTTATTCAATAGATTAAATTAGTTTAAGAATAAAAAAAAAATACATTTTAAGAGAATCTCAAATACATTATTTTATTTAAGTGTAGGCTATAGTTAATGTTTTATTTTTTACAGTTTGTATTTTTCTGACATGGGGGCTCAGAAATGTCAAGTTGCATGTTGTTATTCTAACCAGCTTAGTTCTGTTGCATTTCCAATTTATTTATTTAAATTATAAATTGATCAGGTATCGATAATGGAATCGTATCGATAAAATCCTATCAATTCCCATCTCTACTTGCTAACTATCAGTAGCTAGCCAGCTAGATAACGTTAGACAATGCCTCATGTATTAAACTAAAGTGAATAGTTTACTGGGTTATTTTAACCCTTTAATCGCCAAAAACGCTGGACCACGTCTTTCCCCGCCATGCACATTCTGCCAAAGACGCTGGACCACGTCTTTGATATCAATATTTAAAAAATCTGTGATCGAAATCATATTTCTCCCCCGGAGACTTGAGATGTACTGTTGATCCCCTCTCAACTCTCCAACGGTTCAAGAGCACCATCTGGTGGCCGATCGGCGGATCGCCCAGAGTGGAAACAGGAAATGGAAGCTGGTGCTCATTTCAATTCGGTCCGATCACTCGGTAATAGTCCCAGGACTCGAGCTACACACAACGGATAGCAATCAGTTACCAATAACTCGATAAACAACATGATTTGGACGTATATACTATTATACAACATGGAAATGGATCGCATATTTCTACATCCCATAATAGGAAAATGTCTGTTCCACGCTCATCGCCCAACGCTATGAGGAAGCTACGGTAAGATTCAGCGTTATTTTTTAACGTGTTCGATACTAACTGCTCTAATGATCATATCACCCACACTAGATGAATCATATAACGTTGGCCACGGAATTATAAACGACCCCCCCCCCCCCCCCATCCGGTCAACATCAAATGATCAGTAGTAACTTCTAGAAGCACGTCCAGTTGAAATTTTTTATCTCGCGCAGAATATAATGCATTTGGGGCTATAAATCACGTTCTGGAGAAAGCTGCAGAAAATGATAAAAACATACTTATACTATATGTGAATGATATGTGAATGAAAAAGTATAACGTTGCTACACCCTGAACAATAGATATAGGACGTTGAATGGGCCATAGTAATGTCAATTTAGCAATACAATTAAAAAAGTTATAGCCCTGCAAAGAAGGGGAACTTCTCCATATTAAATAGGGCTGGCGGAGGATGGTAAATTATGAATTTAAGCCTGGCGATCAAAGGGTTAAACAGTAACGTTAGCTAGGTAGCTAACGTTAGCTCACAGAACAATGATAGCTAGTTAGCCAACGATAGCCAACAACTGCGAAAAACGCCAAACTGATGATATCAGACGTTGATATCAGGAGCTATCAGTAGCTAGATAACATTAGACAACGCCTCATGCATTAACACTTTCTTTGCCACGCTTATGTACATCCTTATACCATCCTCTGCCAGCTCTATTTGTCTATGGAGAAGTTCCCCTTCTTTGCAGGGCTATAACTTTTTAAATTGTATTGCTAAATTGACATTACTATGGCCCATTCAACGTCAATTATCCATCGTTCAGGATGTAGGAACGTTATACTTTTTCATTCACATATTCATACTAAAATACGGTCTAAAGTATAAATATGTTTTTATCGTTTTCTGCAGCATTCTGCAGAACGTGATTTATAGCCCTAAATGCATTATATTGATGATCAAATACAGTTTGATAGCGATCGGTGCCAGATAAATGGGGGGGGGGGGGGTCGTTTATAATTCCGTGGCCAACGTTAGATGATTCATGCAATGTGGGTGATATGATCATTAGAGCAGTTTGTATCGAACACGGTAAAAATAAACACTGAAACTTACCCCAGTCTCCTCGGGCCGTTGGGCGATGAGCGTAGAGCAAAAATATTCCTATTATGGGATGTTGAAATATGCGATCCATCTCCAGGTTGTATAATAGTATACGTCTAAATCATGTTGTTTATCGAGTTATTGGTAACGGATCGCTATCCATTGTGTCGAGCTTGAGTCCCGGGACCTATAGCGAGTGATCAGACCGAATTTGGATGAGCACCAGTTTCCGTTTCCGGTTTGGGCGATCCGCCGATCGGCCACCAGATGGCGCTCTTGAACCGTTGGAGAGTTGAGAGGGGATCAACAGTAGATCTCAAGTCTCCGCGGGAGAAATGTGATTGCGATCACAGATTTTTGAAATATTGATCTCAATGACGTGTTACGGCGTCATTGGCAGAATTAGCATGGCGGGGAATGACGAGTTAAGGCGCCCTTGGCGATTAAAGTGTTAAACTAAAGTGATATTTGACTGGGCCATTTTGTTTAATGCTTGTTATGTTGAAAGAGGAGCTGCACTCAACTCGACTCTTGCCGGAGCATTTGTTGACATGGGTCTGTGAGGGGGAGGGGCAAGGCGTGCAGCAGCAGCTGTGTGTGCCTCAGAGAAGACAGCGAGCTAGAACGGCGCTGATAATTGGATCATGTTTTTCACGCGTATCATCGATCGGCGAAAATAAACCATTATCGGAATTCACCGATCTCATATTTATACTAAAGTTAGTTTAGGTTCGTGTTAACGTTAGATAATGTACAAAATAAACTTATTTCCGCTGCTATAGACGTCGCTCTTTTATTTTGGAACCCCCCCGACTGGAAGTTATTACCCTCGTTATCTGCTTGAGTGTCCGGTTGTTGGTTTTTGTTAGCTACAGTAGCAGCATATCAACACCAGCCATGGGAATACTGTTTTCTAAATTGGGGAGGCTTTTAATCGTCAAGGTAAGAGGATTTTAAGTCATGGTATCCATAAACTTCAATCGGTTCGGATCCTTTCGAGACTAGGGATGGGTACCGAATTCGGTACTTTTGAGGCACCGAACCGAAACACGTCGGTACTACCTAGTATCGAATCAAGTGAGAAACCGAAAAAATTAAAATTAAAAATTAAAAATTATTATTATTTCTTTTTTACTTTTTTTTTTTTTTACTTTTTTCTTTTCATGTCAACGTTTACACGCACAATATATGCTTACCTAGGATTTGACTTGATTCAACAACAAAGCAGTCGGAGCAATGACAAGCCGAAAACTGTCGAAATTGTAGTTATTTGAAGTTTGGATTTATTTTTTTACGACTGAGGTAGGCAAATTAAATTTCTTGAGACTAAAGTACCGAAAAAAGGTACCGTTGGGTACCGGTATCGATTCACAGGTACCGGTATCGGTTCAAATGTGAAAGGTACCCATCCCTATTCGAGACTGTATGGAACTGTAGGGAACTTGAGGGTACAAGTCTGACCCACTTCCAGTGATGAAGCTAAGCTAAGCTAATGGAGCGGGCGTTCCCCAAGCGCACGCACAGAGACAACAAAGGTATGCATCTTCTTGTCTAACTCCAGGGAAGATGGCAAATAAGCTAATTTCCCAAAATGTTGGCGTTTTCCTTTAAGCATTCTTTATTCTGTGTTGAAAAAAAACCAAAGATATCTTTCAGTGAAAATGTAAGTACCTATTTTGAACATTAGGTCCTATTTTCCGTATGTTACTTTATGTTTCTAGTGTCCTATATTATATGTTACTTTGCTCGGAACTAGGCAAAATCTGCACCTAACTCACTGACAACAAACTATCATTACACCTGGCCAAAACAGAGTCCATTCTCTTCGGTTCAAATAACAAACTCAGCAAGGCCGACGGCTTCTCAGTTACAGTGGGTGACAATATTGTCACAAGGAAAGATGAAATGACATACCTAGGTTCCATGCTAGAGGAAAATCTTTCCTGTGACAAAATGGCATCCAATGTAATAAAAAAAGTCAACCAACGAACTCGATTCTTGTACCGGATCTCCTCTCTGGTAAACAAGAATACCCTGAAGACTCTGGCAGGAGCACTCATTCAAGGGTACTACGACTATGCTTGCACCTCATGGTACCAAAGCACCTCAAAGGCGCTAAAAACTAAATTACAAACATCACAAAACAAACTGGTCAGACTACTGCTTGACCTTACTCCTAGAACCCACCTCACCCCTGCCCACTTTGACAACCTAGGATGGCTTAGAATAGACGACAGAGTACAGCAACTTGCAATGGGCCTGGTCTACAAGATACACTACACGACCAAGGTACTAGCAGGGCTCTACGCTAACCTTTTTCACTAGGGGCACAGGTGCTCCTAAATGAAAAAATTTAGGAGCACACAAAGAAATTTAGGAGCACCCAAAAATATTTAGGAGCACAGTGAAAATATTTCAAGTAACAGAGTTTATTTATTTTTTCAAAAATAAATGTATATTTGTACTGTGTGTGCATGTGCAAACAGGAACGGGACACACATCTGTGCAATAGCACATACCACTAGTGATGCACCGATGTGAAAATTGTGGCCGATACCGATAACCGATATTAATATTGCTGTTCTGGCCGATACCGATATTTACCGATGGCGATATCTCTGTATAGAAAACACTTTATGATAATCAAATAAAGAGCTATTTTCCAAAACGCATACTTTTTTTTACTTTTGTAACTTTTTTTCAGAAATTACTGATATTTTGAAACTATTATTTACTTTTGAACTGTTTCCTTTTTTTTCTTTTTTTTTTCTTTTCTTTTCTTCTGTTTAATGTTGTTATCTGTTCTATGTGGACAATGACAATACAATAATGTATATATGCAGACATATACTTCGATTTCTATGTCCTCAAAAAAAGTATAATAAACAAAAAAGTGAAAAAAATAAATAAAAGAGAGCCATACCGGAATTTCCACATTTGTGAAGGAGTACGACTGAGGAGAGAAACACCAAGTCAACGCTCTTACTCTCCTAATGCCCTTTGAAAAGGACAGTTTTGGTGAGCTTCTGTCTCATGTTGCCACTCTGTAAGGTCAGAGTATTGTTGGGGAAAATGTGTATATGAGGTGAACTAGTTTAATATGGGTCAACTAAGCAGTGCTGAAAGACGGTCTGGCTGACGTTCTTAAAACAACTTGGACAGATGGACATTTCAGTACGGCACGTTGTGTGCTTGTAATCTCGTACATCATATCGCTTTCATATCTTGTTCTTTTCTCTCTTTCATACATACACATATACACGCACACATCTCATCTCTATCTCTTTCATACACACACAAACCTCACTAATCTGAACTCTCTCTTTCACACACACACATATACTCTTTCACATTCACACACACACACACACACTCATTTTCACATTCACACACACACATATACTCTTTCACACTCACACACACACACTCATTTTCTCTTTCACTAATCTTGACTCCAGACTCCAGCTTTGTCTCAGGACGATAAACCTTTAGACTTATCTTCTGTTTTTATTCTCTCTTCTATGTTAAATCTATGTGTCATCTTAATGTACGTCATGTCATATCTGATATAATATGTTACGTCATCATATCTGTCATGTCGGGGCAGGGCTGGGAAGGTATTATCTGGGGGAACGGGGGGTTGGGGAGTCAGAGTGTTTTCCTTCAACTGTGGTGACCGTCTACTGAGCCATAGCTTTTGCTGTTAAAACTTCTTTTCCTAAATAAATTACCTACTTGTTAAAATTGGAAATATCGTCTCCTGCTGTGTTAAACAACCATCAGCCACAACAGTATCTAATTTGGCAATGTGGTGCAGACGTAGCTTGGAAAACAGGGACACAACTAATGTCAACAGCATATGGTGGTGACTGTCAATGCCATGCTGTGTTTCACCAATGTGCTCCCCGAGCAAAAACACATCCTCTGACCCTATCCTCTTGCGCACAATGTAGAGGACTTCCAGCGGTTTGATGGGCTGTGATCGTCTGGAATCAGCTGATGACTGGCGAATGACCCACTCTGCTGCCCTGACAATCCTCACCGTGCCTTCAGATGGAATCACTAGGCCTCCATTGTTTCTTAGAGAGAGCAGGTGGTAACTCTTGTCCTGACAAGCAGATGCAGCGTCCGTCACCAGGCTGGCACGGCAGACATCACAGGACAATAGGTATTCAAGGTGTATGAGATTGGTATATCTCAAGTAAATAATGTGTTTTTTATTACAGCACATTTTAGACACTCAACTTCTTTAATTATGTCTATTTCAGCCGGCTGCAACTAGAAGCACACACAATTCTAGAAGAGCGAAAGACAACCTTCCGATGGCCTTGCCTCAGGATGAACCTCAGCCTGATGTTGTGAGTATTTGCATTGTAGAACTTTTTTTTTACCACTACACCCCTGATCATATGGCTTGCCATATTAAATCCTTCATCTCGGTGGTACGCAGGAAGGTCTATGATGGTGTTACTAGAAGAGCCTAATATTATTTGAGGTGGTACTGTTTGAAGTCTATGTATGTCACTCATACACTTTGATGAATAAACATGTGCGAACATTGAAACTACAGGGTTAGGCAACCCTTACAATCAAAACAGCCATTTTCGTCCAGAGCCACAAAACATATTTTTGCCTTCTAAGGGGACAAGCCTATTAAGATCAATTTCTTAAAAGTATGCTGAGTTGGAGAATGTAAAAATGAATTTAGGGTCACAGCATTGATGAGTGAACATTGAAATGTTTAAAAAAGTAACTGTTATTAATTCTTACTATTATTTATGTATTCATATATTTTGCCAAAGGAACAGGGAACCACTGGAGAGAGGGGAAAGAGCCGCAAGCGGCAGGCCACTGACCACCCTTACTCATTGCCTGCCTGCCCCAAGGCTATAAAGGCCAAACTTGATGAAGCCTCAGCGAGAGTGAGGAAACTGGAGCACGAGAAGTCGAATGCTTTGGCGAGAGAAAGGAGGGCCAAGAAAAAACATGCAGGCTCTTCTGGAGGAACTGAAGGAGAAAAACCTGATAAGTGAAGAGCTGAAAGACAAGCTTGAATGCTACTCAGGTAATATACAAATTTTATATATTTTATGTTCTTTGTTAAACTTCTTGGTTACTATTTAAAGGAGACATACTAAATCACTTTTGCGAATTGAATTTCAGATCTTCCGGTTCACCTCCTGTCGAAGCAGGGTGTAGAGTACACCAAGGCCCAGAGAGATTTCGCCCTCACACTCCATCTGCATGGTCCTAAGGCATATCACTACCTAAGGGAGACTCTGCATATCCACCTCCCACATCCCAGTTCATTGCAGAGGTATTCTTCATGATGTCTAATTGTAAACTACATCACTACTTAAGCACTACTTAAGCACTACACACTGTATTATCATGAATGGTTAAACTTCCTGATCTAACAGCTCATGTAGCTATTCTTAGTATGTCCAGTGTCCACAGTAGGGATGCTTGGGCTAGTGGTTAGATGGTTAATTGTGTACTTTTAAATGTTTACGAAGGTGGCTGAGCTCTCTTGATGCCAAACCTGGTCTCAATAAGATGATGCTGGACATGCTGGAAAGACGGTGTCAGGAAGACGAGGCCAAGTATGGACGTGTCTGTCTGATGCTGGATGCAATGGCCATCAAAAAGCATGTCCAGTATGATCCACAGACACAAACAATGTCTGGATATGTGGACATGGGGGATCGATCAAACGAGACTGACGTCGCTGCCGAGGCTCTTGTATTTATGGTGGTTGGGCTTCAAGGTTATTGGAAAGCTCCAATTGCCTACTTTTTAACCAAGACACTCACACCAGAAACACAAAAAGTCTTGGTAGACCATGCATTAGAAGAGCTGCATCGGCGTCAGATAAGGGTGGTGTGCATGACGATGGATGGCCATGCATCCAACGTCAGCATGTGCACCCAGCTTGGGTGTAATCTGAAGGGAAACCCCTGTGAGCCTTTGACGACCCATTTCCCCCATCCAGCAACCCAGGACAGGGTTTTTGTTATGCAGGTACATGCTGATTATTGCCTATTTGCTCTGATTGACTCTATTCTGCTTTTTATACTTATTTTGATTGTTGCATTTACATAATTGAGAATATGGTGCTTTACATTTGACATGTGCTAGCAGTGAAAAATATTCTAATTCTGCAGGCATACAGCCCAATTAGAAGCCCCACTGGGATAATTAATTGGAGTTACATCGTCCATCTGAACAATGTCCAGAAGAAAAGCGGACTGCATGCTGCCAACAGAGTCACAGACAAACATGTGAACTTTGCCAATCAGAAGATGAAGGTATGTTTGTATGATGATTTACGTATAGAGGGCCAGCCGCAATGGTAATAGGTTCTAGGGCTTAATTGTGTTTTGTATCCTTGGTGATGATGTTTGTATCTTGTAGCGCTAATGTGCTCTTCATTTGAACTGTCTCCTTATAAACTCGATCAAGGTCTTCCTGGCTGCTCAGACTCTGAGCAACTCTGTGGCAGTGGCACTTCGCACCTTGTGGGACTTGGGCTATGTGGAGTTCAAAGACTGCGAGGCTACTGCAGAATTCATTAGGTATCACAGCTATAGATTTGCATCATTGACCCAAATCATTTTCCAATATTCTACTGTTTTTATCAACATTTGAGTGATGCATTACTTTAACCCATATAATCCTGGTGGCATTCCCATGTTCTCATGTCATCACAGGTGAGAGACTTCAGATTTTAAGTTTTCACAAAAATGTGAAAATACCATACCTGAAAGTTCAGAACACACCTATTTTTGTTGTTCGTTGTATAAAATAACATTATTACATTAACATTTGAATTTGGGCATCGGGAATGGTTAAATAATTATGACTGCCTTCAAATTCAACAATATGCAAGCACTTGCCTAAAACTCTTTATACTTACCTCATACTTACCTAAGAAGCACCCTTGTTGTCACATGCAGCAATTTATTTGTAAAAAGCACAGCCACAGAGGAACTATTCCTCATACTTACTATCTGATACATGTTGACACAGTTATGGTGATGATTTCAGTGCTTCCAATTATATTTAGATATTTGTTTATAGATAACGGACAGGCTGTTCGACATCTTGAACAGCCGCAATCCCAGAGCCAAAGGGTTCAAAGCCCCCCTTGGTTCTAGGAATTTGAAAAGCACCAGGGAGTTCTTGTCAAGAGCCAGGGGGTTCTTGCTCACTTTGAAGATGGAAGATGGCACACCCCTTTACAGAACAAAGAGGTCTGTTAAAATAGTGAATGTTCTGTTAGTGATGCAGTGATACCATTTACCTCCCACACAAGTTTGAGTACAACTACTCAACTTTTCAGTAGTCAAATAGTAGTACAAATTCTTAATTATTAAGAAATTATCAGAATGAGATTGCTGATTTAGAAAATAAGGGTTTATTTTATTCTTTGTTAGATGTATACAAGTGGTCAATTTACACATCATTCAATTATCTAAGGTAAAACTAAGTAGTACTGCTTTGGTGCTCAGACTGAGTATGTAAGATTTTTAACTATTACCAATAGCTCAATTCTACCGGGTTTCAGTGCATCCCTAAAGTCCATGACATAAGTTCATGAGATGCGCTGTTCTCTTGTTTAACATCAAGTTTATGTGTTCTCTACTATCTTCTGCATCAAGTTCAGATGCTCTGTCCTGTCTGTATCGAGTTCATAAGATGTTCTGTCCTGTCTGCATCGAGTTCAGATGCTCTGTCCTCCTGTCTGTATCGAGTTCATAAGATGTTCTGTCCTGTCTGCATCGAGTTCATAAGATGCTCTACTCTTCTGCATCGAGTTCATAAGATGCTCTTTCCTGTCTGCATAAAGTTCATGAGATGCCCTACTCTTCTGCATCGAGTTCATAAGAAGGTTCCTCTCTATCCTGGGCTTCATCATCAACATTGACACGTTGATGTTGATGGTTCCTGACAGTGGCGGACTGGGACACAAATTCAGCCCGGGACATTCAGACGCACCAGCCCACGCACCGGCCCACGCACCGGCCCACGCACCGGCCCCGAAACCGGCCCACACAATGGCCGTTATGAAACACTTGTCCAGTATTAAACAACCCAAGGCTGTGGCTAAGGAGTCAACATCAGGGAGACCAAATCTACACACCGCCCCTAGATGTGCACTCATGCACAGTGCACACACACACACACACACACAGAGACACACACATACCGTTACTTCCTGTCATTGGCATATGTTTTTTTTTTTACTAACATCTTAGTGCCTCATTAGCCTAGGGATTAAGGATACATGAAGTATTAACTACACCATAATAATATTGAGGTTTTGATCCATAGAAAAGGTCTGTGCTACACAATTTCAGTTAGATTGGATTTATTGTCCTTTAATTTGGCACTCATGACATTAGTTGCTTGCCGTTTAATCAACATCGAAAGACCCCCCACTTCCTCCCAGACACCCATTCCAAGAGCTTGTTTTCTCTCTCTCTCTCTCTCTCTCTCTCTCTCTCTCTCTCTCTCTCTCTCTCTCTCTCTCTCTCCTCTCCTCTCTCTCTCTCTCTCTCTCTCTCTCTCTCTCTCTCTCTCTCTCTCTCTCTCTCTCTGTGTATGTGTCTCTCTGTGTGTGTGTGTGTGTGTCTCTCTCTCTCTGTGTCTCTCCCTCTCTCTGTGTGTCTCTCTCTGTGTCTCTCTCTCTGTGTGTCTGTGTGTCTGTCTGGACTGGGCTCTCTCTCTCCCCTCAGGGTCAGTTGTGCTGGACTGGGTGCTCTCTCTTTCCTCAGAGTCAACTGCATAAGAAGAACATCAGCAATTAATAATAATGGCTTGAATTCATACAGCGTTTTTCAGCCTTTTGAAAACACCCAAAGTAGTAGTAGTAGTAGTAGTAGTAGTAGTAGTAGTAGTAGTAGTAGTAGTAGTAGTAGTAGTAGTAGTAGTAGTAGTTTATTCAGTCATCATTTCACACAATACAATATACACCATCATTTAACAATATTTGATTTTACAGTGACTGAGAAGGTACAGACTGAAGCAATGCTTATATAGCCTATGCCTGTCCTATATTCTTAACAAAAATTAAAAAAATTAAGACTCCAAAACAGTATTCTAAAAGAAAATAGCAAAAAAACAGTATTATTCACCCTTGTAGTTTTTAAAAATAGCTTTACAAACCATTTTCTTAAAAACCAAAAGCGAATTACTCATTCTTAACTGTATATCAGCATTGTTCCACAAAGCGCTTCACAGAAACCATCAAGCATTCACACTCACACATACAGTACACATACATACACAGTCATACGCTACTGGTGGTTGTGAGCAGCATCAGCAAACACAGCTTCCCTGTGGCAGACTGACGGAATCATGTCTGCTATTCAGCGCCAACCACCCTCAACAACCTTCATAAATACATTCAACATTAATGGAATAGGCTAACTACCAACTTAGCTGTAGCAGTTAGCTGTTATATGCAATCACATTTGTTTAACTACGGGGTAGTAGTTGACCTAGTTGTTAGCTTAAGCTAGTTAGCTGTGGTTATCTACAAACATGTAGATGAGACTAATCGAGAACATGGCTAACTGTTGGGAATTCTAAGGTACATCTTATTTAAGCATGTAAAATGGCAACTAATCAATTCAATCAATTAGATTACCAATATTATATCAACATGAAAATTTTAAAGGGAACATAATAGTATTTTATTTGAGTATTTACTATTATAATATTAGTAGCCAATTAATTTGCAGCCCGTCCTAGGTTCTGATTGGCTCTCTAGGTTAGCACTTTAGCTTCTGATGCTGTGGTGGGCACTAGTCCTAACATTGCTAACTAAACTTTTAGTCAGAGAAAAAACGTCACAAGTCACGACTATTTACGTCCACGTGCTGTAAGGAATCAGGAATACGGAAAGCACATTGTCTTGTAATAGAATGACTGAAATCACTGCAAGAACTAGTATAGGCTAGCTAGCCCTCATGAACCGGCACACACCAACAGTAGAATATGCACTAGGCTACTGCACACACCTGTCATGTTACTGTTGGTTCCTTCCACTTGAACTTCATCATCATTAGCAGCAGCAGCTACTCTAACGCCAGCCCTTCCTCTACTAAACATGTCTGTAATTTTAGAACATTGTTCTGCGTCTTTTACTAGCAATTCTAGCTTTTTCAGCTCCACCCTTTCTTTTTTTGCATTCTCCATTTCTGCGCTTCTAGGCCTACTCGCGGTTGGGAGGAAACGTGAATCTCATTCACTGATGTCTCATGTCTCATTCAAGACTGGCTAACAAAAGCATGTCTTTCACTTAACACCAAGAAAACAGTGTGTATGATGTTCACAAAGTCACCAGTAGAGGTCACTCACTCTAATGTGTTTCTGTGAGAGGCGGAGCTGGACATTGTACATTAATTCAAGTATCTTGGGGTCACATTGGACTCTACATTGACCTTCAAAAAGTAATGTGAAGAAAGTGACAAACACAGTCAAGTTTAACATCGAAAACTTCAGGCAGATCAGGCCCTGCCTGCCAGTTAATGCTGCAAGGATGTTTCTGCATTCAATGATTTTATCACACATCGAGTACTGTTTTATCAACTGGTCTCTTTCATATGTCACTACTCTTACACCAATAGAATTACTCTACAAAAAAGCCATAAAAGTATTTGATAGGAAACCAATTTCATTTCATCACTGTAATGTTTTAGAAAAACATAACATGCTAAGTTTCGAGAATTTCCAAGTTTTCAAATATACTTGCTTCATGTACAAGGTTCTGCATGGACTTGCCCCTCCCCCATTGAATGAGTTCATCCAACAGAAAGCAGACACTGGCATTACCACCAGGGCCATCAGTAGAGGGGACTGTAAGGTGCCTTTTCGGTATACTACCATTGCAAAAACTGTGTTCTCTGTTAAAAGTGATAACTACTGGAATAGCCTACCAGTTGTGATTAGAGAGTGCCCTACATACTCCATGTTCAAGACCCATCTTAAACTGCATCTTAAGGCAAACCAGAACTGTGATCATTTTTAATCTGATTTAGTTTATGCAACTTGTTTATTGTTTTATTGCCGGCCCACACACTGGCCCACACACCGGCCCACATAATGGCCCACACACCGGCCCACATACGGCCCACACACTGGCCCACACACTACACCGGCCCACACACTGGCCCACACACTGGCCCACACACCGGCCCACACACTGGCCCACACACCGGCCCACACACCGGCCCACATACTGGCCCACATTAGTGGCCCACACACCGGCCCACAGACTGGCCCACATACTGGCCCACACACCGGCCCACACACCGGCCCACACACCGGCCCACACACCGGCCCACACACCGGCCCACACACCGGCCCACACACCGACTCACACACTGGCCCACACACCGGCACACACACTGGCCCACATTAGTGGCCCACACACCGACTCACACACCGGCCCACACACCGGCCCACAGACTGGCCCACATACTGGCCCACACACTGGCCCACACACCGTCCCACATACTGGCCCACACACTGGCCCACACACCGGCCCACACACCGACTCACACACTGGCCCACACACCGGCCCACACACTGGCCCACATTAGTGGCCCACACACCGACTCACACACTGGCCCACACACCGGCCCACAGACTGGCCCACATTAGTGGCCCACACACCGACTCACACACTGGCCCACACACCGACTCACACACCGGCCCACACACCGGCCCACAGACTGGCCCACATACCGGCCCACACACCGTCCCACATACTGGCCCACACACCGGCCCACACACTGGCCCACACACTGGCCCACACACCGACTCACACACTGGCCCACACACCGGCCCACACACTGGCCCACATTAGTGGCCCACACACCGACTCACACACTGGCCCACACACCGGCCCACAGACTGGCCCACATTAGTGGCCCACACACCGACTCACACACTGGCCCACACACCGGCCCACACACCGGCCCACATTAGTGGCCCACACACCGACTCACACACTGGCCCACACACTGGCCCACACACTGGCCCACACACCGGCCCACATTAGTGGTCCACACACTGGCCCACACACTGGCCCAAAAAAAAAAGTTTTTTTTTTTTTTTTTGGACCAGCCCACTTTGGTTCCGGCCCATCGGGATTCGTCCCGAACGTCCCGATGGCCAGTCCGCCACTGGCCCCCACCCACCAACCCCACCCCACCCACCCAACCTCCTCCAATGTACAGTTTCTACGTCAAATGTATATACACTCTTTTTCTGGACACTTTTTGTATCACAAACAGTACTGTATTTGCAAATCTGAAATGTCATAAATGTATAGATGTAGCAGTACTGTCTATCTGTATGTCATGTATGTCATATATGTTATGATGAATTGAAAATGGGGGACCCTGATGTAAACAAGACGAAAGTCTTTCTCTGGTCTGCATCTGATTGATTGATTGAATTGATTGATTGATTGATTGATTGATTGATTGATTGATTGATTGATTGAAAACTTTATTAACAGATTGCAGAATGGGTACAATACAGTACAGCTCAATACACACAATTGTTAAGGGGATGCAGACCAGAGAAAGACTTTCGTCTTGTTTCCACCAGGGTCCCCCATTTTCAATTCATCAGGACATATATGACATACATGACATACAGATAGTCAGTACTGCTACATCTATACATTTATGACATACCAGATTTGCAAATACAGTACTGTTTGTGATACAGAAGGAGTCAAGAAAGGGGAGTATATACATTTGACGTAGAAACTGTACATTGTAGGAGGTTGGGTGGGGGGGGTTGGGTACACTGGGATATTGACAACCATACTGGGTAATTTACATTGGGGGGGGGGGGGGGGGGGCACACTGTATAAACAAGCAAAACTGTACATTGAGGGGGGGGAGACTCTGTACAAACAAACAAAATTGTACATTGGACTATTGACAAAACCATACTAGGTAAATGACTGTACATTGGAGGGGGTTGGGTTAGGATATTTACAGGGGCCAGTGTTGAATTGCAGTCTCCCGTAGGTGTCTCTTGAGAGAGGTTTTGAAAGTGGGTAGTGATCCACATTCCTTTACAGCTTTGGGTAGGGCGTTCCACATTGATGTGGCATAATTGCGAAACGTGTTTAGTCCCTTATTTGAGCCGAATCTGGGTTTAACATGATTTGTGGAGCTCCCTCTGGTGTTGTGATCGTGGTATTCACTGACCTTTGGGAAGTATTTTGCCATGTACATGGGTACCTTGGTCGTGTAGTGTATCTTGTAGACCAGGCCCATTGCAAGTTGCTGTACTCTGTCATCTACTCTAAGCCATCCTAGGTTGTCAAAGTGGGCAGGGGTGAGGTGGGTTCTAGGAGTAAGGTCAAGCAGTAGTCTGACCAGTTTGTTTTGAGATGTTTGTAATTTTGTTTTTAGCGCCTTTGAGGTGCTTTGGTACCATGAGGTGCAAGCATAGTCGTAGTACCCCTGAATGAGTGCTCCTGCCAGAGTCTTCAGGGTATTCTTGTTTACCAGAGAGGAGATCCGGTACAAGAATCGAGTTCGTTGGTTGACTTTTTTTATTACATTGGATGCCATTTTGTCACAGGAGAGATTAGCCTCTAGGATGGAACCCAGGTAGGTAATTTCATCTTTCCTTGTGACAATATTGTCACCCACTGTAACTGAGAAGCCGTCGGTCTTGCTGAGTTTGTTATTTGAACCGAAGAGAATGGACTCTGTTTTGCCCATGTGTAATGATAGTTTGTTATCAGCGAGCCATATGCAGATTCTGCCTAGTTCCGAGCTGAGGGTTTTTTCAACCTGTAACTTGTTCTTGTCAGAGACCAGCAGGGCTGAGTCGTCCGCAAACAGGAACAAGTTGCAGTCACAAGCTGACGACATGTCATTTGCATAAATTAGGAACAGTAGCGGTCCTAGTATGCTTCCTTGTGGAACACCACAGCTCACTGTGAGATGTATTGAGCTGTACTGTACTGTACTGTACCCATTCTGCAATCTGTTAATAAACTTTTCAATCAATCAATCAATCAATCAATAGCTAGGCTTGGTCCGTAAGAGGTTTCTCCGGGTCTGCAGCTGTACCCTACTCTCAACATGATCAATGTGCATCACGTGATCACTGACTGTGGGGAGTTATTGTGGGAGGAGCTTGGCTTGGTACGTCATGTTGATTGACAGGCTGGATGTCTCGAGCAGGAAGCAGCTTCACTCCGCCAGAGTTCCCCTTCGCATCAGTGACGCCAGTCCAGTTGAAGACGAGCTGCGAAATACAAGAAGTAAACAAGTGTGTTCTGTTGGACATTTCTGTGGGGCTTATTAAACGTTGTTTGCGGATTCAACCAAGGCATTCAAGGTGAGACTGTAGCAATATTCCTTCTAGATAACGTTCTCTTAGCTAACGAGCTAACGCTCTGCGGCTAACGGCTGCTAGCTTCTTGTCCTGAGGTTTGGAACAAAGACGAGAGGAGCAGCTAGTTATTAGTTATGTTTCATCTGCCACTCGTTGAAGAGTGTGATCACATGTTCACGTTTCACTGGAAGTATTGTTACCAACGTTAGCTAGCTAGTAGATGTGTAAGTTCAGCCTCAGGGGTTCTGGGGCTGAAAGGCCAGAGACTGAGCACAGATAGGTCCCGCCCACTCAGGGGAAAACATTCCATCGCTCTACATTTTATTGTGATGGTTCCTTGATTGATTGAAAACTTTATTAACAGATTGCAGAATGAGTATAATACAGTACGGCTCAATACACACAATAGTTAAGGGGATGCAGACCAGAGAAAGACTTTCGTCTTGTTTACATCAGGGGTCCTCCATTTTCAATTCATAATGACATACGCAACATACAGATACAGTACTTTTACATTTGTGATACACAAGATATTCAAATATACAGTACTGTTAAACAGAGATCCCAACAGAAAATACATACGAGGGGGAGTAAACTGTACGTTAGGAGGGGGTGGGTGGGAGGGGGAGCCGTGACCCCTTCTTGTCATTTTGGTCAGCTAGCAAACAACAGAAGGATACCTGTGTACAATAATGTGGAATGCCCTACCCACAACCGTGAAGGAATGTGAATCCCTACCCTTCTTCGAAACCGCTCTCAAAGAGCACCTACGGGTGGCTGCAATTAGAAACTGGCCCCTGTAAATGTCCAAATCCCCCCCCCCCACCAATGTACAGTTCCTTCCCCTCCGGATGTATATATTTCTTATGATCTTTTTACTACACAGTTCTGTATGTCATAAATGTCCTGATGCATTGAAAATGGGGGACCCCGATGTAAACAAGACAAAAGTATTTTTCTGGTCTGCATCCTCTTAGCAGTTGCTTTGTATTGAGCCGTACTGTATTGCACCCATTCTGCAATCTGTTAATAAAGTTTTCAATCAATCAAGGCTAAGCCTTAAATGATTATCTCTGAGCCAAGCCGTGACCCCATTGTGTCTGTCTTCAGTATACAATCCACTTTACAGCATTTGAAGGTTAAACTAAATACGCCTCTCCTAGAGCCATATGAAATCCGCGTTCACGGAATTGCGGGCGGAATTGAGCAATGAAAACGTAATCAACTGTAAACGTGGAATATTGCAGAATTTGCCCTAATCTGGACTGAAATTCCGTGTTCTGGAGAATATGGAACGTTTGGTGCAACGCGAACATGACCGGGGACGCTACAGCGTGTTACACACAACACAGAGAAATAGCCAAGCGTCTAGCTGCTTCGGTGTTAACGTCGGAAGAAATTCCACACTAAGCCCTAAATTCAGAGCAGCACAGTATCCTAATGACTTGTATATGACCGGCGATAAGGTGTTTTGCGAATTCTGTCAACATGCCGTGGACTGGACTCGCAAAACACGTGCGAAGTTCACTCTCCAAAAGCCATGTCATGAACACGGAAAAACACTGTGCTTCAAAACAGAGTAGGGTATATCTGCAGTGCCGCAGCCCCATACACACCAGCTCTCTAATGATGATCCCTGGTGATCACAATAGATACAGCTAGAGGGCGAGGCTAATCACTGACACTATTGTGATGAAATAGCTATGTAACGTTGCAGTACATAAAGTACACAGGACTAGATATTATTAGGGCTGACCTTCGAAGCTTTTTTTGGCAATCGAAGCTTCGGGGCCGAGCTTCGATTTTAATTCGAAGCTTTGAATTTTTTTTTTTTTTTTTTTTTTATCTTATGTTGTGGGACTTGTACAGCACTTTCATAAACTTTGTTGTTTTTAAATGTGCTCTATAAATAAAGTGGGTTCGATTAATTAATTAAGTAGCCCCTTTCGTGACTGAGCCAACAAGGTTTCACTCGGCTGTGTGATTTAATTCAAGGTGGATGGATCGCTGTTGTCGTTTGAACAACTTCAGATTTCATGGGAACTACCAATCCCCCAAATCAAGAATGTTTAAGATGAATGAAGTAAGATTTAGATTATTTGAAATATGGCCTGTGTAGACTAAACTATGCACAGAATTATGTCAGTCTACAAGGTCCGGATTCTACATGGTCCGGCAATGTAGACCTTGTAGACTCCACTACAGACCAATTATCAGTGAATGTTCATGCATTTTTAAGAAGGGCAACTTCCACAAAAAAACATAGAACTCACCAAAACATCTCAGTAGCACCTTATCTAAATTTTATTTCCTATTTTGTTTATTCATCCCAGTATCTTTCTTTCTTATGTGTGGAATTCTACAAGGCATGTAGGTGTATATGTATTTGAGGATGATATCCTTCAAACAGGCAATAGTGATGATATAATTTGGGCAGTGCTGAGCTGGGTTACTTTCCTCCAGTGTATTTGTCCCCCGGCCCCACCCAATGGCCCCATGCCAAACTTCGATTTTTTTTTTTATGTTCGAAGCTTGTGCCATCGAACGAAGCTTCGAAGTATTTAAGACAGCCCTAGAAATTATAGCTTCTTGCTAAATCTGGTGCACCCATCTATTTGTTTAATGCAAATGATTGTCAGTACACACTCCTTTATAAACTAAACTAAAGGTGCCTAAATTATGCATTACTATATTTCATCACAATTAGGGATGTCCGATATTATCGGCTGACCGATATTATCGGCCGATATCGGCAGTAAAATGTGATATCGGAAAATATCGGTATCGGTTTAAAAAAAAAAAACAATAACAATATTTGTTATATATATATCCAGTGAAATTATTAGTTACCTGAAATTATTCAGTTTTTTGGACGGGGAAACCCTGCATATATCGGTATCGGTTGATATCGGTATCGGAAATTAAGAGTTGGACAATATCGGAATATCGGTATCGGTAAAAAAGCCAATATCGAGCATCCCTAATCACAATAGAATAGATATAGTAGTAGCTAGCTGTATCTATTGTTTGTTTAAACTTTACACTTGAAATGTGTATTTTTATTTTGTCACAATATTATTTGAAAAATATTGTGTAAAATTGAACTGTATTTCTGAGTTGCAGCACTTAAAAACATTAAATGGACTGTTATATCTTGTTAAATTGTGGACATTTATGCATTCCCACTTATTAGACACTATTTCTGATGGTAAAATGAGCGTACAAAGCAAAATACAGAATTCTGAAATATTAAAACTGAAAAAACGGAATTTGGAGAAAAAAATTGGGGAAAAAAACGGATTTCATATGGCTCTAGCCTCTCCATAATGCAGAGAGACTATTTTATTTATTGTGACCCCAGTCTTGTGTGTACAGTGAAAAGATGTAACGTTAGACCAGTTCAAAGTACTTCCCAGATCTCCTGTCCAGTCCTTCCTCTAATTCTGTTCCTTTCTCAGCCATGTCAATACAGTGTTTCCCACAGGATTTTCAGAGACTATGGGGGGTGAGCCTCCGTCCGTCTAGGGGGGTCCGGGGGCATTTTTTTGTACATTTTAAAGTTAAATGCATCAATCTGGTGCACTTTGAGAGCAAAATAAAGAGGTTAGATCTATGATGAACTTTGTGCTCAAAACACAAAATCGACTAGAGCTTCCCAATCCTCTCCTCGAAGCACCCCAGCCGTTCAATGTATTTGTTAAATTCCACCACCAGCACACCTGATTCAACTTAAAGTAGCCCTTTATTAGTTGAATCAAGGTGTGCTGGTGGTGGAATTTAACAAATGCATGGAACGGCTGGGGTGTCTCGAGGAGAGGTTTGGGAACCACTGGACTAGAGCAGGGGTTCCCAAACTTTTCAGGCCGCGACCTTTTTTTCTTTTCTTTTTTGGGACCTGCAACAGGGCAGTTTTAAAACCCGAGACCGTGGACAGACTTGTCTTTCTTGCCTAGTAATGGCTTTGCTTGTCCAAATGACAATACTGACCAAATTGAGATTTATTTTTCTCTTGTCCATTTATTTTGTTTGCTTTCTAATTTAAAATAGAAACATTTTAAAATGCAAAATAAACATACATCTGTTTAAATTTTTTTTAATTTATTTTTATTTTTTTTATACTTATAACAATTTCGATAATTATCGATATCGAGAAATATGATAACATTATCATATGACATATCGTTATCGCGATATGATTTTTTGCCATATCGCCCAGCCCTATACTGCAGTAGGTTAGGGCTCTCTGCATGTGTACTGCAGTGTGTACTGCAGTAGGTTAGGGCTCTCTGCATGTGTACTGTAGTGTGCACTATAGTGTGTACTGCAGTAGGTTCTGGCTCTCTGCATGTGTACTGCAGTAGGTTAGGGGCAGTAGGTTAGGGCTCTCTGCATGTGTACTGTAGTGTGTACTATATTGTGTACTGCAGTAGGTTAGTGTAGCAGGCATGTGCCGGTATGACATTTGATGGTATGATACTGATGGTATGATAACCTCGGGCAAAAATACCACGGTTTCACGGTATTCGGTAAAAAAAAAGAGAAATGTTTCCCCCATTGGACAAAACGTCTTTTATTACAGTGCACAAACAGAGCACAATCAGCTTTTCTGTAAGTGTTATTTATTAATGTGTGAAGACTGTCTGTATTACACACAGAGGGAACTGTCTGACTACTTTCAATTAGGGATGTCCCGATCACATTTTTTTGCTCCCGATCCGATCCCGATCATGTGATTTTGAGTATCTACCGATACCGATCTTTCCCGATCCGATAAAAAAAAGAAAATTATAAAAACAAAAAAAAAATATTTTTTATTTATTTATTTTTTTCATCCCAATTTCTCCCATTACATCAGGGCTGTACGCTAACTTTTTTTGCACATAGCACTGGTGCTACAGAGGTTGATAGTTTTGTAGCACAGGCCAAAATCTTGTAGCACAAGTATAAAACGTGTTATATTTGTAACAGTCACAAATGTGCCTATTGTATTTGTGTTATTTAGTTGCAGTGCCATGTTTGGCTGTCATTTAGTATATCGCCATGTGTTATTATTACTATGATACTCTCATATGCTATTTTCAATTAATATCATAAACAACATAAGGCCTAACAAAATTAATAGTTGGTTTCAGGTTGCCGACCGACCCTGCCGATTTAGGTGCGACCCAATATATTTTATGAGTTTAAAAAAAAAAAAAATCCTTTTTTTTTTTTTTTTTAATAAAGTTTCATAGAAATCTTAGTCAAACATTTAGTATTATGGATATTAAACATGCTGGCAGAGTACATGCATCCATGTTGTTGTGAACATTTTAATTAAATAAAGAAATTCCCTATCCATAGTCGCCGTGGGAAAGAATAAAATAAAAATTTTTAATAAAATAAATTCCCTACCTACCCATGGCCAAACTGACAACCAACCTGAAACCAACTATTAATTTTGTTAGGCCTAAGGAATATTAGCATAATTTTGAGTGGACTGAAGGAATGAGTCAGCGTTAATAGTTTTAAATGCAAATAATTTATTGAAACATAGAAGTGGGGTCGGTTGGGACACACACACACACAATGGGGGACCCTGATGTAAACAAGACAAACGTCTTTCTCTGGTCTGCATCCCCTTAACAATTGTGTGTATTGAGCCGTACTGTACCCATTCTGCAATCTGTTAAATAAAGTTTTCATTCATTCATTCACACACACTGTTTCAACTCACCACCCCCGCATCATATTGTAGTCTAGTCTGTCTTCAAACTTCCACTCCTCTCGAAACTTGTTTATATTTGAATATCATCATTATCTGTCCATCCTCAGTTTACTATAATATACTCCTGTCCTGAGTCCTGACTAGTGACTTCATCGTCTTTCCAAACGCACGCACGCACACACACACAGGGAAGGGGAGAGAGTGCCCCCCATTTCCCTTTCCACACTGTGTCTGCTGGCTCTGCGCCTCTGATCAGGATTAGCTTGTTAGCTTGCTAACGTTGTAGTGATTGTAATGGTACATAAACGTTAATTTCGGGCGATGTGCGCATAAAGGAATGGCGACGGTGCAAAGCATGTAGATGCATTTGACCCGTTGCGAGAAAGAAAAAACACCACGGACTTATTTCGGGACGTGTAGGCGCACTGCTGTGTTAACGCAGCAGTGCGCACCAACCGACAAACGCGCTGCTCTGCTTGCAGATAATGCAGAAGCACGGATAGGGCGGATACGACTCGTCGAGTTGTCACAAGAGTTTTTTCAAAATAAGAGTATCATATGCACCTGAACGTTGCTAGCTTTCGGAGCCTAGCTGGAGCTGCGCGTGGGCAGAAATGAGACCCGCTACAGGATTTTCAAAATAAGAGTATCTATATGAACCGAATCCCTATCGCACCAGTGCTACTGAAGTAAATCCATCCATCGCACAGACAGCTGTTGCTGTAGCACGTGCGATATATATGTCTCACTGTACACCCCTGTATTACATTCACCCTGAATGTTGACATTATCCAGGTGAAAAGTTAACTTCATTCAAGCGAGGCATTGCAACCGGAGTAATCTAAAAACTCTGCCTCCAACCTGCTGCTTCATGAGAGCAATGGCGCCATCGTCTGTAAAAATCAAGTGACTGCAAGTTCTGCAACTAGTTATGTCCCTCATCCTTGACATAAATCATTTGATGTATAATTAAATCAAAGGAAATGCGTTTGTTTTGGCAAAATTCTTCTGCTCTGTGTGACAATAAATAAATGAATGATGATATGCAATTTAAAACCAAAACTAGGCCTCAGTATAAGTTTAAGACGTGAACATGGCCATGTTTGTTGAATGTAAAAAATTAAAAAAAATCCAGAATTTTAATTGTTTTGCCCCCGATCCCGATCTTCTGAAAATCACGTGATCGGCCCCCAATCCCGATCACGTGATCGGATCGGGACATCCCTACTTTCAATTTGTACTAAGTACATGCATTAAAGCATTCCGTCTCCAGACGGATTTCCGTCAATTTGATTGGGGAGATCCGTCCATTTGATTCGCAGTCTGACGGAAGTATTTGCATGATTTGTAGATGCATACAGATTGAAACAAAATTGAGCCAATCAGAGGCGCCAAATATGGAAAAGGGCTTTTTTTCCCCTATCGCGCCAAGCAGTCATCATCACTCAGCGACTCGAGAGACGGGTCGCCTTTTTTGCAGCCTCACGCGTCAACTGCTTGTTTACCAACGTCACAGCCACCACGCTGCTTGCACTCGCTGCTATATACCGATTAGCTAACGTTAGCTTAATAGCGTCTGTTAAATGGAAGGAGTAAGCCGGCCACTAAAAAGAGAACCCACCGCGGGGTTCTCAGATGAAAAGGATGAGCGGGACCACCTAACAAAAAGTTTCGAGAGGAGAGGACGTTTGAAGAGACTGGCTAGGCAGCGCTACTGGGGGCTGTAGTGGTGAGTTAACTTGTTCCGTGTGCCGCAACGATGTCAAAAAGAAAAACAGAAACAACACGTTTGTCATTGTCGTGTTACTTCACAGTACAATATGTGAGTCCCCTGCTGTGGTTGTGAGTATACGTTTATTAGCTTAACTCCGTAGCAACATCACACAGGTGTATCTGTAGACAATCTCCTCCCCACCGTATATATTCTCTCTGTCAGGAAATGGGTAACATTACTGTATATTTGCATATCGTATATGTCACAAATGTAACAGTACTATATACCTGTAGTATGTCCCTATGCCATAAATGTCATGATGTCAATGTCATGCATGTCATAAATGTCACTGAATTGAAAATGGGGGACCCTGATGATGTAAACAAGACAAACGTCTTTCTCTGGTCTGCATCCCCTTAACAATTGTGTGTATTGAGCCGTACTGTATTGTACCCCATTCTGCAATCGGTTAAATATTGATTGATTGTTATAACAGATTGCAGAATGGGTACAATACAGTACAGCTCAATACACACAATTGTTAAGGGGATGCAGACCAGAGAAAGACTTTCGTCTTGTTTACATCAGGGTCCCCCATTTTCAATTCATCATAACATATATGACATACATGACATACAGATAGATAATACTGCTACATCTATACATTTATGACGTACCAGATTTACACAGTATTGTTTGTGATACAATAAGAGTCTAAAAAAGAGAGCATATACATTTGACGAAGAAACTGTACATTGGAGGAGGTTGGGTGGAGGGGGGGGGGGACTGTACATTGGAGGTGGTTGGGGAGGGAAGGGTTGGGTAGGCGGGGTGGGGGGGTAACTGTACATTGGATTATCGACGAAACCGAAACAAGTAGGCTCCCTTAAAACGCCAACGCTATTAAAAAGAAATACAGTGGAGGTTAAAATAAGAATATGACTTGGCCTGAAAAAAATTTCAGTCAGGAGATTTTTTTTTGCTTTAATCCCTGACTAAGTACAACTAATAAGTACAGAATAAAAAGTACTTCCAAATAAACGTTCATGATTATGAATATGTAGGCTATGTATGTCAAAAGGGCAATACGTTTTGTTAATGTAATCTACTTGCACAGATGTATGTTATATAGCCTAGTACTATTCTTACTGGATTAAACATACATTTAAACAATTCATCTTTTGTGGTGGATCCAACATAATTCACCCATGGAACTATGTGTTGGGGATAAGGGTTCCGCATGGACCATATTGTTTGTTACTTTCCTGTCTGCACTTTCCTGTCGGCAACAGAGTGTTGATGTTGAGTTGATGTTTAATAAATGTTTAGTGTTGTCTTTCGACACCCTGCCTCAGACTCCTATCCTTTGGCACTACACTTTCATGATTATAAATATGTAACGGGATGTAGGCCAATCTCGCTAATGTTATTCGACCAAAATCAATTAGCCACTTATCACTGGTACTAGCTAGCTAGCTGGCTAACTAGCTCCCGTCAACTAACGGGTTGGTATGGCCGTTACGTTATTTATATTTGACATTAGCTATTTATGGGTGGAATATTCAGATTCTAGATCAGTCACATTAAACTTTATTTTTGTATAGCTTCATTAGCTTGCTAGATATGTAGCTAACGTCAGCTAGGCTAATGAAGCTGTAGCTAACGTTACCTTCCAGGCAAACCACTCGGCGAAGGACTAACGTTAATTACCCCCTGTGCATTGAGCATTATTTTCAGATAACACACCACGTCATGTATTATCCCTTACAACTAACTAGCTAGCCATGGTAACTCCCAGCTATTCCAGCATTCCAGTTGATATTTCTGACAGGCATTTTCCGAAGTTCATGATTCGAAACGTATACTTATACTTAACTGAAGTATAAGTTAACTTATACTTAAAGGAGAACTATTTGACTTTCTTTCACTATTTGGGCACTTTTACACAATTCCTGTGAGTCTATGGAAGACCTATGTAAGGACTTTTTCAAAAAAATTCATTGTTTTGTATTTCTAATCAAGTACTAAAAAACAGCATTTTTCTACCTCAAGATCTTAAGCCGTTTTGAGGCTGGGCTCCAACCACTGTGTGGCCTGGTGCCAACTGCCACATTATTATGTAGCTGACAAATCTCTGACATCACAGATATGCACATTTTCTGATGACTAATTTCAGTGAGGGTGAATATTGTGAGGAGAATTGGAAGAATGCGCCAATATAAGAATTAGAGACATAGATCCTATTATTATCCTAACTTTTTTTTTTTTTTTTTTTTACATGTTAAAGTTAAATACATCAATCTGGTGCACTTTGAGAGCAAAATAAAAAGGCTAGATCTATGATGAACTTTGTGCTCAAAATTTCCACCACCAGCACACCTGATTCAACTTAACTAGTCCTTTATTAGTTGAATCAGGTGTGCTGGTGGCAGGGTTAGAAATGTAAAAAAAAATTCAGGGCTTTTTTGCCCCCCTTAATTGATTTTCGGGGGCTTTTTTTGTATTTCGGGGGCACAGAATTATGATAATTAACATAAAGATTATAAAACATTGTCGACACTTTTTTTTACAGTCTTCGTCCCTATGTTTGATAACGTAATGTTAATGTCTCCATATATAGGGCTCTACGCTAACTAGGCGAGTCAATATATGGGTTAACCCCAAAAAAATGTATACAAAAGGTTTTTCAATGGATTCTGGTAGTATTGGGCGTGCTAAATAACATACTAAAAGTCGACCAAAATCGACCCCTCCGAAAGCCGTCATTTCCAAGATGGCGTCCCAGATGGCGCCGGGGCGATTAAAATGGCTATATCTCAAATTAAGAAAATGGTGCAAAGGATTTCTCAACTGATTCTGGTACCTCTGGGCATGCTCACTAACATACTAAAAATCTAGGAAAATACACCTTCCAGAAAGGCTTCATTTTCAAGATGGCGTCCAAAAGTGCGGCTGGCCAAGCTTAAAATGGCTATATATATGTCAATATAAAAATTATATAAATGATTTTGTCATTTGATTCTGGTACCCCAAGTACCCCTAGACATACTTAGGAACATACTAAAGTTTTAGGGAAATACACCTTCCGAAGAGGCTTAATTTTCAAACTGGTGTCCAAAATGACGACTGGGAGCTTAGAATGCCTGTATCTCAAATGGGAAAACATTTCTAAAGGATTTATAAACTGATTCTGGCACCTCTATACATTAATAACGAGCAAAATATCTAGCTAAATATATCTGTTAGGAATGCATCATTTGCATCATCAAAATGGCTGCCTGTAGCTTATTTTGGCTAAAATTAAAATTGGTTATTATATTCAACCTAGAAAGCTGGCTTTGGTGTTGAACACAAAATAAATTACCCACTTATTGTGGTCTTTAGGCCTACTCATCATCATCTTCAGGATCCTCTGGGAGAAACTTGTTATGTGGATTGTCACATTCATGAAGTTGACATGGTCCACAGACAGTAGTACAAGGTAGTCCATATTTTCTGCATGAGCAGCGAAGTGTCTTGCAGGCAGTGGTACAGTTACAATGAATGACCTTCAAGAGACTGTCTGGAGCAGCATTCATTGTTGACATGAGTGGGACAAATCTATTGTCCTGCAGGTTCCAGCCCCAGTCTAGAGCATCTATACCAGGGATCAGCAACCTTTTTGACATAGAGTGCCTGTTTGAAATATAGTTGTAACTAGTGTGCCTCAACAATATTCCATGCATCGTAATTTTTTGTTCTCATAATCAGGTATTTTTAATGATAATTTTTACATTATTACATCATTATTGTTATTATTAACAATATTATTATGATGGTTGTATCAACCCTAAATCTGAGTTGGGGGGGGGGGGGATGCAATGCAGACAAACAGCTGCATACAGTGAGACCATTTCACTCACATTTGCCCATTCATTTTTGGACACATCACACATCATCGGTGTGTGTACTGTACGTGTGCTGTCATAGCTCCACCTACAGGCCTAATGGAGAACACCAGGATGTGAATGGAGGGTGAATGTGAGGTATATCGTGTAAATAAGTTTTGATTGATCGCAAGACTACACTGCAGGGCTGTACGCTAAGCTTTTTCACTAGGGGCACACTTGCCCCTAAATGAGAAATTTAGGGGCAAAAAATATTTTTTAGGGGCAAATTTTTTTATAACAATTTTACCATTATAGTGAAAAAAAATATGTTCCTCCTGCCTCATTTCTGTGGTCCTTTTATTTAACATTTAAGTGCTTTTGTTGTCAGGTTTGTATCTTTTATAATGAACCAACTGAACTTGGTATTACCACAGCTGCAAACATTTCTTCTTTCATTGATAATGGTGTATTAACAGTGTTCATAGTCAGTATCTGCTGCACACTGCAACACAGCTCTAAGACATACACTAAATCATGCTCTCTGTTTATCTTTCTTCCTCTCTCTTACACACACACACACACACACACACACACACACACACACACACACACACACACACAGAGAGCTCCCTCCCCGGGCCCCTGTAAGGTATTGGCTTGTGTTGCTACACGGACACATTTGTATGTTGCACCATGGTACTTCCTGGCTTACAGAGTACAGACCATAGATACAGACTAGTAAACAAACATTCCGTCTATTATGTGAACTAAAGAGTACAAGGTTTACACAACAGCCCCCACCCCTTGTTTTATTGTATTTGTACCTGTACTACCTGCTGTCAGCTGTTTATCTCTCTCTGTGAGCTTGATTAGCTAGCGTTAGCTCACGTTAGCTCCGCGGCTAACCCTGAACTAAATCAATGACTAGGTTCTAACGCATTTCGAGTAGTTTTCACTGCACATAGAAGTAGCCAAACAGCGGGAGCATTTCGGGAGTATATAACCAAAACCCAGGCAATTTCGAGCCCTTGGCTTGCCTTAAGGAATCAAATAGTCTGCCATTAGCTACATGCTAACATGCTAACGTTATAACGGTCGGGAAAACCTGGCAGCGATAAGGGAATTGAAAGTCACAGGCACGCGATTCCAGGTGCCTGTGACTTTCTATTAAGAAATGAGCTATGAAGAAACTTTACTTTTCTTCATAGCTAAATCAGACAGTCAGCCAGTCTATCAGAGTGAGTGCTCAGCCTTGGATAATTTAGGAGTGAAATGCGAATGCAAGGCTTGAAATCACTACTCGCAAGCCCGCCCCCAAATATTATTTACCAATCGCAACGGCCAATTAAAGGGGCAATTCGCGATAATCTCATCGCAGTGTACAGCCCTGCACTGTAAAAAAAAATAATAATAAGTTACCAGAACTTAAAAATATTGAATTCAGTTACTGTGCATTAAGGTTCAGTTTTCAATCCATAATAAGTTAACAGAAAAATAAGTACACAACCACATTATTTCAACCTAATAAAACTATGTTTATTGTCATTGTTTTAAGAACACAAGTTGACTTGGTAATACTCACATTTTGAGTAAAAAAAATTGCTTTTAACATGTGTAATGTTCAATGAAATAGAAAAATAAATAATAAAATGTGTTGATTAATCCCACTGGTCACAATGGTGACCGTAATAATGTTTTTGTTATAAGGCTCTGCAAATGTTACTGAATGATGTAGCAATGTTTTTCCAGCTAAATTGAAATAATAAACAAATAAAGGGTCTCAATTAAATATGTGGTAGTAAAAAGAACCTGTGGGAGGATTTCAACAAGATAAATGCGACAACAGTGCAAAATATTTCACTATAATATTGCAAAGCAAAAAAAATATATATAATTTTTTTATTATTTTTTTTACTGCTGCCCCCTGTGCCTATGCAAATGCCCCCGCGTGCCTATGCAGGCACGCGTGCCTAGGGTTGCCTACCCCTGATCTATACCATCATCTGTTCCCTACCAGACCATGACCTGGTAGTATGCTCTACGACAGTGGAATTTGGTAGCAGATTCAGTTGGTGGTAGACGTTCAGGCGTTACCGTTGATGAAGCTGAGACAACCTTCTTGCTGAAAATGTTATATCTCATTTTTGCAAGCGAATCTGTGCACTTTCCACCAAAAAAGACAGCCATTGCTTGGCACCCAAGGTCATCGATCACATCTGTTGTCTGGTTTGGTACAGTGAATGCATTGGCACAAGCCTGAAGGACAGGATCCCCTTTTACAAGTTTTTGGAATGCTGTCTTTTTGCCAACTCCGAAGATCCGGGAAGTTGTGTCACAGCCAGTCACAGCATGGATGAACAGCAACTGAGAACACACATCCTGTCCGAGTACTTCTTTCAAATGGTTTATGGCGTACACTTTAAAACTGCCATCAGCTTTCGACTTGTCTGATCTGAAATAAAGGCCCTTGCTATCTCTCTGTGCATAGTAAAGAAGTAAGACGAGGAGATCAGTATCTTCTCCAATCAGCGTCGTGGTGTGAAGAAGAGATGATCCCACTGCGGCCCTTACTATGTCTACATCAGCATCTCCAAGTGAATTGACCACAGTGCAATCCCGTTCTTTCAGTTCATCACTTATCATGTGGATCAGTTTCTGTTTATTCAGATCTCTTGACAGGAACTCCTCCTTCTTACCTGAGAACTCTGTCTCAGCAGTGAAGTTGACAATGGGATGAATATTGTTTCCTCTTCTTTGATGTGTGTTGTCTTTAATGGATGGCCCATCCTCATAGCCATCAAACACAATGGTTGTAGCTGAGCCATAATGTTGGATGGTGAAGTCTGCATATGACTGTGCAATTTTACCATAGCTTTGTCCGTGCTTCCATTGTATTCGGTGAAGGAGTGAACCACCATCAAGAACATAATGCTCCGTTTCTGGTACAGAATCTAGGATTGCATCACTTGCATGATCACAGATTGCGTGCGCTAGTTGTGGTTTATCAGCTTTGCGGAAGACGTTTCCGGCTTCAAAGAGGGCAGGAGGGAAAGGACTGAGTTCGTAATGCATAACCTCCTCCAATGACAGCTCTCCAGTTTGGGAGACAATAAGGAAACGTTGAAAAAGAAGTGCAGAATCAATGATTCGAACAGGAGCAACCTTGATAGACGATTTTTGTCCAAGGGTTATGGCTTTATCCTTTCTACTAAATGAAAATGTGAATGCCGGCTGTCCGATCATTTTGTGCATGATGTTGTGTCCAACAGAGTCATAATCATGCACGTTCACTCTATCCTCAGCGACAACACCTGTAACAACATTCCTTAAAGAAGAGTCTGGAGAGAAAGGTGAACATATAGCAAGTTTTGAAGTGATCTTCTCCAGGTTAGCAGCATCCCTTTTCATCCTTGCCTCTGTTGAATCCTTGTGCTGTTCTGATGTTGTGTATGTCTGGTTTGAGAACTCCTGCATTGCGGTGTTATACTCTGATGTTATGCCCTTTGACATTGTCCAAAGGGATCTCTGATTGTCGGTCATTCCACTTCCATGTGTCATCCCTCCTGTAGTCTTCAATGACCTCATCAATGTTGTTTCGATTACAAGATCTGCGCTGAGGCCTGCCCATGATTGGCTGCTGCGACGGATAACATGAAAACCCTTTTCAAATTGTCTGAAGACATCTGGGTGGTTGATGTGAAGCTGACTCATCTCTTGGACATAAAAGTGTGCCGATTTCAAGTAATTGTAATGCCCAGCCGCAGCGAATATCGGCATGCATTCAGAAACAGCGCGTAGGTGCAAAAGCCAGGAACCTGTGCGATCTGCTGGTATCAGTGACCTAGCAACTTCTAACATGTGTTGGTAATTTAGCCACAACTGACTAGTTTTGGATCTAGCACACAGTTCCATCTTCCTTTTTCCCAGCTCTTCATTTATTGTAATGAGGGTCTCTGATGTGAACACTGTTTCCAATGGCATTTCACCCTTAACTATTGAGGTATACATTGCTTCAGACTGTTCAACCATTGCTGCAAATTCATGACTATCATCTACCATTTCTGATATTATCATGCGGTTAAGACATTCGTCAACCAGAAGATGGCCACGGAATGCTCTCTGAACTGATTTGCCTGTCATCATATGGGCTACTGAGTTCTCCCCATAGACTACCCCTAGAATGTCCTTAAGTCCTGTACCGTCCATCAGTGTACCAATTGCTCCTAGCAAATTCATAAATGTGTGAAATCCTCCTAGGAGCAGGACAAAGGACTTGAGGTGACTGCACTGTGGTGAATCTAGGATTATCTCTGCTGCTTTCCAATATAGGGGTTGGTCAAATGTAACTACTGGGGCAAGGTGGTGTTTGGATGCCAGACCACAAATGAACTCCAGTGTTGACACAATGCATGTTTTGTCTCCGGAGTACATGTCTATCATTGGTAAGTATCTCACTGAAGACTGCCCTGGATGTTCATCTCCCTTATGAATAATGTGCATCATCCCCTGCCAACCAGGTGCAGGCTGTTTGAAATTGAACGATAACTCCCAAAGCAGATCAACCATCTTGTTACATTCTGCGAGTCTTGGAAGTTCTTTAAATGTGGTGTCTCTGCAAAAGTGTTTGGCAAAGTGATAATCTATTATCACAACTTTTGACCTCTGCACAAGATTCAGTTAATTAATTCTGAACCTCGGAATCATTTGGTCTGTCTTCTGTCCTGGTGTCAAGGCAGCTATCATGCCCATCCCATGAAATGTCCCTTTCCCATAAATTGTTAGAATATTATGATCTACATTGTCTGCAGCAAATAAGACGGTTGTGTTCAACACATCAATATCCTTACCAAGCATGTTTGGTGCAGTACAATTTGCAGCATTCATTTTAAACCTCTGCAGTTCAGAATAGGAAGAGCAGAATCCCATCTTATTCAGCATATCTACAATGAACCGAGACCGGTTTAAGTGGTGCATTTGCACTGCTAGGCCAATTTGCAAAGGGGCAAGGACAGCTCGTGGTCGGACTGCCTGTATGATTGCGTGGCCAATACTAGCAATTTTCTGCTCTGTCTCTTTACCGACAAACAAAGCTTTTAACACAATGTGGAGTGATTGTGGAATATAATCAAGGGCATTCTGTAGTTTTAGTGTCTCTGTAGTCGGGTACTCATTAACAGGTGGAACATTAGTCATTATGTCACTTTTTATGAGTTTTGCAGCTGTTTCAAGTAAGTGTCTCTTCTCAGACTCTTCATCACTGTTTTGTTTTGTGTTGTTATAGTAGGATCTGAGTGTCTGATGTTTTCTCTCTTATTGTAACAATACAATCCAAGCCATCTCCTTCTGCAATAAATATGCTATTTGCATATCGTTGCATCAGCAATGTTTTTAGGTATTGATTACTATATGGGATGGAATCGGCCTTAGACAAATACTCTTGCATTTTACACCTAAGTGCAGAAACGGTCAGCTGTCCATCATTTGTTTCAAAGTAAGCACACATTTTTGAGAAGGCTTGTTCTTGGTCCTCATTCTTTGGCCTTCCAGACTTTCTCCGCTTTGGATTACAATCAGGCTGAAATTCCATGGGAACATCACGGTCACACCGGAAATGTGTGCTACAAGCATTATGATACACACAGTCTGCAGCATGTAGATCACTATTATAGTATTCAATTCTACCTTTGACTTTGAATGACCACTCATCATTTCGTTTATCACAGCTTTGCAATATAGACTTTGCAAAGTTGTCTGTTTTCACGTAACTGTAGTCGGCACGTCCTTCATGAACATTTGTGCCGCAGAAAAGGCAATCAGTTTGGCTATTGAATAGAGCTTCAGACTGCCTAGTACTAGTCCTTTTATTAGTGGTACTTGATTCACCGCTCTGTTTCCTCTGTAAATGTAAATCAATATCTCTGCTATGTATGTACATTTTGCGGCATTCTGAATGTACTTTCATGCCAGCAGTCACATGAACAGTGTCACCTCTTTTAACACTAGCTTTATTGATCCCATCAGCACCTTTCTGACGAATCTCAACAAAATCACTTCCATCTTATATAATACTCTCATATGCTATTTTCAATTAATATCATAAACAACATAAGGAATATTAGCGTAATTTTGAGTGGACTGAAGGAATGCGTCGGCATCAATAGTTTTAAATGCAAATAATTTATTGAAACATAGAAGTGGGGTCAGGACACACACACACACTGTGTTTCAACTCACCACCCCCGCATCATATTGTAGTCTGTCTTCAAACTTCCACTCCTCTCGAAACTTTTTTATATTTGAATATCAACATTATCTGTCCATCCTCAGTTTACTATAATATACTCCTGTCCTGAGTCCTGACTAGTGACTTCGTCGTCTTTCCAAACGCACGCACACACCAGGGTTTTTGTTGCCGGCCTCAGTGTCCGGTAGATTTCAATCTACCGGTCAAATGAGAGAAATTCCGGTCAGAGTTTATTGAGCTTAAAAACAATTGATAGGCAAAAGAATGACAACAAAACAAAAGAATGACATCATCAAGGCATGTAGATTTATAATATTTTTACTTAAAACTAGGCTACTTTTGCGTATAAAGTCATTATATTCCAAATAAAATAAGTCCCGAGACTCGTGCTGCTGCCAACTTTAAATCAAATAGGTGTCTGTGGGCAGTCGCCCGACATTAATAAACAACAGTCTGTTATAATCACATTTTTATGAGCTAACGAATTCCGTTATATTGGACATTTATATTAATTATATCAAGCGAAGAACTGAGAAATTTGGCAGAGAGAGACGGCAACATTATCGTGGGTTTGCGTGACGACTCTCTCTCTCCACCTCCCAATGACTTATTTGCGAGAGTGTCGATGCAGAGCAGCAGATTCAGCTGTTATTGGCTCTTTTCTGGGGACCGTACAGCAGCGCCCCCCACCCAACATTGAATTGAGAATGGCTGAATTCGAGTACTGCTGGAGTACTGCATTGTGCTGCTGCTGCTCCGGCTCTGCAGCTTCACAAAAGTTCGCACACCCAGCACTAAGCTCTCGCTGACAACGTCGTTGTCATTATTAGAAGCAACGATGAAACGAATGTAATGATTGTTTTGTTCATCGCATAGGCTATTTAATTTTAGCCTATTTTAATACAATTCAAATAATCAAATTGTGCTTAGACTTAGCTTAGAATTATTTTCACCGGACATTAAGACCGGAGAGATTAAATATGTCGGACTTCAACAGATTTTGCCGGTCAAATACCGGTAATTACCGGCTAACGGAAACGCTGGCACACACAGGGAAGGGGAGAGTGCGCCCCCCCCCCCATTTCCCTTTCCTCAGTCCACACTGTCTGCTGTTCACTATGGCTCTGCCTCGTCTGATCAGGATTAGCTTGTTAGCTTACGTTAACGTTGTAGTGATTGGTACATAAACGTTAATTTCGGGCGATGTGGGCATAAAGGAATGGCGACGGTGTAAAGCATGTAGATGCATTGGACTCGTGAGAAGAAAAAAAACACCACAGACTTATTTTGTATGTGCGTGTGCAAATGGGAACAGGACACACATCTGTGAGCACACACCACCAAAGTCACTGGCTGGCCCACAGTGTGCGTGTATGTGCGTGTGCTAACTTCGCTAATGTTATCTGCCTCAGTAACATTAGCTGCATCGCCGGATTCCTCTTTCTCCTCGTCTCTCTTTTGCTCAAAATAAAAATGAATGGGTTTCATGGCTGGCTGAATTTTTTGCGTTGTCTGATATTGAATGTATAACTTGCCTATGCCGGTACCGTGACTTTGTTTTCCAGCGCGTATCTCTCATTTAGTTTCACTCATGAAACCAGCCGCATCACCGCAGGAAACTCTACTGTGATTGGACGTTTATGCGCCTTGTGTAATGTGGGACTTGTAGTTTCTGAACTATTAACATCGTCTCGCACACTGCGAGTAAATAATTTTTCCGGTTCGCACACACATATTATTAGGGGCAAATACGAGGGAAATGCTCGCACTGTAGAGCATATATATAATCATATATATAATTAGTAAACTGTCGGGGGGCTTTTCTTGCCCCCCTTAACTGATTTTCGAGGGCATTTGGTAAATTTTCGAGGGCATTTTGCCCCAAGCCCCCGTTAATTTCTAACCCTGGCTGGTGGTGGAATTTAACAAATACATGGAACGGCTGGGGTGTCTCGAGGAGAGGTTTGGGAACCACTGGACTAGAGCATACATTTGAGCCATCAAAGAAATGAAGCAAAAGTGGTTACCTGTGTTGAACTGGTTTATTTTTTAGATTTTTTTTTAAATATAGTGGATTACTATTACGACTTCTACCACTGCCAATACTACTGATACATCCCTATTGGCAAACTTTATATTTAAAAAAAATAAAATTAAAATTGGTTCATTATACAACTGTGTTGTGCGGGCCGCCACAGTCTAATTATTGGGATTAATTAGTTAATTAATTAATGGGAAACCCTGGTACTAAACTTACTGAGAGAACATATAATCAGTATTTTCCTCAACATAGATATAGTATTTTCTCCAACATAGATATAGTATTTTCTCCAACATAGATATAGTATTTCCCACAACATAGATATAGTATTTTCTCCAACATAGATAATATAGTATTTTCTCCAACAGATATTGTATTTTCCTCAACATATATATAGTATTTTCCCCAACACAGATATAGTATTTTCCTCAACATAGATATAGTATTTTCTCCAACATAGATATGGTATTTTCCCCAACATAGATATAGTATTTTCCCCAACATAGATATAGTATTTTCCTCAACATAGATATAGGATTTTCCTCAACATAGATATTGTATTTTCCCCAACATAGATATAGTATTATCCCCAACATAGATATAGTATTTTCTCCAACATAGATATAGTATTATCCCCAACATAGATATAGTATTTTCTCCAACATAGATATAGTATTATCCCCAACATAGATATAGTATTTTCCTCAACATAGATATAGTATTTTCCCCAACACAGATATAGTATTTTGCTGGCTTGTTGCAGTGTTCTTCCTTGATACATTGGTTGTATATCTTTTTACTGTTCAGAGTCGTCGGAGGAGGATGTGGAAGCAGACGATGAGAGCGATGAAGACTGGAGCTCACATAGTGGACTTGCAGCAGAAGAAGAGAAGGGAGGGGGTGGGTGAAAACTCAGAAGATGAAAGAGGTAAAGAAGAGGAAGAGGAGGCAGGAAGTGAAAAAGAGGAAGGTGAGAATGACGTGGGACAGGAAAACATTATTAAGTCTAAATTATATACAAGAATTAGAATTTCAAATATTTAGTTTCAAAAGTGTGGCACCATGACTTAATTGGAAAATTGGAATGCTATGGATTTGCACAAAGTGCCATCTCATTCATGAAAAGTTATTTATCATGTAGAAGACAAAGTGTATTACAATGGCAGCATGTCTAATAGAGCTGTGAATCTTCACTGGCTTCACGATTCGATTCCATTATGATTCAGCTGTCTACGATGCATCTCGATGCAGCTCAATAATATATTACATCCTCAATTTTATAATCTATATTACTGCTGTATGCAAACGTATCTTGATACCCAGCTGTTAAAAACGGTTCAATACTCTTTTTATTAGTATCGGTATTAGTATCAATACTTTTAGAATAGCCTGATGCTGTATTTTCTATGAATTGAGTGGATGCATGACCAGAGCACTAGCTTTAATAATACAATAATAATGTTTTTAATTTGTAGGGCGCTTTATAGTTGTGGAGCAAATCCCAACGCACTACATTGTAAAAGAACATAAAAGCTAGCAAGAGAAAACAAAATAAATATATTTTTATTTTTTATACATTTTAACCCATTCAGCGCCGGAGCGATATGCCCGATATAGGTCTAGAACGCCACCGATTTAATCAATTGGGTGTTGGATTTGATCATAATCAGCCCCTTATCACCTCTTCATCAGTGTTCGTGTAGTTTCTGCGTTGTGTTTATTTCTCTTTCCGACGTCTTCTCATACTGGCTGTACAATCTTTGTCATTCCCCTTTAATGGAATCCGTAATCATAAGAATTCAACACAGACAGCGTGATACCTTTCTTCGACAAACGTTGTTTATTCCATAAACAACCTCGTAATCAGATGGAAACCAATTGTGTAATTGTCCTTAAAGTCTTGGGCAGAAACTAAATTCATTATCCTAATGGATTTCTCCTTTCACCCTGCTCAGTGATCGTCACGGCCTAGCTGTTATTCCAAAAGCCTTCTCTATGGTCGTGCCACATCAGTCATCCCCTCCCTTTCCCGGCGAGGGGAGGGGGGGGGGAATCGTTTCAAAGTCTCTGATCAAGCTTCTTCTCTTCCGTGTGGTTCGTATCTCAGTCTAACCTTACCCGGAAGAAAACTCACATTATATTATCTTCGCCATAGCAACGACAGGCCCGGCCCTTCTTCTTGTTGCTATGTGACACGCTGTCTTTGACCACAGCTATTTGACCCAGATCACTATAGCAACGGCAATGTTGATATTAACTTCCCCAACCAAATGCTGTGGTAGCTGTTGATGATAACAGCACAGCCTCATCTGCTGGGGTTAGTCAGCTCCTAACACACACACTCTCTCTGTTATCTTCCTTCTCTGAGATGGCTATAGCTGTCATCCACCAATATTTTACATTATATACACTTTGAAAAACCTTGACATCCTTCAGGGGGGACTGTGAGATTTGTGAGTGCTTAAAATATATCTTAAATTATAGCTATGGGTCTAACATGTACAAAACGGATTGTTTTTTCATCGGTACATTTCCGCTTTATACCGTTTTGAATACGAGTATAGTTTGGGTGATTTCTAGTAATCCCAGTAAAAGACGCGATAATAGCCCTTTAGTGGAATACACAAAACACGTTGTAATTTTTCGCCTGATTATCGAATCTTCCTGAAATCAACGCTAGATCATCATTATTATCTTTCCTTGTGCAGGAATGAAAAGAGCCTCATAGCGTGAGGCTCCCCCAGTCCCCTCCTGCACTCCACGGCACACAGCCACACACACACAGAGACAGCGTTGATCGGGGTAGAAATAAATATCAGATCAACGATCAAATTTATATATAGTGTTCTTACCTTGTATCTGATGTAATGCAAAAGAAATAATCCAATTATCTGATCGCCATTCCAAATACTGCTCGTGGAGGTCCGTACCACATTACCGAAAGGTTATGACTATAACCTGTTATATGAGTACTGGCTGAGCGTCTCGCTCTTCGCCATACCGAGATATATCTATCTCCAGTACCTACTGTACTTCATTAACGAAAACAATGCACCCATGCACTTGACCAGGCCCCGCCCCAGTGTCCCCCTATAAGACTCGGGAAAAAGTTTCCATCATAGAAAACCCAACCAAGGGACCTCAGGGCACGCTAAGAAACATGTGCCTTTGATGAGATAAGTGGAAACTCTTCTTAGAAGTGTATACAACATGTTCTCCCGGTCAGCAGTAAAGAAGGGCAGATTTGAGGAACTAGCAGAGGTCCTTGATGAGGATACACTGTCATTCAGGCCTTTAAATGAAGTGCGATGGCTGTCACGCAACCAAGCTGTAAATGCTGTTCTGAGAAACTACACTGTTCTTGAAGAATACTGCAGAAGAGTCTGTGATGAAGGAGATCCAGTGGCAAAATACTGCTACAAAAAGCTGATTGATCCAAAGTACAAGGTTACACTCACTGCTCTTGGAGATGTATTGAGCGAGCTGGCACAACTCTGCCTTTCTCTCCAAAAATGTAACCTGACAGTGATGGAAGGGCATTGCCTTGCAAGAGCCAAGATCGAGAAGCTGCGTTCACAGTACCTGAATGATGCAGGGCCTCAGTGGAGTGACAGGGTCAGAGAGGTGATGAGGGCCTCCGAAGCAGATGGGGACACTATTACCAGGGATATGATCCTGTTTATTCACAGCCTGTGTGATCACCTGGATGCTCGCTTTCCAGTGGAGGGTTTAAAAGAGTGGTCTGCGTTTGACATTGCAGCATTGAGTCCAGCCAACATCACTTTTGACTACGGAGCATCAGATGTTGCTGTGCTGGCAAAGAAATACCAGGCCATTCTCCTCCCAGAGTCTATGGATGCCATCAACCGTGAATATGCTGATTTAAAGTACATTGTGAGACACAAACTGAAACAAAATACAATCAGCACATTCTCACATATGGTGGCTGCAACACTTAGATGTGAGGAGTTGAGCAACGTCTCACAGCTTGTTGACATTTGTGGGACATTTCAAGCGTCCAGTGCAGACTGTGAAAGAGGGTTTAGCTTGATGAATCGTATCAAAACAACATCAAGAAATCGTATTGAAGTGGAACATCTAGACGAGTTGATGCGAATCAAGTCAAGGCTGCAAGCAGACAGAGACGATGCCGCCACCACCATCAGCCTGGACAAGGTGTACAACCACTGGAGAACTGAGAAGGACAGACGGGAAAGATAAGGTAACATATTAGTTCTTGATCAGATATGTGCGTGTTATACTGTCTGTCACTCATTAGGAATTATCATCTGAATCATTAAGAGCTTGTTTTTATCAGTTGTAGAACTGCTAATATTAACATAATTCTGTTTAGTCATGTTTGTATTTTCTAGACCAAGACAGTTTCAAGACTACAGTATTAACAGTAACATAAACATGTGTGTTTTGAACTTGGCAAAAATCTGACGTTAGAAGATTAATTACTAATTACTCTATTCTATTCTACTCTGTTTCCCAGAAGAAGCGGACCATACCAGAGGAGAAGTGGCTTCTGCTGACTTTGGATAACTTTATTTTTTTTACTTTATTCTTAAATTTTTTTGAGGAGCAGAGAGTAAACAAGTGACTCTTTTCTGATGTGCAGGTGCACACAGACTAACAGAAAGGACTAAGTAAGAACTAAGACCATACGAGAGGAGAAGTGGCTTCTGCTGACTTTGGATAATATTTTTTTTTTTTTTTACTTTATTCTTTAATTTTTTTGAGGAGCAGATAGTAAACAAGTGACTCTTTTCTGATGTGCAGGTGCACACAGACTAACAGAAAGGACTAAGTAAGAACTAAGACCAGACCAGAGGAGAAGAGCTGCCTTTGGATTATTTTATTTATTATTTTATTATTTTATTTATTTTTTGAGGAACAGAGGAGTAAACAAGTTACTATTTTCTGATGTGCAGTGTTCTGATGTGCAGTGTGCACACAGACTAACAGAAAGGACTAAGGAAGAACTAAGACCAGACCAGAGAAGAGATGCCTTTGGATTATTCTATTTATTATTTTATTATTTTTTGAGGAACAGAGGAGTAAACAAGTGACTCTTTTCTGATGTGTAGTGGTGTGGCCCATGTAGCTGGTAGATGGGGCCATCTAGTGGTTAGTATAAATCACATCACATATATCACAACACTGATGTGCAGTGTTCTGATGTGCAGTGTTCTGATGTGCAGGTGTTCTGATGTGCAGTGTTCTGATGTGCAGGTGTTCTGATGTGCAGTGTTCTGATGTGCAGTGTTCTGATGTGCAGTGTTCTGATGTGCAGGTGTTCTGATGTGCAGTGTGCACACAGACTAACAGAAAGGACTAAGTAAGAACTAAGACCAGACCAGAGGAGAAGTGGCTTCTGCTGACTTTGGATAACTTTATTTTTTTAAACTTTATTCTTTCATTTTTTTGAGGAGCAGAGAGTAAACAAATGGCTCTTTTCTGATGTGCAGGTGCACACAGACTAACAGAAAGGACTAAGTAAGAACTAAGACCAGACCAGAGGAGAAGTGGCTTCTGCTGACTTTGGATAACTTTATTTTTTTTAACTTTATTCTTTAATTTTTTTGAGGAGCAGAGAGTAAACAAGTGACTCTTTTCTGATGTGCAGTGTTCTGATGTGCAGTGTGCACACAGACTAACAGAAAGGACTAAGTAAGAACTAAGACCAGACCAGAGGAGTCTGGAAACAAGTGACTTTTCTTTAATGATGTGTATCTGAATAACAGAAAGGAGGAATGAATTTTGCCATCCGGAGACGGGGACACGGGGCGGCGCAGAGAGGGTCGCAACCTTCCCGTCATCATTGCGGGACGTCCAGCACTCCGGTCATCACTACGAGACAGCCAGAGACAGGAGGGCACACAGAGAGGGTCGCATCCTCCCGGTCTTCATCACGGGACGTCCGACACTCCGGTCATTACTCCGGGACAGCAACTCACAGGGAGACATGGAGACAGGGAGACAGGGCAGGCGTTAGACAGCTCGCGTGATTGTAATGGGCGGACATAGCAATAGATACAAGTGGTAAGCATATATGTGAATAGAATAGATATATGAAGTAAGCATATTAAGTGAATAGGCCAGACAGAAGGCGTTATGAATCTGTTCCATGGGACCGGTTGAGACAGAGACGGAGGTTAAAAGGTTCTCCCATGTCTGCAGAAAAGCAGACATGGGAGAAAATAGACATCCTAACTAAACTAGACAGATTAATCTAAAGGTCAGTCCCCGACCAGGTGCGATCAGGGTAGGTTGAAGGAGAGAGAGAAAAGATGGGTCTTAATTTAAACAATGTTTAAATTCCCTGATTGTCAGTTCTTAATGGAAAAATTTGTTTTCTGCTTGAAATTAAAGTGCAGTATTTGAAATACAATGAAAGGAATATGGCTGGATTTCTTATCAAAGGGAAAAGTGTCACTGTTATTTAAAATAAATAAATAAACAAATTAGAAGGCCATCAATATAAATTGCAGCATACATCAAACTAACACACACACTGTACTGTTTCAAAACAACACTGCTCTGTTCATTCTATTTTTAAAATACGTACATTATCTGTCTACATTTATTTAGACTAACATTATTTAAATATTGAGTGCAACTGTGGTTGATTACGTAATTCGGTGAGTTGGAACTATCTATGCCGTTGGCGGGTCCCCACGGACATTTTAGTGTCACAGACCTTCAGCTCAGTCAACGTTATCAGCTCCGGTAACGTTAGGAGGTGATGGCATGCAGTGGAAAAGCGGCAATAGTCCCGGTTGGAGTTAGTAAAACACAGTAGTATGTTAGCCTTCTTGGATGTTGAATAAACGCCTATCCTTGTCTTTAAACACCCCGCCTCTCAGACTCCCATTTTCTCCTCTGCTAGCTAGTAGTTACGATAACATTGCATTGACTGTATTAGCTGGCGGGCTACCGTAGTTCAACATGCGTTGTGTTGTACAAACTGTTAGCGCTATGGCAAGATGTGTGTATGCCTATGTAATGTTAATGGCTATGTTTTTAAAGTCGTAATGAAGATTGATTTATATTGTGTTTGCCATTTTTACTAGGGATGCACGATAATTATCGGCCGATAATTATCGGGCCGATATCAGCAATTATGACGTCATCCCGATAAACCCGATAACGTTATTGATAGCTCCGATAATATGTAATACATTTTTTGGTTAAAAGAAATCCGGTGTGGGTGGATTTGGATGAAGGGCGCTTGTTTTTATTATAGCCTCCTCCCGTTTTGCCAGTACTGTGCTAAAACTGATAGCGTGTGGTTTAGGAACAGGGAGTTTTTCACAAATCCAGCGCTCCCTTTCTTGGCTGTGACGTAGTCACGTTACATTCGGAGGCAGACAGTCGATCTGCCAATTACGTCCCACCACTTGCACCCGCCTCTTCTTCTTACCACCAATCAGAAGCTCTCGTTCGTTTATTTACCTCCGGATTGTCAGCCATTACTCTACTTGGAGCTAACATTATCTCCCCGCCAGCCACATTGACAAGTACCAGCGCTTATACATTACTGGCAAATGTCTTGTTGCACTTGTGGCAACGAGCATTGTCAGCATCGACTTTAGTAAAATAGACTCAGACTTTTGAATGTTTCGTTCTGTCCGCCATTATGAGAGCAGAGCTGTCTGTACTCGGCAGCAGCGGCACCCGTGTGTGTGTGTGTGAGAGTGAGAGTGAGAGTGAGTGTGTGTGTGTGTGGGAGGGGAAGAGAGGAGAGAGCACAGCACAGCCCGCTCAGGCAGAGACACCGAGGCAGGAGAGATATAGACAACGGCCAACAAGATTAGTTTGCGACGTTTAAATTCCTAAAAAAAAAACTCCATAATTTCTCGAGTACCGATAGCAGTACCGATGACGTCGGAGCTTATAAATACAAAAAAACAAAAAAATTGATAAAAAAAAAATATATATATATACATTTAAAAAAAATATTATAATACAATAAATATCGGTATCGGCTTGAGGAGCATAAAGTTATCGATATCGGTGTCAAAAATTCAATATCGTGCATCCCTAATTTTTACACAAACTGACTAGCACCTGGCTGCAGTGCTGCTGCTGCAGCCAGCGCTCACCTCTCCCGGCTCCGTGCCAAATTATTATTATTTTTTTTTTATTTGCGCATCCCCTGAACCGTACGATACACAGACGCCCTGAACCGTGGGGGTCGTACCGTACGGTACACTGTTTGAATGCGTATCGTTCCACCCCTAGTATATAATATACTGAATAATTTGTATGTGTGCTCGTATGTGTATACATGTAGTGTATACATGTATATATGTGTGTGCGCGGCGTGTGTATGTATATTTGTATACATGTGTATATATTGATATGTGGGACTTCGGACCCCAGGAAGACTAGCTGGTGCCATTGGCATTAGCATCAGCTAATGGGGATCTTTTTTAATAAACAAATAAAAATATGACTGTTTTCTCAGTTTCAGAAAAGGACACAGACTGGTTTGTAATTCAAGGTTATGAGGAGCTTGGAGAGAAGAGTGGAGCTAAACTACAGACAAGACTCTTGGAAATCCCGCTCAAGAGATTGTCAGCGGTAAGATGGGGAAGAAACTATTACATTGGGAGTTGTTTTGCATAATCCATTTGCAGATTTTATATATAAACTAGATATACTCTATTAAATTTTTTTTTAATAATTGCTTGCCTAGTCTCGTTCTTGGCTGGGTCTTGCTTAACTAGGCTTACCTAGTCTTGTTCTTGGCTGTGTCTTGCTTAACTAGGCATGCCTAGGCACGTTCTTGGCTGGGTCTTGCTTAACTAAGCTTACCTAGTCTTGTTCTTGGCTGGGTCTTGCTTAACTAGGCTTACCTAGTCTTGTTCTTGGCTGGGTCTTGCTTAACTAGGCTTACCAGTCTCGTTCTTGGCAGTGTCTTACTTAACTAGGCTTGCCATGTCTTGTTCTTGGCTGCGTCTTGCTTAACTAGGCTTACCTAGTCTTGTTCTTGGCTGGGTCTTGCTTAACTAGGCTTACCTAGTCTTGTTCTTGGCTGGGTCTTGCTTAACTAGGCTTACCTAGTCTCGTTCTTGGCAGTGTCTTACTTAACTAGGCTTGCCATGTCTTGTTCTTGGCTGGGTCTTGCTTAACTAGGCTTGCCTAGTCTTATTATTTGCTGGGTCTTGCTTAACTAGGCTTGCCTAGTCTTGTTCCTGGCTGAGTTGGGCTTGACTTGGTGTCTGTCTGTAGCCTACTGTCTCTTAGCGAGAGAGAGAGAGAGGTGTGGAGAGAGAGACACTCTAACCAAACACACTCAGTTTAGTTTGCACAGCAGATTAAAGTCGATACTTTGATAGTGGGATGTACAATGTACCCCTGTTGTAGGGCTGTCCCCGACTAAGGATTTGGATGGTCGACTATGATTGGCCAAAATGTGCTGTTAGTCGACTATTGGGCAAAAAAAAAAAAAAAAAAAAAAAAAACGTATAATATTAAAAAAAAATTTAATTGTCTGAAGGAGTCGACTGAAGGCTTCTTGTCCTCTGCAAAAGCATGCAATTGGTCCACTGATTGATACATCTTGCTATTTGTCTAGTCTAGTGTGTTCATTAGATGGGTGCAATCCTCTTTCAGTGCCTCTGTGCCTGTTTTCTTAGGCAGTTAGCCTCTAGTATGCGTGCTATTAGCGTTAGCCACGCTTCTAGGCCTCTTTTCTTTTGGAAATAATGATAAAAAAAAAAGAAAAATTATAAATATATATATATTTTTTAATATATTCTACTAAGAGGTTGGCCAGTTGACTACGGCTCCTTTCGACCGATTAGTTGACTAATCGACTAATGGGGGTCAGCCCTACCCTGTTGTGTACCCTTTTAACAAATCTCACACCAAAACCCGGCTCAGACCAAAACCTTGCTCAGACTAGTGTGAGTAAAACCCTGCTCAGAGAGATTGGTGTTGGATTATTCCTGATTCTTGGACGATTAGTCGGTTCTACTGTACACAGTAGAGTAGGCTATGTGTGCTAGCAGAGCTAGACTCCAGTCACGAGTCACGGTGCACATGTGCGGTGGTTTGCCCACCAAAAAAGCGTCAAAAGATAGAAAAGAAACTAGCAGAGCCAGAACTGTTCAACTCCCCTGGAGCCACAGCCAGCAGAGAAGCCGGTTTACTTTCGCTTTCAAACCAGCTGCAGCCTGAGAACTGGAGTGTAAGGGGATGTAACACTAAAGATGGCGGCAACGACAAAGAATTGCTGCAAAATAAACATACATCTGTTGTTAAAAAAATAAAAAAAAATGTATACTTAACAATATTGATAATATCGAATATCGAGTGATATGATAGTTATCGATATCGTTATCGCGATATCATTTTTGGCCATATCGCCCAGCCCTAGCCTCAGTCACAGCGTATTCATTATGCTCAGGAGGATGTTCAACCAACCATAGTAGCAATAATTATGGTTCAAGATCTATTAGATCAAAGGTTTCCTCAAATGCATCTACACGTCTCAGAGCCGAGGCCGACATGGCCGCCTTAATGGCTCTGCAAAAGTAGCTTGAACAAAAACATGCTCTTGAAGACCAGGAAGCTCAAATAAGGCATGCTCACTACAAGAGCAGGACGCTCACATAAAAAAACAAAAGGAACAACTTCAGCTTGAAGCAGACATAGCAAGGCATGCTCTACAGGACCAGGAAGCTCAAATAAAAAAACAAAAGGAACAACTTCAGCTTGAAGCAGACATAGCCGCATCGGCAGCAAGGCTGAATGTTCTGAGAACCTCTGGGTCAGGGGTGTGGAGTGCTGCTTGGATGGAATGTTTCTATGTAAACTCTGCGCGCAACGCGTCCAATAAATGCGTCTTTAACATCCTTATTTACTATATGCCCGTCGCGGTTAATCACTGATATCATCTAATATGCATATTATTCAGAGCGAGAGGGGGGGGGGGGGGGGATAGTGTTTCTCACATTGACACTGTCTGTCGTTGATAATATAATCTTTCTTGAGCATACACGTCGCGCGTCTACTGTGCCGAGTCAAGAGAGCACATTCAACCGGGGACTAGAAAGGTGCGCTCAGTAGAGCACAGATGTCTGCCGCGGCAGCCAGAGAAAAGATGGAATTAATGTGCTGTATACTATGCATTCAGAAGTGCTGAATAAATGTTTTATGGACCCATAATAGTGATTATTTATTAATTAAGTTAAGTTTTGCCATAATCATATATTTTCCCATTATCATAATGTTCCACAACATTGGTAAAAAAAAATTCTATTCTATGAATCATTTTCGGCCTTTCGGCATTCGGTTTTCGGCCAACTGTTTTCTATTTCCGGTATCGGTTTCGGCCAAGAATTTCCCATTCCGTGCATCCCTAATCAATAGGCTACTCTTTCGCTAAACAATACATGGATTAATATGTAATAATAATAATAATTATATGTAATTCATATTGCTAATATAATATCCATTCCATTGAATATATCATTTCAGACTGAATTATCTGTACTAGTGGTCTGTGTACTCACAGACCACACTTTGAGCGCCAGGGGTCACTATGGCCGTTGCGTTGTGTGCCAGCGCTCTGTTCAATGGGAATAAGTTCCGGTGTTTGCAGTGCTAAACCTATATTAAATATTATAGCTATGGATCTAATAACAACGTCGATTGTCAGTGAGATTCTTCCGGTCAACATGCAAAAAACAAATAATTTTTTCATCCATACATTTTCGTTTTATACCGTGGTGAATGAGTATAGTTTTAGAGTGATCCTGTGTAATCCCAGGAAACTCCGGCAAACAGCGTTTCAGTGCATTTCATTATAAATCATGCCATTTCTCGCCTGATTATTGAATCAATCTGAAATCAACGCTAGATTATCGGTATTATGTTTCATCATGCATGCACGAAAGGGTGGGGGGGGGGGGTTTCTATGCTTCGAGCGCAACCAACGTCATACATTACACAGTACATTAGACACGCGCTGCGATCGCAGGGAAAAAATCATCGGATCAACGCAAGATTGATAACATAGTCCTTACCTAGTATATGATGTACTGCAAAAAGAATAATCCAATTATCTGATCGCCATTCCAAATACTGATCGCTGTCGTGTGTCCAACGTTCATCCACCAAAACACATGAACCGGTGGTGCTCGAGTGTCCCCAGTCCGTGTGTTATAACGTTACTCATGCCCGAGAAGGAAAACCTGGACTGGACTTCTTAGATCAGCGTACAGCCCAAGCCAGAGGCTTTCCAATGATGTGCAATACCGGCCGCAAGGCGTTAGGCAGCGGTATTGGCCGGTTGCGATCTCAGAGCCATTCCCAATGATAACATCAGGCTGGATGGATGAATTATGAATGGATATACCGAATAAAAGAAATAACGATTAAACCCTGACTTTTCTCGGGTTTGGCGCTCAAGCGATGGCAAGTTAACCCGACTTATCTCTGTGCTGAATGTGTTAATTGCTCCCCAGAACACAATGTCATATAAGGCCTGTTCGGTTTTATCTCAGTATTTTATTAATGTTGGCCAGTTTTCAATTACCGCCCTTGGAGCAGATTCACTTTTAAATCACATCAACTACATTTGGAGCATAAAACATTTTGAGAACTTGAGAAATACGAACTGAACGAATGCAAAACACACAAAATCTGACCTCTTCATTGGTGTACTTCTCTCTTCTCCAGGTACAATTGCTGCATTGCTCCCCAACAACAAGCAGAGATATGAATGAGTCAAGGCCTCACTGCTGTGACCAGTGTGGAAAGCGATTCATCAAAAAGGCCACTTTTCTGAAACACCAGTGCATGCATACAGGAGAGAAGCCTTACCACTGTGACCAATGTGGAACGCGTTTCCGTACCTCTGGAAACTTAAAGAAACACCAGCGCATTCATACTGGAGAGAAGCCTTACCACTGTGACCAGTGTGAGAAGAGCTTCAGTATCTCTGGAAACTTAAAGAAACACCAGCGCATTCATACTGGAGAGAAGCCTTACCACTGTGACCAGTGTGAGAAGAGCTTCAGTATCTCTGAAAACTTAAAGAAACATCAACGCATTCATACAGGAGAGAAGCCTTACCACTGTGACCAATGTGGAATGCGCTTTCGCAGATCTGACCACTTAAAGCAACACCAGCGCATTCATACAGGAGAGAAGCCTTACCACTGTGACCAATGTGAGAAGAGCTTCAGTGTATATCTCACCTTAAAGATACACCAGCGCATTCATACAGGAGAGAAGCCTTACCACTGTGACCAGTGTGAGAAGAGCTTCAGTTCCTCTGGAAACTTAATGGCACATCAACGCTTTCATACAGGAGAGAAGCCTTACCACTGTGACCAGTGTGGAATGCGCTTTCGCAGATCTGACCACTTAAAGTCACACCAGCGCATTCATACAGGAGAGAAGCCTTACCACTGTGATCAGTGTGAGAAGAGCTTCAGTACCTCTGGAAGCTTAAAGTCACACCAGCGCATTCATACAGGAGAGAAGCCTGAGAAGCCTTACCACTGTGACCAATGTGGATCGCGCTTCAGTACCTCTGGAAACTTAAAGACACACCAGCGCATGCATACAGGAGAGAAGCCTTACCACTGTGACCGATGTGGATCCCGCTTCAGTACCTCTGGAAACTTAAAGACACACCAGCGCATGCATACAGGAGAGAAGCCTTACCACTGTGACCAATGTGGAATGCGCTTTCGTGGATCTGACCACTTAAAGCAACACCAGCGCATTCATACAGGAGAGAAGCCTTACCACTGTGACAAGTGTGAGAAGAGCTTCAGTGTATCTGGAAGTTTAAAGACACACCAGCGCATTCATACAGGAGAGAAGCCTTACCACTGTGACCAGTGTGAGAAGAGCTTCAGTGTATCTGGAAGTTTAAAGACACACCAGCGCATTCATACAGGAGAGAAGCCTTACCACTGTGACCAGTGTGAGAAGAGCTTCAGTGTATCTGGAAGTTTAAAGACACACCAGCGCATTCATACAGGAGAGAAGCCTTACCACTGTGACCAGTGTGAGAAGAGCTTCACTAACTCTGGAAACTTAAAGAAACACCAGCATATTCATACAGGAGAGAAGCCTTAAAGGCAGTGGGGGAAACATTTAATTTGATCATTCAATTTAAAAGACACACCAGCATATTCATACAGGAGAGAAACTTACACCAGTGAATACATACAGGAGAGAAGACTTACCACTTAAAGAAGCACCAATATATTCCAGTATATTCATTCAGGTGTCAAACCCTAAAATCGTGTAGAAATCTGCTTAAAAACTCAACATACTTTCAAGTGACCTGAAGAATTGAGAATCCCAACCTTCCCAGCCAGGACAAACTGGACCTCACCAGCCGAAATGGGTAAGAGAGCGGGTCCTATAGGTCCGGTAAATAAGGTGGTAAGATTCCAGGACGACCCAGCAGAAGAATACGTGATGGCATGGCTGAATCCAGGAGACCCCCCTCAGCCAGGGACGTTGGAGTGGTACCAGCAGTATGATAGCCCAGAGTCCCCAGACCAACAACCATCACCCAAGAGACCAAGGGTGATAGTAAAGAATAAGGTGAGTGAACCAAGGTACAAGAAGACCAGGACCAGGTGGAACTGGGCCTGCAACTCAGAGAGAAGAGGGTGGAACAACAGCTGTCCGAATCATCGGACAGTACTCTAGAGATGGATCTTCATCCCACAGATCCTAGAGTGCAGCCGTAAGACGGGAGCTCTACTCACCCTTCCTACTAAACTACAGCCCACTATTGGCCCCAAGTTATAGCCAAACCTATTCAAGAAACCCAGAACAAGGTGAGATGGAGAAAAGTGTGATTGGTCTAGGAGAACTGCGGACTCCTTCCTCAGACCAGAAGCACGGCCAATCCTTCCAACCCTTCCAGAGAAGAAGTGGGACCTCGTTGAAGGTTGGTGTGATGTAAGCCTGATACCATTCGAAGGACCACCAGAGGATACAGAGGGAGTGGGCGAGACGGCGTTGGAAATGCTGATAGCTAGAGATGGAAGAGGGGATCCTGGAGATGGAGCAGGCCCAGGGACACCAAGCAGAAGGAAAAGCAGGTCAAGATGATTGATTCAGCGCTACCGATCCTGGGGATCCAGGAATGGCCGGAGAATGACGAGATTCCAGGTGAAATACTGGAAATACATGCCCCAGACCATGAGGGTCAATGGACAATTTGTTAAAGGACTGGTGCTGAATACAAAGTAGGTACCAAGAAGAATAAATGCAACAAACACAAGTAGGTTCTAAGGTTCAATGTTCTAAACCAAGTCACCTACTAGCTATGCGATTAAGAGTCAACGCAAAATTTGCAGATATAACTACCATTAAAGCACAACAAGGACTTGTTACAGACCCTAAAAAAATAAATGCGACATTCAAAGAGTTCTACTCCAACTTGTATAAATCAGAAACAACCTTCGATCAAAACAAAATGGACACATATCTTAATCAAATTAACCTCCCCAAACTTTCAGAGGATGACGCTAAACAGTTAGAAACACCCATCACACTAGAGGAACTCAGGAAGGCCATATCCAAAATGCAAAGTGGTAGGGCTCCTGGAAGAGACGGTATCCCACCAGAAATGTACCTCTCATGTTGGGACATAATTGGACCCCTATTACTTAATATGATTTTATACTCAGTCAAGGAGGGGAACTTCCATAAGAACACAATATTGCACTCATAACAGTCCTCCTTAAAAAAGACAAAGACCCCACCGAGTGCGGTAGTTATAGACCCTTAAGCCTCCTCGGAACCGATATCAAACTGTACTCTAAGGTATTAGCCATCAGACTACAAAAGCATATGACGTCTTTAGTTCATCCGGATCAAACTGGCTTCATAAGAGGCCACTTGATCACGGATAACATAAGACGATTACTACACGTACTAGATGCCAGCAAGGACGACACCACACCTAAGGCGATGCTGTCCCTGGATGCAATGAAAGCTTTTGATAGGTTGGAATGGTCGTATCTATGGGCAGTATTAGAAAGGATGGGGTTAGGAAAAGGATTCATTGATATGATTAAAGTATTATACAAAGACCCATCGGCCATGATTACAACAGGTATAATCACCTCCGAAATCTTTCCGGTATCACGCTCTTCTAGACAGGGTTGCCCTCTTAGTCCCGGACTATTCGATTTATCAATAGAGCCTTTAGCACAATATATAAGACAATCCCAATCCATAGAACCAATCGTAATCAAGGGCACACAACATAAAATTAGTTTATATGCGGACGACGTAATACTGTTCATGCAAAACCCCAACACCGCAATGCCTCATCTTCTCAAGTTGATTGAAGACTTTGGCGATCTAACGGGATTTAAGATAAATTGGCCGAAGTCGGCTTTCCTTCCACTTAACGCCCCTGCAAAAAAATATATACTCCTTCCAGAAGAAATACCAATGGTTAAACACTTTAGATGTTTGGGAGTTGAAGTATTCCCTACCATAAGCCAAACGGTGAAGCACAATTACATAAAAATCCAAAATAAAATCAAATATGACTTTGACAGGTGGTCAAAACTTAAAAACTCAGTACAGGCACGGGTATCAATAGTTAAGATGGACGTCCTACCTAGAATCAACTTAATCAGCTCAATGCTACCGTTACCCCCTCCAGATGGTTACTGGAAAAAATTACACTCTTCCGCATACAAATGTATTTGGAATAACAAACCACCACGTATAAAAAGATCCACCGCACAGAGAAACAAAGCCGACGGAGGTATGGCATTTCCAGATTTGTTCCACTATTTTAAGGCGTACACTTTAAGACTACTGACAACCTGGTTTGATCCCCAGGCATCCGTATCCTGGAGAAATTTTGAAGTAAATATAGTAGCACCACATAGACTGCAGGACATAGTATACACCAAATTATCAATTAAGCAATGTGAACTGAAATTTGGCCCCATTATTACTCATGCGATCCGGATATGGCGTGAAACACAAAGAAAATATTCTAACCCACATAAATGGCATAATCATACTCCCTTATTCAATAACAATGCACTCCTGATTGGAAAACGACCTATAAGATTCCCTAGATGGGAAAAGCAGGGCATACACACATTAGGAGATGTTTTCAACAAACAGGGTTTTTTTTTTTTTTTATTGCAAAACAAAATTATTAAAAGTCAGTACTCAACACACAATGCATAATGAAACTAACAATTAAGATGACTAAAATGACATGCAAGCACAGAAACAGAAAGCAAAAAAAATATATTATAATACTTTACAGTATACAGTGTATATCCAACGAAATTACTAATTATACCAATGTCTTATACAGGATATACCCCTAATACCTGTTATCTAAAACCCTACACACATATGCTCCAGCTCGAACCCCCCCCCTCCCGGACCCCTCTTTGGATAGTACCTCCATTATCCCTCGCTCCTAACCAGACACTACCATTATAAGCTAGCTTTTATTCTCTCCACCACTTCTAACCACATTGACATTTTGGATTCATTGAGACCCAGAATTCTTGCTGTAGATATTTCTTGATAAATCACATCGAGATATGTAAGAAACCAAACTTTCCGGCAAATTTTTTCCGGTTGAAACCAGCGTGATGCGATCAGCTTTTTAGCTACTGTGATACCCGATAAAACCAATCTCTTTAGCTGTGGATTTACTGCAAACTCAAAAACATCATTCAATAGTAATACAGAGGGGTGTACAGGTATATTCCAAGATACGAGTTTTGATAATTGTTGGGTCACATCTTTCCAGAATGCCTTAACTGGTGGGCAGTCCCAATACATGTGCATAAATGACCCTTCGTCTCCATTTGTACATTGGGAGCATTTGGAGTCTTGTTTAAGACTCATTCTGTTCAGTCTTATAGGAGTCAAGTATGTCCTGTGAATATAGTTAAGATTGATTTGTTGATGGTCCGGGTTCCTTGATGTAAGTCGGACATTTGCCCATGCTCCTTGCCAATCAAAGTCACTTTCCAAGTCTGGTATATCCCTCCTCCAGACAGAGTCTAGTTGGAGGGTTTCATATGAGGACGTTAGTAATTGATGATAAAAACCTGAAACAAAACCTCTCGATGTCTCTTTCATAGAAGAATTTGTGGTATCTGTGGTGTTCAATTGGTATGTCTAATGGAACACCGTGAGACTTCAAACATAGCCGTAACTGTATGTAAAAAAGCCATGTGGACTTGGTGAGATAATTTTTTTTGCATATTTCTCCATAACTACAAAACCCTGGTTGTTAAAAACATCCCCTAATGAGTGTATGCCTTGCTCTTCCCATATAGGGAATCTTATCGGTCGTTTTTCAATTAAGAGTGCATTGTTATTGAATAAGGGAGTATGATTGTGCCATTTTTGTGGGTTAGGATATTTTTTTTGTGTTTCACGCCATATCCGGATCGCATGGGTAATTATGGGGCCAAATTTCCGTTCACAGTGCTTGATTGGTAGTTTAGTGTATGCTATGTCCTTCAGTCTATGTGGGGCTACTATGTTTTCTTCCAATTTTCTCCAGGATACTAATGCTTGGGGATCAAACCATGTTGTCAATGGTCTTAATGTGTCCGCCTTAAAATAGTGGAAAAAAATCTGGAAATGCCATGCCACCGTCTGCTTTATTTCTCTGTGCGGTGGATCTTTTTATACGTGGTGGTTTGTTATTCCAAATAAATTTGTATGTGGAGGAGTGTAATCTTTTCCAGTAACCCTCTGGAGGGGGTAACGGTAGCATTGAACTGAAGAAGTTGATTCTAGGTAGTACATCCATCTTAACTATTGATATCCTTGCCTGTACTGAGTTTTTAAGTTTTGCCCACCTATCAAGGTCGTCTTTGATTTTGTTTTGGATTTTTGTGTAATTGTGCTTCACCGTTTGTCTTATGGTGGGGAATATTTCCACTCCCAAGCATCTAAAATGTTTTACCATAGGTATCTCACCTGGGAGGGTTATATCTTTTTTTGCTGGGGTGTTAAGTGGAAGGAAAGCCGACTTCGGCCAATTTATCTTAAATCCCGATAAATCACCAAAGTTCTCAATCAACTTGAGTAGATGAGGCAATGTGGTGTTGGGGCTTTGCATGAACAATATTACGTCGTCCGCATATAAACTAATTTTATGTTGTGTGCCCTTGATTACGATTGGTTCTATGGTTCTCAAACAGGGTTTTTGTAGTTATGAGGAAATACACAAAAAAAATGATCTCACCAGTTCCACATATTATTTTTACGCACAGTTATTGTTATGTTTGAAGGCTCACGGTGTCCCATTAAGGATACCAATTGTACACCACAGATACCACAAATTCTTCTATGAAAGAGAGACATCGAGAGGTTTTGTATCAGATTTTTATCATCAATTACTAACGTCCTCGTATGAAATCCTCCACCTAGACTCAGTCTGGAGGAGGGATATACCAGACCTGGAAATAAATTTTGATTGGCAAGAAGCCTGGGCAAATGTTCGACTTGCGTCACGAAACCCGGTCATTAACAAATCAATCTTAACTATATTCATAGGACATACTTGACTCCTATAAGACTGAACAGAATGGGTCTTAAACAAGACTCCAAATGCTCCTTATGTACAAATGGGGATGAGGGTACATTTATGCACATGTACTGGGACTGCACACCAGTTAAGATATTCTGGAAAGAAGTGACCCAGCAATTATCAAATCTCTTAACTCTGAATATACCTGTACACCCCTCTGTATTACTGTTGAATGATGTTTTTGAGTGTGCAGTATAGGCTTGGGCGGTATGACGGTATTACGGTATACCAGGGTATTTAGAAATCCCGACGGTATTGAAAACCAATACCGTCAAAATCACAAGATCCGTTTCAGTTTATATTACAGTGAAACAGAGTTTTAACAGTGGTTGGTTGTAGTGCACTGCACACACGCACCAGCAGAGGGCGAGACCAGTCCTCACTAGTCGAGCGAGCCGCAGAGCTGGTTGTCTACACACAGGAGGAGGAGGGGAAACCCCGCTTCACTGGAAATTAAATGAGAGTCGAGACACGCTTACCGTTGCTGCCTGGTGCTGCGGGCTAACTGGCTCTTCTGAGAGCTAACTGTTGTGTATGTGTATCACAACGGTGGTCACGCTTTTATGGTAATGTTGCGACAGTGCTGTGAAAATACCGTAAAGCGGTGTGGTAACGAGAGTGTGTGTTGTTGTGGACTGGTGGAACAAGCAAATAAACGGTAAAACGTTACGTCGCAGTCCGGTGCGTTTTTGAATACACAATACTAATGTTACTAGTACTAGGGTGCTGCGGGGCTCCTGGCTAGTGGCTCCATTCTGAGAGCTAATGATAGTAGCACTCGGATGCTGCGGGCTAACTGGCCATCTCCGCGATTTGTTTACTTGGTAACACAGGTTGCCCCCCCCCCCCCCCCCCCCCCGCTGATGAAAATGAAAGTCATACCGTCATATACCGTACACCGGGGTATTAGGTCATCAAGGTATAACGGTGTGAAAATTATGATACCGCCCAGGCCTAGTGCAGTACCTATACAGCTAAAGAGATTGGTTTTATCTGGTATCACAGCGGCTAAAAAGCTGATAGCATCACGATGGTTTCAACCGGAAAAAATGTGCCGGAAGGTCTGGATTCTTACATATCTCGATGTGATTTATCTAGAAATATCTACAGCAAGAATTTTGGGTCTCAGTGAATCCAAAATTACAATGTGGTTAGAAGTGGTGGAGAGAATAAAAGATAGCATATAATTGTAGTGCCTGGTTAGGAGCGAATGATAATGGATGGATTATCCAAGGGGGGGCCCGGGGGGGGGAGCGAGCAAGAGCATATGTGTGTAGGGTATTAGATAGCAAGTATTAGGTGTATATCGTGTATAATACATTTATTTAAATGGTGATTTCATTGGATGTGCACTGTTAATTAATGCTTGTATATCTAATTTTATGTTGTTATGTTTATGCTTATGTGTTTGTTTAAAAAATAATACAAAAAAATATACAAAAAAGAAAAAACACAAGTAGCCTCCAGAGGGCGATGAAGGGAGCGAATACTAATAATCAATGTCAAGTATGACTGAAATGAAATAAATGTATTATAATTAGAGATGTTCCGATACCATTTTTTCCTTTCCGATCCGATTCCGATACCTAAGCTTTGGGTATCGGCCGATACCGATACTTATCCGATACCAGTGCATACATATATTAAAAAAAAATAATAATAAAAAAAAAAAAACGTATATAAATTATATATATATATATATTTTTTTTTTTACAGATACTGTTTTATATATACTGTTTTTTTAGTAATAACTAGAAAGTAATGGTATTTATTCAACAGGTGATTGTATAGATTTGTATTAGTATCATTAATCAATGAGTATGGGGCTGCAGCACTGCAGATATACCCTACTCCAATGATCCACTCGCTTTGCACTCGCTACCCAGTGGCTCTGCAGATATACCCTACTCAGTCAACAAGGCTCCGTTGAAGTAGCAGAGGAACTGTTGTGATTTTTGCACAATAATTATTCAACATTCTCATTCTCTCAGACTCTTATCATTTGGCACTAAAAGCTAAACATTGTCGCCGATATGGCTGTCCGCAACATGTCATTAATTGTGTACGCGACGTGCAATTGTGCAATGACGACGTTACCGTGAGCTAGGTTAGCTAGCAGGAGCTACCGGTATATGGAAAGACCATAGAAGACTGTAACGTTACTGGTGACATTGTGATTTAACTTGGAATACTCCTTTGCCAACTTGCTGTACTTTGCTTGCAGGTCTGCAGCCATTATTGTTGGATTATGAATAGCCCCAACTTTAGCCAAGGTAACGTCAAAGCTAGCTTTCGGTTAGCTGTTCAATGCTAATAACACCAGCCACCAAGCGAACTCATCAGAGCTCCCCGTCAACAGCGCTCTGTCGGGACGATGGCATTTTAAGAAAGTATCTGCTCTGCTGTTAAAATGACAAATGGCAATTGACACTTTAATTCACGGTCGATTAAGCACACGTTTGTTTTATAATGCTCACTCAGCGAGTAGGGTATATCTACAGAGCCCAACGTCCGCAGTGTTGTTGATAAATTACGTCATATGGTATCGGAGCGCAACATTAGAGGGTACTCGCCGATACCGATACCAGCATTTTAGGCAGTATCGGCGGCATTTCCGATACTGGTATCGGTATCGGAACAACTCTAATTATAATCAACATACACTGAAACATGATTATAAATGTATTATAATCAGCATACTCTGGAACATAATTATAATAAAGACAAAACCGTATCTACAAGGGAAGTGTGATACTGAAGGAAAAATAAATGAATAAAGTGTACCGTGTGTAACATGATTAAAGCAGGCAGGTTGTGACTGAGTAATAATAACTTTAGTATTTAGTATAATAACTAGTAGGGCCGTAACTGCATGGAAAGAATGACTCATGCTGGAAATGGCCCACAGAAAAAGGGACTCATACTGTGTCTGGGCAAGAACAGATGGGAGGTTGTAAAGTAAGATTGGTCAGAACCCTCGGAGTCCCTAGCTGAGTGTGAGGCTATAATTATCCTCTGGTCCATCGCTCTCCCTGCTCGACCGAGGGAATTGGCCCACGGTCAGACTCCCTGTACTGGGCATCGGGCTTATTGGTAGAATACATCTGAGCAGGATAAGGGGAGGTAAGGTCGATCTGATCAGTCTACTAAACTCCCCCAGAATGGTTATATACTCAGTCACAGTTTTATGATTTTAATTAGTTTACTCTATTTTCTTATTTAATTTGAACTAAGTTGTTTTTTCTATTTTCTTATTAATTTGAACTGTGGCTTATTACCCCATGTGCAAAAATTATTAAGCTTGAATAAAAAATACATCATTGGATTTAAAGAGATTGTGTGGAAATTCTCTTTTACTCCGAGAAGGGGCTTTTCTGGAAGGTGACTGTAAAGGTTTAGGTAGAGTGTGCATTTTAACAGGTTCTCAAAGGTAACTCTTAAGATGAACATTTCCCTGACTGTGAAAGTATACGCATGGTTAAAGCTTTTCCAACACCCACACCATCAGACTCAATCATAAGTAGAGAGCTGTCATAAATTGTGGTGACTTCAGTAGTGTCTCAATCTACCATCTCTCAATTCATTGAGAGATGCTGAGGTTGAAACAGGGGAAGACCACGAGACGGTGAGTAAGTTGGAGGAATCTCTACGCCTCGCAGCTTAAACACTCCGGGAGGAGCTCGGTTGGGTAAGAATCTCTACGCCTCGCAGCTTAAACACTCCGGGAGGAGCTCGGTTGGGTACGAATCTCTACGCCTCGCAGCTTAAACACTCCGGGAGGAGCTTGGTTGGGTAAGAATCCCCCCGTCCTACGGACCCTTTGAAGAGCTGCTCAGTAGTCTTGTACAAGGCTAATGACTGGGATTGAACAATACTTAACCTCTTTAACCCTATTTTCAAAAAATCCGGCTAAAAATACATACCTAAGTAAATGGAAGATTGCTCCACTTCTACAAGGTCCATTTGCATGTTCTTGGTATCTAGTGACATGGATCTCAGGAAATGTATTTCCAGTGTCAGAAATATTGTATCTGTTACTAGGCTTGAGTAAATTATAGAATATAGAATATCACGCCTATAAATTACCTTATTATAGCCAAGTCGCACATCTATGGATCGGGCCAAATCTCCTCTTTCCAATGGCAGAGTTCAATCTGGATTTTGTATCACCAGGCATGATCCACAAACCGTGAATGAAATCTACTGTAAGTACAGTTACTTTATAATGGAAACTGCTCCACCATTTTTCATGAGATTGCAACACGGATTTTTGCTAAACGTTCACAGAAAGGTAGCTAAACTAACTGCGTTCTAATTTATGCCAATAACGTTCAGTTTTGTGGTAGATAATCCTGAATAATAAGAGAAAAAAAAGTGATTCAACAAATCATTTGATTGACAGGAGCTGGCTTGAGCTGGGTAATAATAATAATTCATTTTATTTATATAGCGCTTCTCAATGACCCGAAGTCGCTGGGTAGTGTAGTTTTTCGAAATTCCAATGCTGTTCCAAACCTCTGGGTGTCCTCTCCTCAAACAAAATGGCAGATATTCGCTCGTTTATGAATACATTTTCCAAACTAATAGTTCACTAATAACACTTTAACCTATTGTAAACTGATGAATTCATCTAAATAATGTACAGTATGAGCCTTTTTCCAACCTAGTAGAATAACATGAGTGTGCTACCCTAAGCGATAACATTTTTACAAACAATATGGAAAGTAATACGACAAGTGGATTATTAATTGAAGATATTAGCGATCACTTACCTGTTTTTACAGTTTATGAGTGTAATTATAGGAAGAGGAGGGAGTCGAAGGAAATAAAATACAAGAGAATAAGAACTGACGAAACAATATCTGCTTTCAGAAATGAGTTATTGCAATGCAACTGGAAGAGTATGTGATGAATCAGATGTTGACAAAGCTTATAGGTTATTTCTAGACACATTTAAAGTCCTGTATGAAAAAAACTGCCCACTGAAACAGTGTAGCAATAAGAACAAGTTGGCAGAAAATCTGTGGATGTCAAAAGCAGGGTGTCCGCGGATCCTTAAAAAGCCTTAAATGTGTTTATCAACTATCTTAAAATGTCTTAAATCCATCTTTCAGAGGTCTTAAAAAATGCCATAGACAGGAAAGATAAAATGCCATGGCATCTTACGTTTCATTATGAAATCTGGGGAAAAACGGTTAACGGGAGATAAAGTCAGACTTTTTATTTACGCAGACCGGTGTTCACCGGAATGGGGCGGAACCAACAGAGGTATGTTTGTCGGGAACTATTTCAGCAACGGAGTCTATAGCTAACGTTAGCAAGCACTAACGTTGCGTTTAGTTATGGGAAAGTGCACATTTTTTACGAGAACTGGCTCGACAACCCAGTGTTTGCATCATGGAACTATTTCAGCAACGCAGTCTATAGCTAATGTAGCCCCTTTCGTGACTGTGATGCACGCCAATATGCTTTGGCCGTGCATCACAGTCACGAAAGGGGCTAACGTAACGTTAGCAGCGAAGCCTGCTGCAAACGCAGCAAAACAAGATTTTAAACTGGGGACGGTGGGAGTGAAAGCAGTCGAGTCGCACATGCTGAGCTCTAAGCATACCTCTATTAACAAAACCCGCCTGCAAACTAGTATTTCGCGTTTCTTTTCGGCCCCTGCAGCCTCCACCTCAGCTGCGCCATCTAAGGTACAGTAGGACTACCGGCAACTTGTCATGTATGTCATAAATGTCACTATGAATTGAAAATGGGGGACCCTGATGTAAACAAGACAAACGTCTTTCTCTGGTCTGCATCCCCTTAACAATTGTGTGTATTGAGCCGTACTGTATTGTACCCATTCTGCAATCTGTTAAATAAAGTTTTCATTCATTCATTCAACCTATTAATACTATATCTATATCTGTACATGTATCTTACTTACTCTTAGTTACGCTGCTGGCTGGCTAGTACGACTTCAATGAATGAGAACTTTATTAACAGATTGCAGAATGGGTACAATACAGTACAGCTCAATACACACAATTGTTAAGGGGATGCAGACCAGAGAAAGACGTTTGTCTAGTTTACATCAGGGTCCCCCATTTTCAATTCATAGTGACATTTATGACATACACAACTGAACATACTGTATGTGACATCATGACATTTATGACATAGGGACATACATGACATACAGGTATATATAGTACTGTTACATTTGTGACATATACGATATGCAAATATACAGTACTGTTACCCAGAGATCCTAACAGAAAATATATACATATGATGGGGAGGAGACTGTACATTAGGAGGGGGTGGGTGGGTGTCTTTATACCTGTATCGCTGTACACATTAATTAATACTACTCTAATACAGCTCTGTACATGCATCTGCTTAGCACTATTACTCAATAGTAGTACTAATGAATATATGCTATATACCCAGTTTAATCACCTGTACATTGTATATTACTTTTGCACTTTACTGTTACAGTTGCACTCTGGTTGAAGGCCAAACTTCTTTTCGTTGTACTGTACAACTACTAAGTGCTTTTTAATGGCAATACATTTGAATCTAATCTAATCTGTTCTAATGGAGGAAGTGGCAGCAAAACCCCTGAAGAGAGAGACATAGAAAGAGAGGGACGGCAGTCTGCCAGTGAGGTGACTTCTGACATGAGAGAGAGACAGGAGAGAGAGAGGGACGGCAGTCTGCCAGCGAGGTGACTTCTGACATAAAGAGAAACGGAGAGATATTTATGTTTGTCACTCCTTCGTTTCATCCAATCCAGTTACTCCTTTATGTTTTAATAAACATCTTTGGACCAATGTGTCCCTAAACTTAAACTAATTTGTGTCGTTGTGTGGTTTTTGCCATTTTGTTATTGTGAAATTGGTATTACATTTCATTCTGAGTGGCATTAAAAAGTATTAAAAAGTCTTAAATCTGACTGGGCTAAACCTGCAGATACCCTGAAAAGGTATACAAAATACATGCAAAAAAAGAATACTTTATATAGGATATTTATTAAAGACCAAACAAAAGGAGCCGAGTTGAAATATAAAAAATACAAAAACAAACTAATTAGTATTATGAGGAAATGCAAGAGGGATTATTATACCAAATTATTGGATACAAATAAAAATAATGTTAAAGGAATATGGGACATATTAAATAGTATTATTAGAAATAAACCAACCAACCTAGCTCACCCTGACTATTTTACAGAAAAGGACAGACAGATTACTCTTATAAATGAGGTAGTGGATGGGTTTAACAACTTTTTTGTTGATGTGGGACCAAAACTAGCCAAGGGAAATAGTCAACACTGGGAAGAGTTTTGCGGTGGAAGATTGTGGAGAAAGAAACCCTGCTTCAATATCTCTGGGATCTGTGGAGAAAGAGGACATTATTGAGATGGTAAACAAATGCATGAATAAAACCTCCACAGATGGGGATTACCTTGATATGTCTCTGGTAAAAAATATTATTCAAGGAATTGTGGAGCCACTATCTCATATTCAAATTGGTGTTCAAAATGGGAGCATTCCCTCAAAAAATTTAAATTGCAAAGGTTATACCATTGTTTAAAGCTGGAGACAAGCATTTGTTTACCAATTATAGACCGGTATCCCTGCTATCACAGTTCTCAAAGATACTCGAAAAACTATATGTTGCAAGATTAGACACTTTCATTGAAAAACATAATCTCCTAATGGACAGCCAGTATGGTTTTAGAACAGCTAGATCTACCTCCATGGCATTAATGGAGCTTGTAGAGGAAATAACGGACGGTATAGAGAGAAAGAAATATGTATTAGGAATATTCATTGACCTAAAAAAAGCTTTTGATACAATAGATCATGAGATTTTACTGAAAAAGATGGACAGGTTTGGTGTCAGAGGGGTTGCTCTAGACTGGCTGAAAAGCTATATTAGTAACAGGCAGCAATTTGTTCTGATGGGTCAGCACAAGTCACAATGCTTAAACATTACCTGTGGTGTTCCACAGGGGTCAGTATTGGGACCCAAATTGTTCATTTTTTAACTTGTTGTCTTTGCGGATGACACAAACATTTTCGGGGGATGACCTTCAGCAGCTTTTAGAAGTGGCAAACATAGAAATGGACAAAGTAAAAGGTTGGTTCAACACAAATAAGTGATCACTAAATTTGAAAAAAAAACAACTTCATGATATTTGGAAATTGTAAAATAAACACTGATCCTCAACTGAAAATTGATAATGTAAAAATGTAGAGAGTATATGCAAACAAGTTTCTAGGGGTCTTAATAGACCACAAACTCTGCTGGAAACCCCATATAAAATATTTGTGTTCAAAGTTAGCGAGAAGTATTAGTATACTGGGCAAGACTAGATATATCTTGAATCAGAAAACTTGCACACTCATTGTACCATATCTATCATATTGTGTTGAAATCTGGGGAAATACTTATAAAAGCAACTTACAAAAGATATGCACACTGCAAAAAAGAGCCATACAGATAGTACATCATGGTAGATATTTAGATCACACAAATAGTCTGTTTGTAAGCAGTCAAACATTAAAATTCATGGACTTAATCAAATTCAAATCTGCACAAATTATGTTTCTGGCAATAAAAAAAAAGTTACCAAGCAACATTCAAAAAATGGTTAGGGTCTTTACTCTTGGCTAAATTTGAAAAAAAAACGCAACATTATTCCATACATTCTGTAGATATGGATTTATGACATGACGTCATTTGCGGTCCGCCGACAGACCGCTCGGGCTAAGGAGGTTAAGCCAGAGCGGTCCGGTACCGGTTCGAGATTGATATCACGCCATAAATAGATGAATACAGAATATATTCATTAATGTTGCATTTCTTTTTCAAATGTAGCCAATAGGGCTGTCCCCGACTAAGGATTTGGATAGTCGACTATGATTGGCCAAAATTTGCCGTTAGTTGACTAAAAAGAAAAAGGAAAAAAAAAGTATTATTTATATTTATTTTTTTATCATTCCATTTGGGCTGTGGGGGGTGCTTAATGTCTGAAGGAGTCAACTGAAGGCGTCTTGTCCTCTGCAAAAGCATGCAATTGGTCCACTGATGGATACATCTTGATATTTGTCTAGTCTAGCGTGTTCATTAGATGGGTGAAATCCTCTTTCAGTGCCTCTGTGCCTGTTTTCTTAGGCAGTTAGCCTCTGGTATGCGTGCCATTAGCGTTAGCCACGCTTCTAGGCCTCTTTTCTTTTGGAAAGAATGATACAAAAAAATATATACTTTTTTTTTGTATTCGACTAAGAGGTTGGCAGTCGACTACGGCTCGTTTCGACCGATTAGTAGACTATTCGACTAATAGGGGTCAGCCCTAGTAGCCAAGAATAAAGACCATAACCCTGTCAAAAACAGCAGTCAAAGTGTATATTTTCAGCACTACGTTTGTTTACCAATGATTTGAAGTGTTATATGAATACATATGAGTTTATAGAAATCTCAGCGCATTGAGATGGAAACCGGCGTATATAGATGCGAGGACATGGGGCAACCTAACTTGAGTGTAGTCTTTTGAAAGAAGATGGGCTTTCAAATTTCATAAAACTACACTTCCCAGATCACGCCAGCCATTGTCAATCGTCTGACTTCCAGTGTGAACCTTTAATTTTTTAATGTTATTTCGGAATCATATCTCACGGGTCGAACAAACCTGAACATTATTGCCATAAAACAGAACACAGTTAGTTTCTCTACCTGTCTGTGAACGTCTAACAAAAAAAACGCTTTGCAATCTGATGAAAAATGGATGTACTGTACCTACAGTAGATTTCATTCACGGTTTTTGCTGCACTGTCGGGGGCGCCTGGTGGTACTAAATCCAGATTGAACTCTGCCATTGGAAAGGGGACATTTGTCCCGATCCATAGATGTGTAACTTTGCCATAATAAGGTAATTTATAGGCCTGATATTCATATTTCAAATTGCATGTGTCCGGATGGAAAAATTCAGTACTTTATCTACAAAACCCCCTGTAAATCATCTGCCCTTTATTAATTTGCTTAGATTTATTGTACACCTGATCTCAAGGAGGTGCTGAATGAGCTCAGTGGCAATATTTCACGTCTGGTCAATGTTAGCATGGTGTTATTCACTGTCAAGTATGAAACAAAGAAAGATTTATATTCTCCTTTGCTTCATTACAATTGACTCAAGGCTAGTAACAGACAATATTTCTACATACATACATTCCCTGAGATCCATAGATGTCCCTAGATACCAATAACATGCAAATGGACCTTGTAGAAGTGGTGCAATCTTCCATTTACTTAGGTATGTATTTGTAGGCGAATCTTCTGAAAATATGGCTAGGGCTTAATTAAGAGGTTAACAACACATTCATCCTGGACAGCAATCCAACTAATGTGATCTGCATCAGAAGATTTTCTGACACTCATCTTCAAACACCAGTTTCATGCTTTTAAATGAGGCCTTGCTCTCTAACCCTCTCTTCCAACATGGCTGCATGTAACCCAGTGTTGGGACTAACGCGTTACAAAGTAACGCGTTACAGTAACGAAGTTACTTTTGGCGATAACTAGTACTCTAACGCATTACTTTTGAAATTCAGTAACGCCATAGCGTTACTGAATGGTTCGTTACTGCGTTATTTGCGTTATATACGGCGTAGATTTATAGCGAGCGGTAGTGATTATTATTATTATTATTATTATTATTATTATTATTATTATTATTATTATTATTATTATTATTATTATTATTATTATCCTCATATCCTGTCTGCCTGCGGGGAAAACGCTATGCTGGGGGCGTGTTTTGTTTACTATTCCTGAGATTCCTGACTGATAATGGCAGCGCCCAGCTACTCGCATATTTCTCTTTTGTCGAGCGAAAAGAAAATAACGTTTTAGTTATGTCATTTGTGTTTTGGCTCAAAGATACTGGAGTCTAACGTTAACTACGAGGACTCATCCAAATCCACTCGCCACTCGCGTAGAATGATACCAGGCGACACACAGCAAATGGGACGGAAAACTTTTTCCAACTACTTGGAGAGAGAATATACAGTACAACATGGAAATGAGATAAAGAAAATGTTTAAGGGGCTGCTGGACTAACGTTACATCTCGACAGACACTGGTGAGTGCAGTGATGTGAATGTAAATGAATGGGAACTCAAGTTGATCAACGGATTCACGGATCAACGAATGACTACAAATCTGCCAGGGAATCTCATCAATACTAATCAAACAATATAAATATAGTCCTTTCATGCACAATTGATATCCTAACTATTCTAACGTTGCAATGCACGATTGATATCTTAAACAACGTTGCAAGACGGTTATAATGAAACGCTCCGGCGACAGATATCAAGGCTGTTCCTTCAAGCACTTATTTTCAACCTAGAACGTGCATGCGCTCAACCTAGAACGTGCATGCGCTCAACCTAAACGTGCCTGCGCTCAACCTCCCCGAGCAATTAGGCACGGTGCATTTCTTATTACATCGGGACATTGTGTTTGTGTCAGATTTGTGTTTGTATCTAGACCACATTGCTTAGCAGAGTTCAGTGATGTGAATGGAAACTGTCAAGTTGATCAACCGATTTTGACTATCTGTATCTGCATGGGAGCAATCTTTTTTTTCTTCTTCAAGTAACTAAATAGTTACTTTTCACAGTAACGCATTACTTTTGGGTGTAAGTAACTAGTAAAGTAACGGAGTTACTTTTGAAATGAGTAACTAGTAAAGTAACTGAGTTACTATTTTTCAGTAACTAGCACAACACTGATGTAACCAGACTCACATAAGGCCCAAGTGGTGCTTGAGCACCTGCCCTTTTCTGGCTGCTGGTAATTGTATTTTATTATTTGTTTATTTTCTATTGAATCAAATATGTGCTAAATATAGATGCAACAATGCATTTTTAAGTTTTGAAAGATTGCGCCGCTCCCAACTATTCTTTGACATATGTAAGCTTTGTAACGGGACTCCATAGGAAATACTGTGGTTTGAGCAGGGCAGGACGCATAAAGAGACAAGATCTCCTCCTGTGTATGAAGATCATCATTTAAATATTTATTTAAAATATTTCTTGTTATACCTGACATTGCTGCAAATGAGGGCAATCTTAACTTTTTTCTAGTTAAAATAAAGGTTTGAAATTTAATTAATTAGGATCAATGGTATTCAATACGGTGTGAAATAATCGACCAACAGCAAAACATTTTTATTTTACATCGTGAAACTATATAAATGGTTTACAATCAATCTAAAACGTTTGTATTACTCAAGCTGTTCATTTCTATAAACATTTTTGCATAACAAGAAAACAGTGTTGCTCATCCTCAGTCAGACATCGGAGCAAACTGGTCAGCGTATCATTTTGACCAGTGGTGGCTGGTCCATAGAGGGTGCTAGGGCGCCCCCCCCCCCCCCCCCCCGATCGGAATACAAGTGAGAGTGTGCACTATGATATTTTGCAGCAGGTTGACGTGACACGAATGCCGACAGAGAGCAGAGAACGAGCGAGCGAGAGAGGGGGGGAGAGAGAGGGATATGGAGCATCTCCGTATCCCTCTATCTCTCTCTCCCTCTCTCTCGCTCGCTCGTTCTCTGCTCTCTCTCTCTGTCGGCACCCGATTTAAATATTTAAATTTAGATTTAAATATTTTTTAATCTAATTTATTCCATAAGAACGTAGAATACACATTTACAGACTTTTTTTATGGTCCATTTGCATGTTCTTGGTATCTTATTCTAGGGACATCTATGGATCTCGGGGAATGTATTCCCAGTGTCAGAAATACTGTGTCTGTTACTAGGCTTGAGTAAATTGTAATGAACCAAATGAGAATATCAATAAAACTAATTTTATCTTTAACTGTGAATAAATAGATGAAATAGATATGAAAATAGTAAAAAAAAATTCATTCATGGGATTTCAAAACCACTCACGCACATCTGCAATTTATTATTCAAAATGATAGGTTATGTATATAACCTAGTTATATGAGTACTGGCTGAGCGTCCTGCTCTTCGCCATCGAGATAGTAAAGTGCTGAGAATGACTGCTGGTATTATAGCATCTCCTATATGTCATATTATGAATAGATGTTTGGATGTGGGTCTATTTCCAAAGATGTGGAAGGAGGCTAAGGTTTTTCCTTTACCTAAGGATACCAAATCTGCTTTTAATGAGGGAAATTCTAGACCTATAAGTATTTTACCTGTCTTGAGCAAAATCATGGAAAAGTTGGTGCATTCACAAATTCAAGAGTATTTTGTTTCAAACAAGCTTGCAACAGATTCTCAACATGCCTATAGAGCTGGTCACTCTACTTCTATTGCCTTGATACAGATGACTGATGACTGGCTTAAAGCTATAGATAACTCTATGTTGGTGGGAGCTGTGCTGTTAGATTTTAGTGCTGCATTTGATGTGCTCGACCATTCTCTACTGGTTGATAAACTTAAATGTTATGGTTTTAACTCTTCTGCTTTAAAGTGGATACTAAGTTATTTGTCCTCTAGATCACAGAAGGTGTATCTAAATGGCAGCCTGTCCAGTAGCAGAGGTCTAGAGTGTGGCGTGCCACAAGGAAGTTGCCTAGGACCTTTGCTCTTCTCTGTATTTACGAATGACCTATCTTGGGCTACCAAATGTGCTACAACAGTTCTTTATGCAGATGATTCAACATTGTATTACGCGGCACCATCATGCAATGTACTTAATGAAGTTTTGAGTAGAGAACTTAAAGTTGTGCATGACTGGGTAGTATGTAATAGACTTGTCCTTAATATCTCCAAGACTAAATGTATTGTGCTGGGAACAAGGCACAGGTTATCTACAAATCCAAAGCTTCATTTAAACTTGTGTAATTCAGCAGTTCAACAAGTTGAAAGTACTAAACTCCTTGGAGTGATGCTGGATTGCACTCTGTCTTGGTCTCAGCATATTAATTATATTGTTTTAAAATGGGAAGAGCAATTGGTATTTCCAGGAAATGTGCTTCTTTTGTTGCCCGTCCCCTTTTATGTCAGATAGTGCAAAGTTTAGTTTTATGTCATCTTGACTATTGCTCTGCGATGTGGTCATCTGCTGCCAGTGGTGACCTCAGGAAGCTCCAGGTGGTCCAGAACAGGGCAGCACGGTTGGTACTGGGCTGCTCACTAAGGTCTAATGTGAGCCGTATGCATGCCCGCCTCTCTTGGCTTAACGTTGAAAATAGATTGTCTTTTAATATACTTGTGCTGTTCAAGTTGGTCATGAGCAGTAAGACTCCTGTTTTTATACATAATCAGATTGTTTTTAGTAATACTGTGCACGAGCATTACACTAGAGGTTCCAGTAGTGGGCAGCTTGAATTGCCAGGTCCTAGAACCAGCGCTCTGGGGAGATCTTTTATTTTTAGAGCATTAACTCTGTGGAATGGCCTGCCTCGGAACCTCTGCTGCATTTACAGTAGATTCACTTTTAAAAAGAATCTTAAATTGTTTTTAAATTGTTTTTAACACTGTAAAGTGGTTTTTTGTTTTTGTTTTACACTAATGTAATTTTTAGCTATATTAATTGTTACAGTAGGTTCATTATGCATTGTGTGTACTGACTTTTAATAATTTAGTTTTTTTGCAATGGTGATTGTTTTTGTGTTTTTTTGTGTGTGGACCCCAGGAAGACTAGCTGGTTGCTATCGCACCAGCTAATGGGGATCCCTAATAAAAGAAAAGAAAAGAAAGAGATATACCTCATCTCCAGTACCTACTGTACTTCATCAACGAATAAAACAAATGCACCTGCCAGGCCCCGCCCTAGTGACGTACTATAAAGCACTAGGCGAGGTCACCACTCGCCCTTCCTCGGAAAACAGTTTCCAATGGAAAAGTTTCCCAAGGGACCTCAGGGCACGCTAAGAGCAGGACGCTCAGCCAGTACTCATATAACTAGGTTATATACATAACCTATCGTTATATAGTCGTACTGGCGAATCGCATCCTGCTCTTCGCCATCGAAATATGGGGACAGAGCAGACGCGAGGACCGACAAATGCAACCCCTGAGGACCCGAAAGCCCACATTAGGGGGGAGGGGAGTCCCATCACCCCTCCTTCCTAGTGAAGAGGGGGCGGCACTCAACTCCACCCAAGTGCGAAAAAGAGGGAACTAGAAACCTCTAAACGCACAGCACAGGCGGGACCACGTGTGACACAACACCTTGTGGTCCACACCCACACATCCCTGCTAACCCACCGAAGGTGGGAAGCAGGGGAGGTTCCAGACCTCAGAACCGCCTGGGAGATAGAACCCCCGGTCATGTCCATGAGGTAAAACCTTACGAAGGGACCCGGGGAGGACCCTGAGGCCACAGCACAGATGTCCTCCACCGAGGCCCCTCCTAACAGCGCGGCAGAGGCCGCCACCCCACGAGTGGAGTGCGTCCTGACACCCCCAGGGGGGGCCAGCCCAGCCAACGTGTAGCAAAGGGCAATGCCCTCGCACAACCAAAGGGATAGGCGCTGTTCCGACAGTGCGTTACCAGCGTGAGAGCCACCGCAACAGACAAAAAGTTGATCGGTAGCCCTGAGGCCCTGAGTACGGCTGAGGTAAATCCTCAAAGCCCGGACCGGACATGACAGGTGAAGGCTCGCCTCTAACTCACTAGCGTGAGGAGGCGGATGAACGCCTGAACCATAATATCCCTGGAGCGGAAGAGCTCCGGATATTCTTTGGCACGAAGACTGGATTAGGCCTCAGAGTGGCACCGCTATCGAAACGAATAGACAGACACTCAGGCCGCACCGAGAGAGCACAGAGCTCACCCACGCGCTTAGCGGAGGTGATGGCCAGCAGGAACGCAGTCCCAAAGGCCTTGCTCAAGAGGCTCAAACGGGGCCTCGGACAACCCAATCCCAACTCGGAGCCAGAGAACGTTTCACCGGCTTAAGGCTGCGAGCGCCAAGCAGTAAACGCTTCACAAGAGGGTGGCCTTACACCACTCTTGGAAAATACGCCACCTACCCGTGTAACCCGCGATAGTGGAGGGAGCATGCGCGTTCCGGATGGTACCAACCACAGAAGGATCCATCCTCTCCAGACTCACCCTCTCACCAGCCAAACCCTCAGCGGCTGGCCCAGCACAGGGAACTAACACAGAGACCTGTGCGCTTGAGAGAGGGCCCGCGATGACCAAGGAACAGGCCATGACGGGGATACCAAGAGCTGGATCAGGACCAGGAACCACACAGCTGCATCCCGGTCCGGCGCAATCAGGATCAAGGACCTGCGCTCCTCAACGTACCCGCCCCAACAACTGACCTAACAGATGTATGGGGGGAAAGAATCCCAGGCGGCACGGCATCCGTCCCAGACCTACCTGACTATGTCCGGACGTAACATCACACCTGTACCCACATTCACCCTGCCGGGGATGTGGAGAGCCCTCAGGCTGCTCAGATGGAGAACGCCCATAGCCAGCCGCCCGCCGCCCGGTGCAGACGGGGGGAGCGTACTCCTCCCTGTCTGTCGATATACGACGCTGACGTCGTATTATCCGTCCTGATCAAACACCGTTTGAGGACCAGAAGGACCGCTTTCAATACCAATACATTGAACGTAGCGCAGACTGGGCAGCATGGCTTGCCAGCTGCCCCCTACTGCGTTGGCCCGACGCGTCTCCAGCGAGGGAGGCGTCGGTGAAAAATGTGACGTGTGACAGCCTACTGCCCATAGGGACCCCCCAGGGGGCGAGGTCCCCCAGTACTGACACGGGAACCTTAGCCGCTTCCACTTGCCTCTCACCGGGTCTATTTCCATACCGGAAAAAAACCACCTCCCCAACCTCCTCCTGGGGTGAAGAAGAGGCCAAGAGGGACCACGGAATGAGCAGATGCTATCATACTGAGCAGGCGTATCACGGACATCGCCATAACCGTCCTAGGACGGAATCTCCAGAGCGTGTCGACAACACGCTCTGAGAGGGATGCCCATAGCACTCCACCCGTTTACTGGGAAGAGGCGTACTCTACTTCCAGTCTACAGCAAACCCCAGGCTGGTAGGAAACCTGCCTGGTATGAGACCTGACGATCCACCTTGACCGCCAAGGACCAGAACGTCGTCAGGGCAGAATACACATCGTAACCCCTGACGACGCAGAGGCCCCAGTGCGGCCTCCACGCACTTGGTGAAGATGCGGGGAGCCAGAGAAAAGCCGAACAGCAGCCTCTGGTACTCATACGCTAAACCAGGGCTATTCAACTAAATTGTTCAGGGGGCCACATTGTCAGAAACCCAAGGGGCCAGGGGCCGGACTGCCAAGGCGCCTCCCCGTGCTATGAATATATGTACACTTGACACAACACGCAACCACATTTTCACAACTTTTATTTAACTACATTGCAAAAGTAGTATACTTTTAAAAAAAAGTGCTTCATTTATGTGCCACATCTGCAACATCTCCTGCAAAAAGTGCTTCATTTATGACTGTGCAACAACTGCAACATCTCCTCTTCAACATTTCAATATAAAAATAAAATAAAAAACAAACAAGTGCATGATGTGCATCTGAACATTCTAACATCAACACTTGAACAAAAAAACACATTTATAGTGCAGCTGAGCTTATGAAAAAAATTATTTTTTACTGGGCAATGGCAGAGAAAGAGGGTTCATAGGAAGTGAGGGCTACCCGCAAACAGTGATGCAAATGCTCATTTGTCAAGGAGGCACGGTTGCTTGTTTTAATGGCATTCATGTGAGAGAAACTGGATTCACAGGTGTATGTTGAGCCAAACATTGTTAGCACAGATATTGCCAGCGTTTTTATTTTGGGGAATGTCTTGACATGAATACACTTTATCCAAAATGTTGTGGTGGATTCATTCTCAAGTGCCTGCTTCAGAGCAGATGATGCTTGCATGTCAATTATTTCAAGTTGCAGGAGACCTTCATCATTGTGAAGTGATGCAAGGAACTCTTGTCCTTTTGTGGAAATAGCAGCTACATTGGCAAATGGGTTGCTCACAAAATGCATCAATTCTCTGGACATGTCAAATTCATCAAATCGACTTGCAAAGTTTTCCCTCAATTTATCAATGAAATCTGTCATTAATTGAGTGACTTTTGGCTCAATTGTGCGTGTTAACGTTGACATGAAAAGAAAAAAGTAAAAAAAGAAAAAATTAAAAAAATATTAAAAAAATGTTTTTTTTTTTTTTTAATCATGTAATCTTTGGCGGGCCGGTCAGAATCATCCCGCGGGCCGGATGAATAGCCCTGCGCTAAACCCTGCAAAGGAAGCGTAGGTAAGCCCTAGGATGGAAGATCGGGGATGCGAATACGCATCCTACAGGTCTATGGAGGAGAACAAGGCCCCCACCTGACAGTGTTCAACAGGTAGGAGATGATCCAAAAAATGCTGAACCTTCCCATGGGACAGGTCCAGCATGGGTCTGACACCCCCCCTCCCGATTTCTTGGGCACCAGAGAATACCGGGAGGAAAATGCCACGACGATGGCTTGCTTCGTCCACATAGATTGGATCTCGTTGACCAGAGCTGTCACTGCTGGTGACCCTGACAATAGGGTCTGTACCAAACCCGAAAACGGGTGGGGTTGTGTAAATACAAGTCCCCGCCTCAGCGTTCTCTCCATCCACCTCGACATATGGTACTGCTATAGCCATATGTGATGATACTCCCAACGCACCCGCCGCCATTTGGCGCAGGTCCGCTAGGAACTGTAGATAGGCGGCCCGGTCCCACCCGCTGTGCGTAGCCAACCCTGGACCCGTGCGAGCAGAGCGTTCCGTGGAGGCGGGACATCTGTCCTGACACTACCCACGAGGCAATTGCACCCAAGGGGAGACCCCGACAGAAAAGGCCGGTTTGATACGGGGGAAGCTGACATCAGTCTAGGTGACAAAAGCTCCCCCACTGAACACCCCTCCAGAACATGCTGAGGAGTTGTTCTGCAGCCGGACATGCAAGGTGTGAGGCCCCCATGGGTTCCTACACACCGTAGCCCTGCAGTGATATTACTACCACCCAAATCACGCGCGCCTGCGAGACCACTGCCAATCTTTCAGGAGTGGGAGGCACCTACATGATACCCGGCCTGGCAAGGTCGGGGAAGCCTGCACTGTGTGCCTCAAAAAGGTTTCGAGCCCCCCTGCTGACAACACTTGTAGTTGACAGACGTAACACCAGGCTCAACCAAACACAGCTTATGGTGTGGGAGCCGCTTGACAGCACAACATTCTCACGGAAGGCAACGAAGGCTTGCGGCCTGCAGCCAAAGGAAACAAATCAGAGCCCCTTTTCCGCTGGTGTTGGGGGAGGGAGTGATTTGGAGAGCGGTCTGCTCGCGGCAGGACGGCGACAGCTTGTATATTCCAAGCCGAGCTCATCCAACATGGCCGATCCCTCAACGCCCAGGATACCTCTGGCGGGGGAAAACATGGCCGCCTGTCGAGGGCCTCGCCATAGCCGCTGACGAGGCCGTGCTCTCACCTCTGGCTGCGCGGCGTGAGGCGGTGTGGGGCCTAGGACAAATACCGCCTGCGCTCCAGCGGAAGACCAAGATCCTCTGCGGAGAGGAGAGCCCTGAGCGGTTATAGCTTGCGGCTAGGTCAAAGCTAATAACGTCAAAAACCTTGCGCGATGTGTCGACGTCGGCTGGCCCTCAAGGCCCCGCCACCAGACACCATTTTTGACAGAAAAAACAGCAATTCGAACACAGTCACTAATCGCTGCCAATTCCATACCGTGGCGGTACAAGCTTTAACAGCCCACCAGCCACTCGCCGGGCCGACCCACCTCATGGCGTCGGCCGGGCGGGGCACTGTTTCAACATGTCAAAAGCAAAGGACTGATGCTAACACGGAGCACCAGTGGTGGTTGCAACCAGCAACCTCCACTGTGGTGTGCACCATGAAGGGGTTAATGAATAAATTAACTAAACACCAATATACTGTAGAATGGGCTAGCCCATACATACAACGTTAAAGGGATGCAGACCAGAGAACCAGTCCCGCATTCATTCATAATATTCACAACAGCACACCAGCCCTAGACCTCAGCCCATTTACCCATGAAAAGGTAAACAAAGCCCCCCCGCAATACTCCCACAGTAGACACCGATTGACCGTCAGCATGAATGGTTAAGAGGAGGGAAGACTGTAGACAGACATCCCGCAGCAGGGAGACAAAACAGAAACAGTAGCCCAACATAGCATAGCGTTAGCCGCGCGCTCCAGAATAATGGGGAAAACAACAACATTTACCCAGATATCCCGCCGCAATACACAACTCGGTTGTCTCCCGGGACAACTCTAGCAACATCACCAACGCCAGCATTGTCATACCTAGTGACATCCCACAGCGGGGAACAGTAGAACAGTGACCCAGCATTATAGCATTTAGTATTAGCAGCGCGCTCCAGGATAGCCTGGGAAACGTCCAACTCAGAGGGACGTTTACCCAAACATCCTGCCCCTGGCGCCGATACACAACTCGTTGTCTAACAAAACAACAAGCAGCATTACTAACACCAGCGTTAATGCCTAGTGGCGCAGATCCTACCTTGTGTGAGGTAGCTCGATAGCTACACCTCACACGCCGTCCCTCTGTCTGCTGTCAACAAGACGAGGAGACCCCAGTATAGACTCGACGCTGAGATGCATCGAAATGCATCCCGCTGCAGAGTCGCAGAACCCATACGAGCGCCGTCAGAACATGCCGAAGATTCCAGGGGTTGGCAAATCTCCAGTAAACACTCAACATTGCACAATTTCTCTAAACCTTTCATTACACTAGTTCACAGGGTGCAAGCATCCGCCATGATGGAAACGAAATAGAGGAAGGGCGAGTGGTGACCACGCCTAGTGCTTTATAGTATGTCACTAGGGCGGGGCCTGGCAGGTGCTGGGTGCATTTGTTTTATTCGTTGATGAAGTACAGTAGGTACTGGAGATGAGGTATATCTCGATGGCGAAGAGCAGGACGCGATTCGCCAGTACGTGTACGACTATATAACTGGTCGATTTCCGAATCAAATGAAAATAGCAAAAGTCATACCTCTGTTCAAGACTGTTCTTTTCAAAAATATTAGAAACAACAGATTAGATAAATTCATTGATAAACATAATTTACTCACCGATAGCCAGTATGGATTCAGAACACACCGGTCAACATCACTAGCATTAATAGAACTCATTGAAAAAATCACAAATTCCATACATCAAAAATACATGTAGCTGGAGTATTCATTGATCTAAAAAAAGCATTTGATACTATTAATCATGATATATTAATCAGGAAATTGGAACGATATGGGATCAGGGGGATAGTATTGGACTGGGTGAGAAACTATCTAAATAAAAGACAACAATTTGTGACGATGAGAGATTATGAATCTGAATGTTTGGACATTGCTTGTGGTGTCCCCCAGGGGTCAGTGTTGGGTCCAAAACTGTTCATTTGTACATTAACGATATATGTAAAGTATTCAATATATTTAAATGTATTTTATTTGCAGATGACACTAATCTTTTTTTTCTGGTGAGAATATCCAGCAGCTTTTAGAGGTCATCACATCTGAAATGAAGAAATAAAAAATATGGGTTGATAGAAACTAATTATCATTGAATTTGAGCAAAACTAAAATTATGTTATTTGGAAACTGTAGATTAAATACAAGTTAAAATAAATTATGTGATTATTGAAAGAGTTTATGAAAATAAATTCCTAGGTGTAATAATAGACCATAAAATCTGCTGGAAACCTCACATAAAACATGTCCAATCTAAACTGTCAAGAAGCATTTCAGTCATGAGTAAAGTAAAGCACATTCTGGATAAGAAATCACTCTACATTCTCTACTGTTCACTAGTTTTACCATATTTAAATTACTGTGCTGAAGTCTGGGGAAACACTTATAATTCTACACTACAACCACTTTTTATACTCCAAAAAAGGGCCATAAGGATAGTTCACATTGCAGGTTATCGTGATCACACAAACATATTATTTTTAAAGTCAAAAACATTAAAGTTAAATGATCTTGTGGAATTTAAAACGGCACAATTAATGTATAAAGCAAAAGGTCATGTACTTCCAGGAAACATTCAAGAACTGTTCTTTGATAGGGAGGGCGGTTATAATCTGAGGGGAGAACTCAATTTAAAAGTTCTTAGTGTACACACTACCATGAGAAGACACTGCATCTCAATATGTGGAGTGAAACTGTGGAACAGTCTGAATGTGATGCTAAAGCAATGTCCAAATATGAGACAATTCAAACTGATTCATAAGGAAACAATGTTCACGAGGTACAGGGATGAGGAAGGGACTTGATATTCACAGGTGTTTACATTTCTATTTTATTTCCTTCATGTTTTACATATATCGTTTTTTTTTTTTTTGCATATATATATATTTGTTTTGAATTAGTAGTGGAATTTGAGTAGTGGAAAAGGGGTAGGATTAAATAAGTGTATACTTCTTCCTACTCCTTTTCGAACATGTAAATTGAGTTATGTTTTGCTTTTGTTTAGTTATTTATTTTGTTTGAGTTATGTTTTGATTTTGTTTAGTTATTTGTTTTGTTTGTATTCATTTACATGTTTGAAATAAAGATTTATAATCAAATCAATCAAATCAATAACACCATGCTAAAATTGACCAGACCTGAAAAATCGAAGCAAATTAATAAATGGAAGATCATTAACACTTTAATCGCCATGGGTTAAATTCATAATTTACCATCCCTCGCCAGCTCTATTTGTCTATGGAGAAGTTCCCCTTCTTTGCAGGGCTATAACTTTTTAAATTCTATTGCTAAATTGCCATTATTATGGCCCATTCAATGTCCTATATGTATTGTTCAGGGTGTAGCAACGTTAAACTTTTTCATTCACATATTCATACTAAAATATGGTCTAAAGTATAAGTATGTTTTTATCGTTTTCTGCAGCTTTCTTCAGAACGTGATTTATAGCCCTAAATGCATTATATTGATGATCAAATACAGTTTGGTAGGAATCAGCACGAGATAAAAAATTTCAACTGGACGTGGTTCTAGAAGTTACTACGTATCATCTGATATTGACCGGATGGGCGAGGGGGCGTTTATAATTCCGTGGGCAACATTATACCATTCGTCTAGTGTGGGTCATATGGTCATCAGAGCAGTTTATATGGAATACGTTCGAAAATAACGCTGGATCTTACCGTATGTTCCTCGCGCCGTTGGACGATCAGCGTGGAGTAGACCGTTTTCGATTATGGGATGTTGATCCTGATGAACCATTTCCAGGTTGTATAATACTATATACGTCCAAATAACGTTGTTTATTGAGTTAGGGCGAGCGATTGATCATCCAGTGTGTTGAGATGGAGTCCGGCTGCCTGTATCAGTTCCGCAACCGTTCCTATTTCCGGGGTAGGCCTGATTGGCCCCGACAGGCACGTGACCCGCCGCGGCCACGCCCCGCGGCAGCCCCAGGACGCGGCAACGAGGCTGCTGTGGTTCACCGCCGCTTTCCGCCTTCAACGCCGCAGAGTTACCATACGCTATACAATATACTATGCAATGTACTAATATACAATACGGCTCACTTTTCCCACTTCAATGACAGAGCCGCTGTTTAATAATATTGTCGTGGCGGAGCTCCGTCGTGGCAGCATTATGTAGCAGTAATCCCCCCTTTTTTACCATCAACAACTAGCTCAATTGGTAACGCTGCTTGGCTGTGGATCCTATGGTCCGTTTGTGACAAGTTCGATTCCCATAATTTTTTTTTTTTTTTTTTTTTTTAAACGTGCATTGCACTATAGCGTATTGTATATTGTATATTGTATGGTACAGTAACGTCTCTGGAGCGCAACAGTAAGAAGCATTTGCACTGCAACGCATACACCTTACTGTAAATTGTACCTCATCCCATTTCTGCTTTGCACTATAGCGTATTGTATGTTGTATATTGTATGGTACAGTAACGGTCTCTGGAGCGCAACAGTAAGAAGCATTTGCACTGCAACGCGTACACCTTACTGTAAATTGTACCTCATCCCATTTCTACTTTGCACTATAGCGTATTGTATATTGGTACATTGCATTGTATATTGTATGGTACAGTAACGGTCTCTGGAGCGCGCCAGCATTTGCACTGCAACGCATACACCTTACTGTAAATTGTACCTCATCCCATTTCTGCTTTGCACTATAGCGTATTGTATATTGTATGGTAACTCAGTTACTTCTATTCTGCATCGAACGCTGTACATATGTCTCTATACTATTTTATTTCATACAACAATGTATGCCTTTCAAATGTTAAATGATAAATGATTGCATGATACACACTGAAATAATCCTGCGCTCGCGCAAATTTGCTGCTGCGGGCGGCGTTGAAGGCGGAAATCGGCGGTGAACCACAGCAGCCTCGTTGCCGCGTCCTGGGGCTGCCGCGGGGCGTGGCCGCGGCGGGTCACGTGCCTGTCGGGGCCAATCAGGCCTACCCTGGAAATAGGAACGGTTGCGGAACTGATACAGGCAGTCCGGCTACCGATCGCGAGTGCCCGGACGACATATGGATGAGCACTTCCTGTTTGGCGCGCCCCTCCCTCTTGGCCGATCTGCCAATCGGCCACCAGATGGCGCTCTCGAACCGTTAGACAGTTGAGTGGAGCTCACCAGTACATCTCATGGCTCCGGAGGAGAAATATGATTTCGATCACAGATTTTTGAATTATTGATATCAAAGACGAGTTACGGCATCTTCGGCAGAATGAGCATGGCTAGGAATGACGTCTAAACACGTCATCGGCGATTAAAGTGTTAATTAATTACAAATCCTGTAATTAATTAGATAAAATTGTTTTATCGCCTGACAGCACTAGTAAGAATGTGACCTTTCAAAGGAGACCAGACTCATGCATGTGCTATAAGTATAAAGTTTAATAATTCGCAAATTTATAAAATAAGAGAAATTGAGATGAATCAAGAGTTTTTTTTTTCAATGGTCAACTGTTCTGTGTGCTTGAGTTTACAAAAGGTCCTTTGCGCTGTATATTATTCCTAAAATTGCTGCACTTTGTTAAAAATTGCTTTGATCTGTTGTCTGTGTAGTAGCTAATACAGGATTTTGCTGCTTAATCAATCCCTTTTTACACCTATACTGTTCACATGTGACCATATTCTGAGCTTGACCTTCATGGGTTTGTGATGGATTATTTAGTTAGTGGGTATTTCAAAGTACCTCATATTTGGTAACATTTTGAAGCTAACAACTTTCCAATGGTATAAAATATGTGTATGATTATCATCATCATTATTATTATTATTATTATTATTATTATTATTATTATTATTATTATTATTATTATTATTATTATTATTATTATTATTATTATTATTATTATTATTATTATTATTATGTAGTTGCACTTGAACTTGTTGAAATTGAACTTGGAAGATAAAAATGAATTTTCAAGCACTTTCCTTACTTGGTATCAGGAAAGTGAGAGTGGATGGAATGACACTCTTGTTGGCAATATAGAACAGCTGACAGATTAGAAATTGCATCTATTGTTCAAAGGTTATGAATGAATTAGTGAGATACAATATGATACATTTCTTTTTTTACATATTCATTCATAAAATAATTTAATGTGTGTGTTGAAATGTTTCTTCAAACGTACCCCGTTTTCTTCCTAGAGCCTTGTCTTCCTCCATGTCCTCTGCTGTATATGGAGGCAGAACGTAGGCAGAGTCTTGTCTGATCTCAGCCTGGATCTCGTTCTAGCTTGTTCTACTCCCTCTGCGTCTTGAACCGCACATCTCGCACATCCATCGGCCTATTTTGTCTGATCTGGGCCGATACAATGAAATATATTATATATATCTAATAAGGCCCAGTAATGAATAAACTAGATACATCACATGTGGCCATTTGAAAATATTCCATTCGCTAAATAAATACATCAATTATGCATCTGCAAAGATCGCTAGCACACAGCTAATCCTGGTCATTACAACCACTTCCTGTATTTTATAAACATAGTTTATTTTAGAATGAAACCCATTACTAAAACGTCCAGACAAACCTCACGGGAGCTTTACAGACTCTCATACAAATGTACAAATGCTATAAGGTGGCTAAAAATACACTATAAACCATACTTTGGTCGTTGTTTCTTGCGCTAGCTTTTGTTAGCCCGCCTAATGTTGAATGCCGAGTCAAGCGTCCCTCGCACTGGGTAAAAAATCACCACAGCCCGGCGATTTCCAAACAAGCTTTTCATAAGTGAAAACATTACCAAAAACCTCACGGAAGCACTATAGACTGTCATACAAATGTAAAAATGCTATAATTTGACCAACAATTACGTAGACATTGTACTTACGTCGTCGTTTGAAACTGCGTGAAAGAAATTATTTGCTGGGCGAATCTTTTTTTACACAGCACTGTTCTGGGTAAATCTTGGCAAAAGGTTATTCTCTCACTCCAACAGCTCTTATATACTCCATGTAGCGTCATGCGGAGTGATACTTTCGTCGAATCACCTCACCTTCTTGGAAAACAAGAAAATAAATTGTCTCTCCGCGGAAAACAGACTGCACTGTGTTGCCACGCCTAACATGGGATTTGCGGAACCACCGGTGGTCCCGTCGGAAGAAAAGGGATAACTTAAACGTATGTATAATGTATATTCATTGATTCACCAAAATTCATTTGAATTGAAAAATGTTGCGATTAAAATATGATTAATTTCGATTAATTATCTATAAAGTCTCGAATTAATTCGATTAACATTTTTTATCGATTCCCACCACTAGTTGTAACCTGTGATGAATGAACCAAAGGAGAGATAAACCAAGGCCAACAACAAATGAGGTGAAAGAAAGTGATATATTGTGCAATTGATATTTACAGTGTGTACAATAAACCAAAGACAGACTAAATACACAAAAATGTAAATAGTGTATTCTGATGCTGGTTTGGCAACTGCACTGCCCAGGACAGGAAGGCTCTACAGAGAGTAGTGCGCTCAGCAGAGCGTACTACGGGTATTGCACTACCAACCCTGCAGGACTTGTACACCAGGAGGTGCAGATCCAGAGCCTGCAGGAGAGTGAAGGACCCTCACCAGCCCAACAACAGCCTGTGGAAGCACCAGATGCAGCACTCAGGTCTCACTTACAGCCATGTGACGCTAGATATACACTAAACAAATCAATAAGATACTGATCCTCATGACAGACATACAAACCCATTCAACAAAAATCCAGTAGAAACCAATCATTAAACAAAAACGGTCAATAAAAACAGTGAATTTATTCAGTAGCAAACTAATCCAAAATAAGAAACCTAGTCTAATTCAGTAAAACTGATCCAGTTCAATAAGACAATAGATTCACTGATTAAAAGATTTAAAGAGCTAGGTGCCGTAAGGTGCTACAGTGCAGAGGCCTGGCAGTGATGAGCTGCGATGGACTGTTCAGTCGTCTCACAGCATCCGGGAAGAAGCTATTCTTCAGCCTGGTGGTTCTTGCCCGGATGCTGCGCAGCCTCCTGCCTGAAGGGAGGGGGGTAAACAGTCCGTGGGCAGGGTGGGTGGGGTCACGCATGATGCGGATTGCTCTGTCCGTGCATCGGTTGTTGTAGGTATCAGATGGTCCTCTGTGCAGACCTTACAACCCTCTGTAGAGCCTGCTTCTCTGCCGCTGTGCAGCTGCCGTACCATGCTGTGATGCAGGAGGTCAGTACGCTCTCCACCACACATCTATAGAAGGATCTGAGGATGTTGGTGTCAAGCCCCGCCCCTTTCAGTTTGCTCAGGAAGTACAGGCGTTGATGAGCTTTTTTGACGAGGCTCAGGGTGTTGTCGCGCCACGTGAGGGTGTTGGAGATGTGCACCCCAAGATATTTGATACTGGGAGTCACCTCTACAGCTGTGCCATCGATGTAGAGAGGGAGGGGGGGGGGGGGCGTGCTGGTCTTGTGGAAGTCTATGATCATCTCTTTAGTTTTTTACGTTTAGGATGAGGTTGTTCTCCTTGCACCACAGTCCCAGTCCATCCTCCTCCCTGTATGCCGACTCATCCCCTTTTGTGATGAGCCCCACCACTGCGGTGTCATCCGTGAACTTCACTATGAGGTTGCTATCATCGTGGCTCTGCAGTCATGTCATCATCATCATCATTTATTTATTCGTACATGGAATTACCACAGTCCAACATTACATATTAATATAATTCACCAAATTCCATGGCCGAAAGGAACAGGAAGAAGAAAGATTCTTATATATGCCTGCCCCTACACACATACAGCACACAGATAGACTTAATGCGTAAAACCAAACAGAATATACCCATTTTGCAAAAATGGAAACATCAACACAACTAAATTAAATCAACATAAATAAACCCATTTTGTGTATCTATCAGTCAAACTACATATTTAGGTTCATTCATTTATACACATACACACACACACACATGTATCTATACATTTATATAATGTATTATTCTATATTATATATACTATATAATTTTTATTTTATTATAATATAACTAAATCATACTATTTATACTACACCATTGTTGAGGATGATGGTGCAGGATACGGTGTTATTGATCCTAACAGATTGGGGTCTATTTGTCAGGAAGTCCAAAGTCCAGTTGCAGAGTGATGGGGGTAATCCGAGTACTGACTGTTTGTTCACCAGTGTCTGTGGGAGGATGGTATTGAAGGCGGAACTGAAGTCCAAAAACAGCACCCTCACATAGGAGTCCTTGTTCTCCAGGTGTGTGAGGGACTGATGTGTCACGGCGTTGATAGCGTCAGCTGTGGAGCGGTTTGGCCTGTAGGCATACTGGTGGGGGTCAGCTGTTATGTCAATGGCCTTTTTTATGTTCATCATAACCAGTTTCTCAAAACATTTCATTACAATTGGGGTGAGAGCGATTGGTCGATAGTCATTGAGACAGGACACTGTGGAGGCCTTTGGTACCGTGACGATGGTAGATGTCTTGAGGCCTGTTGGAACGGTGGCCTGGGACAGTGAGGTGTTAAACATGTCAGTCATGACCGCTGAGAGCTGGTGAGCACAGTCCTTCAGGACCCTGCCTGGGACCCCAGCAGGGCCTGCAGCTTTGCGGGGGGTTTATTTTCTGCAGTGTCGTCCTTACCTCTACGACTGTCGCGCTGAGAGGAGGGTCGTCAGGGGAGGGTGTGAGCCTGGAGGGGGTGGTGGTGTTGGAGGCCTCGAAGCGGGCGTAGAAGATATTGAGAGCATCAGGTAGTGATGGGTCCGGTGGGCAATGTGCATCTTTCCTGCTGTAGTCCGTAATGCACTTACTTGTGAGGTGCTGTGGTTAACAAAGTCAGGAACAGTGAGGTCATGTGGTTAACAAAGTCAGGGACAGTGAGGTCATGTGGTTAACAAAGTCAGGAACAGTGAGGTCATGTGGTTAACAAAGTCAGGGACAGTGAGGTCACTGTGGTTAACAAAGTCAGGGACAGTGAGGTCATGTGGTTAACAAAGTCAGGGACAGTGAGGTCACTGTGGTTAACAAAGTCAGGGACAGTGAGGTCATGTGGTTAACAAAGTCAGGGACAGTGAGGTCACTGTGGTTAACAAAGTCAGGGACAGTGAGGTCATGTGGTTAACAAAGTCAGGGACAGTGAGGTCATGTGGTTAACAAAGTCAGGGACAGTGAGGTCACTGTGGTTAACAAAGTCAGGGACAGTGAGGTCATGTGGTTAACAAAGTCAGGGACAGTGAGGTGCTGTGGTTAACAAAGTCAGGGACAGTGAGGTACTGTGGTTAACAAAGTCAGGGACAGTGAGGTCATGTGGTTAACAAAGTCAGGGACAGTGAGGTCATGTGGTTAACAAAGTCAGGGACAGTGGCAAAAGGGTCATGTTTTGTGTAACACAGTGAGCATATAACACTGTAAAAGGTCATGTCCGTCCGTCCCCCCCCCCCCCCCCACGTTTTCTCCTTATGTTTCCAATTCTCCCCTCCCCTGTTTTGAACGTTGCTCACATATGCCTCCCACTGGTCAGCTGTAGGGAGGATAGAAGCCTTGCATCACGTGTCCCCTCCGGTACACGAGGAGGCAGCCTGTCACATCTTTTCACCTGCCAGCGCGGACTCTTATTGGCGAGGTGTAACGTGTGGGAGGCTCACACTACCCTTGCCATTTCCTGTCTCTGCTGTGCAGGCGTCCCCCAACTGACCTGTAGGAGTCGCTGTCCACAACGTCCAGATTACCACCCATCGACCTCCACCCGCTAACTCTGCCAATGAGTTAGTATGACGGCTGGCCCAAGCCGGAGGCAATGCTGACACCCAGATTTGAGACCGGAGACTCTTGCTGACGAGCGCAATCTCCGCTGCGCCACCCAGCCGCCTTCAAAAGGTCATGTTTTGTGTAACACTGTGGGCATATAACAGTGTAAAAGGTCATGTTTTGTGTAACACAGTGGGCATATAACACTGTAAAAGGTCATGTTTTGTGTAACACTGTGGGCATATAACACTGTAAAAGGTCATGTTTTGTGTAACAGTGGGCATATAACATTGTAAAAGGTCATGTTTTGTGTAACACAGTGGGCATATAACACTGTAAAAGGTCATGTTTTGTGTAACACGGTGGGCATATAACACTGTAAAAGGTCATGTTTTGTGTAACACAGTGGTCATATAACACTGTAAAAGGTCATGTTTTGTGTAACACAGTGGGCATATAACACTGTAAAAGGTCATGTTTTGTGTAAGACACAGTGGGCATATAACACTGTAAAAGGTCATGTTTTGTGTAACACAGTGGGCATGGCATATAACACTGTAAAAGGTCATGTTTTGTGTAACACAGTGGGCATATAACACTGTAAAAGGATGTACCTCCAAGTCTCAGTCCATGGTCCTGGGTCAGTGATGTTTGCAATTCGTCTAAGAATCATTTGAACAAGGTAGTTATATCCCTGTTGCACATACGGTAGTTACTTTTTTCACCCATCAAAAATATGGGGAGGACACTGAAATTGTGAGCCCTCTCTAAGTATTGGGACAAAGAGGCATGTTCCCTTCATTTGTTTCTACTCCAAAGGTTCAGATCTGAAATCAAACAATTCATATGTTTGAATCAATACAGATTCTCAGTTTTTATTAAAGTGTATTTGTATAAATATTGGTTTCAGAAAATACTCATAACTTTTGAAGTATAGAGCTTTGTGACTTTGTTAACCACATGACCTCACTGTCCCTGACTTTGTTAACCACAGCACCTCAAGCAGAGGGATGGTCATCAAGGGCCTCTCTCACCCGAAGAAGCAGAGGGATGGTCAGCAAGGGCCTCTCTCACCTGGAGAAGCAGAGAGATGGTCAGCAAGGGCCTCTCTCACCCGGAGAAGCAGAGGGATGGTCAGCAAGGGCCTCTCTCACCCGGAGAAGCAGAGGGATGGTCAGCAAGGGCCTCTCTCACCTGAAGAAGCAGAGGGATGGTCAGCAAGGGCCTCTCTCACCTGGAGAAGCAGAGAGATGGTCAGCAAGGGCCTCTCTCACCCGGAGAAGCAGAGGGATGGTCAGCAAGGGCCTCTCTCACCCGGAGAAGCAGAGGGATGGTCAGCAAGGGCCTCTCTCAGCCGAGGTGTCTTCTGCAATATCTGTACTTCCTCGCCAACATTGATGGAACAACCCGACAGACTCCCTCTTACGGGTCCCATAAGATTTGGTCTGCCTATAGCCTGTGCCTTCTCAATGCTGCTCAGTACTGGCAAAGAACAGATAATATATTAAACTTAACTGTGTGATGCTGGTTAATATGCAATGACTCATTTGTGTTTTTTTGGGGCGGATCCTGACCGTCTCATTCATCCTTAGTGTGATGGATCACGGTTTATGGGTTTCATTTTATTCTAAGGTGCTTTGGCTTTATTTCACCTTTCTGTGAGGGACAGCTGTCTATTTTGTTTTTCTGTGAGGGACAGCTGTCAATTTCATCTTTCTGTGAGGGACAGCTGTCTATTTCGTCTTTCTGTGAGGGACAGCTGTCAATCACTGGCCTCTGCGGTTAATTGCCATGCGGCATGGCAGGTGTGTGGGCTTGATTGCCACCTGATTGGTGTCAGGTGTGCAGTGCCTTGAAGTAGGTTTGGTTAACTGTGTTCGGAGGCTTGTCCATTTCATGTTTATCCCTCAATAGTAGAGGAGTGTCCCAAGCTCATGCTTCTAGGGTTTTCTCTGTCTCTAGTGCTATGGTTTTTCTTGTTGTTTTCAACTGCTAGGCAGTGGTGGTTATTTGGGGCCTTATTGTTGTTATTGTTTTGTGTTTCCTACAGTTTTTATTTTAATTAATTTTATTCTTGTGTTTCCCCCCACCCTCTCTCATCGCTCAGCGATTCCAGTGGTTACCCGGGTAACTTTAAGATTCCACTTTCTGTGTCTGTCTGAGTGTGTGTCCTACACCCCCCCCCCCCCCCATCCTGACACCAGATAAGCTTTGCTTCTTTCTGTCCATTCTCGAACAAAACCATTTGTCTTGAGCTATGCTGATTATTGCTTCCATGTCTAGGAAGATATACTTTATTTTATTTTATTTGTATTTTATTTTGTTGTTTTTATTTAGTTTTTGTTATTTTTTGTTATTACAAATGGGTGTGTTTGTTTTATGGTTGAAACGGTCGAGATAAATAAAGATGTGTATACCGATACCGAAATACCGAGCGTGTAGATATCATGTACATAGCAGGTGGTTAAGCAGGGGGTTTTAATGTTATGGCTGATTGGTGTATGTCAAACTGCAATGTTTTTGTTTCCACATGTTGGTCCATCATTTACAGGAGTTACCAGCAAGAAAACAACATGCAATGAATACAACAGGGAATACAATTTGTTCCTCACATTTGACCCATTCACACACACATTCACACAGGGACGTGCACAGGACTTTAGAGGGGCAGGTGCTCAAAGGCTGAAAAGGGCACTATACCTGTGTGTGTTAGAAGCGGGGGGCCCCCTTTTTATGCTTTTTGGGGGTTTTTGGTGATCAAATATTGAATATTGAACTATAATAATCAGTGCAGGAGCTCACTTATCCTTACCCTACAGACCCCAAGAAGTGCTGTATATTCTGTATTGTTTAATATAAATGCCTTTTTTATTCCAATCCCGATTTGTATTTGAGATTCCCAAGTCCCATCGGCAGGGGCGTAGCTGTAGATTCTGGGCCCCATGAAAGAATGTATTTGTGGGCCCCCAATCCATGCGAGCTCGCGCCAGTGCACGAGCAAAAAAAAATTTGGCCATTTATTTATTGATGAAAACACATAATATGGTTTTTACCTATACATTCGGATCAGCAGTTCAGCACCTGCACTGTTGGTGGGTGAGCCTAGTAAAGGATGTTGCATTGCGTTCATCTTCAATGAATGGACCAATACAATAGTCTACCAAAGAACCTTGAGTCGCACTAGGCTGGGAACAACCCTGGGTCAAGTGATAGTAAACTGGACTCGACGGCTCAGGTATTTTAATGTCTGCAGCAAACTGCTGCAGATGTTCTACCAGTCTGTGGTTGCTGGTGCCCTCTTCTTCGCTGTGGTATGCTGGGGGCGCAACGCCAACACAGACAAAATAAACAAACTGGTGGTGCGAGCGGACCTGGACAGTCTGGAGGTGGTGGGGGAGGACGAGGTGGAAGCTGTATGCTATCCTTGAGAACCCCTGCCACCCCCTCCATGATGAGCTGACCACAATGCGGTCCACGTTTAGCCACAGACTTATCCCCCCCCCCCCCCCTCCGACATACCACAAAGCGCTTCGGGCAGTCCTTTGTGCCGGTGGCAATCAGGCTCCACAACCAGGCAGGGCCAGGACGGGCCAACTGCCGTGGACTGGAGGAGCTGGGTTGTGGACTGTAACCAATTAATTTAATTATTTAACATCATGATTGGACTTGTTTCTTTTTCTTTTCAGCACTTTTAGCTCTATTTTAGCCCTATTTTAGCTCTTTTTATCCCTATGTATTGGCGCACTGTTGTGCATGGACTGAACCATCATGCAATGAATGAAGGGAGGGGTGCTCATTCTGTCAAACAGAGTAACAAGCACCTGTTTGTTTATTTTGTGATGTTTTTCTTTAATACAGGCAATTATACTTTTGAGAGTCAACTACATTAACTTACTTTAGGATAATAATAAAACCATATTAATAAAAAGATAATAATATTGTTCTCTGGGTCCCCCCCCCCCCCCCGCAGTTCTGGGTCCTTGGAATCATTCTAACCTACCCCCCCCCCCCCCCCCCCCCCAGCTACGCGCCTGCCTACACTAACTACCAAAACATACATTCACATTCACTCCTGACCTAGTGTGTCTAGGACTTTTATTGCTAACTTTTTCTTGTGCTGTTGTTTTTAATTATCTGTTTATACTATGTTTTTAATTAACTATGTTCTATTTTTATTAATAATAAAAAAAAAATTAACTGTTTTAACCCTGCATGATCCTAGTGAACAAAAAGTGCACTACAAATACAATCTATTATTATTATTATTATTATTATTATTATTATTATTATTATTATTATTATTATTATTATTATTATTATTAGACAATATACTACCCTGTGTATCACAAAATGTACCTTACCTGCTCCAATTCCCAACACACACTAACACAATTACAGAGTTGGCTAACTGAGTTACACAAACCCATCAGACCAACAGCAAACCAGAGACAAAAGGAAGAAACAGGAAGTGCCACATGGTTTTAAACCACAGGAGGGCTTCTGATTGGCCAACTCCTTATACTGTATACTGGTGACACAACAACACAGAGCTTTGACTCAGGCTATGGTTAGACTAGTGTATTCCTGGCGTTTTTTTATACGTTTTTGACGACGTTTGATGTCCTATCTACACAGAAATGCGTTTTTTGGTGTTTTTTTGTGGATACGGCTGAAACGCAAAATTGTGTTTGCGTTTGGAGATACGCAAAAAAAACGCTTCGACAACAGCGTGTAGTCAGCACGGAGCAGTTGTTGCGAAAACGCCCATGCGCAGTAGATACCATCTGCGTGCCCTTCCGGTGACAACAGTGTGTGTGTTTGGGACAGAGCTCCGTGTCCCAAATAGCTTCAGCTACCATGTGTTGTCAAGTTATTGTTATAAGGACCCCAGTCCAAGCTACAACAGTCTGCATTCCCTTAACAATTGTTTGTATTGAGCCGTATTGTATTGTACCCATATGCAATATGTTAAATAAAGTTTACATCCATTCATTCTGCTAGCATTACCGATTGCATGAGCAGCTGGCTAACGTGAGCTATCAGGATTCAGACCCTGTTAGCTCAGAGTTCCTCTTTCAACTTAACAAGCATTAAACAAAATGGCCCAGTCATCTATTCACCTTTGTTTAATACACACAGCGTTGTCTCTAATGTTATCTAACTACTGATAGCTCGCGATATAAGATAAGATAAGATAAGATATTCCTTTATTGATCCCCTTGGGGAAATTCAGGCATCATAGCAGCATGGGGGGAGGGGGGGAGGGGTACAGGTAGTAAAACAACACAGTATACAGGTAGTAAAAGACAACACAGGCAGTGTAAACAATTTGATCAATATGGTCAAAATAATTTACTATCTGACTAGCTGAGGAATATTCACATTATTCACAGTGTCACATGAGGTGCAGTATGCAAGAGGTAGTGTTATAATTTACTATAATTTACTATCTACTGAGTATACATTAATCAAAGTACCAGGGTAGTCTACTTTGTCCCCCTTGGGTTCCTATAAGTCCCAGGTCAATGTCTGGTAGCAGTCGCTGTCGCTGCCCCCTGTTGTGGGGCCTGGAGGCTGCTAGTCGCTGCCCACTGTTGTGGAGCCTGATGGCCGCTGGTATGAAGGACTGTCCGAGGCGGTTAGTTGAGTGTCGGGGGGGGATGAGTCTGTGGCTGAACGAGCTTCTCATCTTGACTAGCTCGTCGTAGAGGGGGTGGTAGGGGTTCTCCATGATGGCATCCAGCTTCCTTATCATCCCCCTCTCTACCATCACCTCAAGTCTAGGTAGCTCGACTCCCACCACGGAGCTAGCCTTCCTCACCAGCTTGTTGAGCTTGTTGGTGTCCCTTGAGTTGATGTAGCCTCCCCAGCATGCCACAGCATAGAAGAGGATGCTGGCCACAACAGACTGGTAAAAAGACTGCAGCAGTTTGTTGCACACATTGAAGGACCTGAGTCTCCTCAGGAAGAACAGCCTGCTCTGTCCCTTCCTGTAGAGGGCCTCTGTGTTGTCCGACCAGTCCAGTTTATTGTTCAGGTGTACCCCAAGGAACTTGTATGAGTCCACCATCTCCACATCCACCCCTCGGATGGAGATGGGAATCGGGGGGGGCCTCTTCTTGCCCCTCCGGAAGTCCACCACCAGCTCCTTGGTCTTACTGGTGTTGAGTTGGAGGTGGTTGCTGTCGCTCCACCCCACGAAGCTCTCCACCAGGGCTCTGTACTCCTCCTCATCATCGTCGGTGATGTAGCTTACGATGGAGGAGTCGTCTGAGAACTTCTGCAGGTGGCACCCGCTGGAGTTGCGGCAGAAGTCTGAGGTGTAGAGGGTGAAGAGGAAGGGTGACAGCACAGTTCCCTGGGGGGCGCTGATATCATCAGTTTCGTGCTGGCTAAGTAGCGTGAGCTAACGTTAGCTTCTAGCCACAATGCTATATTGTTATAATGGCATACTCCATTGACGTTAGCATGCAGCTAACAATGCTACCGATCGTTTTTTAGACTAAACTATCCGCTCTTGGTGGTCACTTGTGTTGATGTTAGTTTTGTTTCATCAACAAATGACAGGCAGAACACACAGTGAATGTATCCGTTTTGTTTATTGCACTTTTATTAGGCTTTGCTGAAAAATTATTGCTGCATTGAGTGCATCTTGCATTGCAAGATGGTGGCGCGGCATAGGCGCCTGCCTTATTGACATTTTCTTTGCTGGAGCTTCCACCAGGAAGTGTATTGGCACATTCGTTCTGATTGGTTGAAATTGCCTTCATGTTTGCCACCTACTGCCACCTACTGCTTTGGCAGTGTACTACATCAGTGTGCTCGGCTGACAAAAACGGAAAAAAAAAGAAAGTGTGACTCGAGGCGCATGACGTCGCGGCGATACGCGGCGATACGTATAAGAAAACAATACGAAATGATACGAAAGGTGTAACCTCAGCCTCAGACAACCTTGTTCTGACAGAGGAGCTCCTTATACTGTATACTGTTGACTCCGCCCATCAGAACATACCATTAACAAGATACAAGATACAAGAGTTTTATTTGTCACGGCAGACAGGTATACAGTGAAATGCGGGGGGTCTCGCCCGCAACGATGTGCATAATACAATAGTAATAATAATAAGAGTCCAACTAATAGAGCGACATAGTGCAATAAACAAGTAAACAAAGTAGGCATATCGGTATCTGTACATGAGTTATTTACAGAGCATGGTAGGACATGCTAGGTCCTGTGGTAGTGCAGTACACTGTTAGCTACGGATGAGGCATTGGGTCTTTATGTACACTGCTATACAATGCTATATTATACAATCTCAAGCTATACCAATCTTAAAGTGACCTTTCCTTCTGTAAAGTGTCCATAAGTGTGAGCGTGTGCAGCATGAGTGTGTATGTGCTCATGTTAAAGTGGCTGCTAGTGTGTGAGCGTGTACAGTGTGTGTGTTGTGTGTGTGCTCATGTGTGCTTGTGCGTGGAGAGTTCAGTGTTCAAGGCTCTGATGGCCTGGGGGAAGAAGCTGAGCCGAAGTCTCTCTGTCCTCGTTACTGGGTCAATCAATTAACCTGATTACCTATAATAATCTACAAACTAGTGATAGACCGTTTAACTACTAGGTCAATCAATTAACCTGATTACCTATAATAATCTACAAACTAGTGACAGACCAAATCACCCACATCATTAGTTTAACCATTTATTATAATGCAGAATAGATGTCGATGGTAATAGTTATTCTTGGTGGTGTGATTCTACTCTTAGGGGTGCTCCCTGCTGCAAGAGAGATTAAAGCATAACGTTTAATGTTGCTCCATGTGAGTAGACCTTGGTGGGACATCTTAAATCCAAATGAAAACCTATAGCGAGCTGAAAGGTCCCACTCTCTATCCTTTCTCATCATAACTATATGGCTGAACACAGCTCTTCTATTCACTATGAATTGAAAATGGGGGACCCTGATGTAAACAAGACAAACGTCTTTCTCTGTTCTGCATCCCCAATTGCAATTGTGTGTATTGAGCCATACTGTATTGTACCCATTCTGCAATCTGTTAAATAAAGTATTCATTCATTCATTCATTCATTCATTCATTCATTCATTCATTCATTCATTCATTCATTCATTCATTCATTCATTCATTCATTCATTCATCATTCATTCTGTGCAATGTTGACACCCTGACCCTCCAGATGTGTTCTGCACATTTACCACTAGAGGGCAGAATGTCACCATGTTATGTCACCATGTGACATAACAGAATGTCACCAGTTACCATCTTCCTGGACTCTTACTTTTGAAACAGCACTGTGCAATATTACACCTACTGTAGACTTCAGTATATTTTTACTGTATTTATTACTGTATATCTTATTCCATTTTTATTCTATTTTATTCTATTCTTATCTTAGGCAATTTGATTAGTTTTGTTATTCTTATTTGTGACCTGTTCTGTCTAAATGTTTAATGTTGAGCGATTTGCAGTGTCAAATTTCCCTCTGGATAATAAAAGTATTTCTATTCTATTCTATGTATAACCTGAATGTCACTACTTACATGATATACTTTTTTTTATCCAGCAGAGGGCAGTACACTCACTCACCCACTCACAAACCTATGTGTCTGGCTGGAAAGGGAAAACAAACCAGGTAACAGGCTGTTTTACTGTTTTAACTCATATTCACTGTTGGAGTATAATGTGAAAATAACATACATAGATGTGGAAGGGACGGTAACGTGATGAAGGGTTTGTTGGTTGTGTAATGTCTGCTGTAAATGACGTTAGATAAACAGCAGACTACAGAGAGTGGCCCGTTCAGCCAAACGCACAATTGGAGGTGGGCACTGGGCTTCCCACACTCCAGGACATTTATACCAAGCGTTGCAGGGCCAAGGCTAAGAGAATAACCAAAGACTAGTCACCCAAACAACTGCCTCTTTGAACTGCTGTGGTCAGGCAAGCGCTACCGGAGTCTCTATTTTTATCTAGCAAACTCCCAGGGGCTCATACAGAAAAAAGCATTTCATGATAAAGTATTCTGTATTTTACTATGACAATTAATGAACAAACTTGAACTCATGGCCAGTACAGAGAGAGCTTCTATCCCCAGGCCATCAGGATGCTCAATGACTCTATGTAACAACCCATCATCTACACTCATTGCACACACATCCACATGCACACACTCACTTTAAACAAACACTCACCTTGACACTCACTTTAGACACTTTAACACTACATTATATTTATGTATCTATTAAAGAGATTTTCACTACATTCATACCTCATTTGCATTTGCACCTTACCTTAACGTTTGCACCTCATTGTCTGCATTTGCACCTCATTGTCTGCATTACAACTTAGGTTGTACTTTAGATTGTATATTCCTTTTTTACTAACTTTTTTACTGTATGAAGCACACTCTCAGGGGCTCATACAGAACCAAGCATTTCACCATAAAGTACATGTATTTTATATGTGACAAATAATAAACCAACTTGAACCTTGAAACTTGATAAACACTGGCAGACCAACCTAACCTCCTCAGTCAACTGGCACCAAAGTTACCAAAATATTACCTGATCAAAAGCTTGTGTCTGGGAGTCCCTGCTACATGATTTACATGGCTCAATACTTGCAACAACAGATATATAAATAATATATATATAACACAACAGATATATCGGTGAAAGGCCCATTCTGTGATTATTTTTTAATGTATTTTGTTATTTATTTTTTGTGTTACCTTTCAGTGTGGGGTATTTTGATCTGTAATGTGATCTGGAAAACATATGTACACTGATCAGCCATAATAATTAAAACCACCTGCTTAAACCAGTGTTTATAGACAATACTTTATTTTTAATCATGAAAAAACTGGTTTAAGCAGGTGGTTTTAATGTTATGGCTGATTGGTGTATGTCAAACTGCAATGTTTTTGTTTCCACATGTTGGTCCATCATTTACAGGAGTTACCAGTGCAAGAAAACAACATGCAATGAATACAACAGGGAATACCTTTGTGCTGCACTGCTCACCTTTTGTGTCCGTCCAGATGTTTTAGGAGCTTGTTCCTAACTGTTGGATTAAACACACCAGGCTTCTTTTAGGACCTTGTTCCTAACTGTTGGATTAAACACACAAGGCTTGTTTTAGGAGCTTGTTCCCAACTGTTGGCTTAAACACACCAGGCTTGTTTTAGGAGCTTGTTCCTAACTGTTGGTTTAAACACACCAGGCTTGTTTTAGGACCTTGTTCCTAACTGTTGGATTAAACACACCAGGCTTGTTTTAGGACCTTGTTCCTAACTGTTGGCTTAAACACACCAGGCTTGTTTTAGGAGCTTGTTCCTAACTGTTGGCTTAAACACACCAGGCTTGTTTTAGGAGCTTGTTCCTAACTGTTGGCTTAAACACACCAGGCTTGTTTTGGGACCTTGTTCCTAACTTGCAGAAAGGGTTATGCTGTGCAGCAGTTGCCACATCTTTCCAGTACAGTAATGTGTAGGCCTAACTAGAGTAGAGCAGATTACAGTTCAGTAATGTGTAGGCCTAACTAGAGTAGAGTAGATTACAGTTCAGTAATGTGTAGGCCTAACTAGAGTAGAGTAGATTACAGTTCAGTAATGTGTAGGCCTAACTAGAGTAGAGTAGATTACAGTACAGTAATGTGTAGGTCTAACTAGAGTAGAGTAGATTACAGTACAGTAATGTTTAGGCCTAACTAGAGTAGAGCAGATTACAGTACAGTGTAATGTGTAGGCCTAACTAGAGTAGAGTAGATTACAGTACAGTGTAATGTGTAGGCCTAACTAGAGTAGAGTAGATTACAGTTCAGTAATGTGTAGGCCTAACTAGAGTAGAGTAGATTACAGTACAGTGTAATGTGTAGGCCTAACTAGAGTAGAGTAGATTACAGTTCAGTAATGTGTAGGCCTAACTAGAGTAGAGTAGATTACAGTACAGTAATGTGTAGGCCTAACTAGAGTAGAGTAGATTACAGTACAGTAATGTGTAGGCCTAACTAGAGTAGAGTAGATTACAGTTCAGTAATGTGTAGGCCTAACTAGAGTAGAGTAGATTACAGTACAGTAATGTGTAGGTCTAACTAGAGTAGAGTAGATTACAGTACAGTAATGTGTAGGTCTAACTAGAGTAGAGCAGATTACAGTACAGTAATGTGTAGGTCTAACTAGAGTAGAGTAGATTACAGTACAGTAATGTGTACGCCTAACTAGAGTAGAGTAGATTACAGTACAGTAATGTGTAGGCCTAACTAGAGTAGAGTAGATTACAGTACAGTAATGTGTAGGCCTAACTAGAGTAGAGTAGATTACAGTACAGTAATGTGTAGGCCTAACTAGAGTAGAGTAGATTACAGTTCAGTAATGTGTAGGCCTAACTAGAGTAGAGTAGATTACAGTACAGTAATGTGTAGGTCTAACTAGAGTAGAGTAGATTACAGTACAGTAATGTGTAGGTCTAACTAGAGTAGAGCAGATTACAGTACAGTAATGTGTAGGTCTAACTAGAGTAGAGTAGATTACAGTACAGTAATGTGTACGCCTAACTAGAGTAGAGTAGATTACAGTACAGTAATGTGTAGGCCTAACTAGAGTAGAGTAGATTACAGTACAGTACAGTAATGTGTAGGTCTAACTAGAGTAGAGTAGATTACAGTACAGTACAGTAATGTGTAGGCCTAACTAGAGTAGAGTAGATTACAGTACAGTAATGTGTAGGCCTAACTAGAGTAGAGTAGATTACAGTACAGTGTAATGTGTAGGCTTAACTAGAGTAGAGTAGATTACAGTTCAGTAATGTGTAGGCCTAACTAGAGTAGAGTAGATTACAGTACAGTGTAATGTGTAGGCCTAACTAGAGTAGAGTAGATTACAGTACAGTGTAATGTGTAGGCCTAACTAGAGTAGAGTAGATTACAGTACAGTACAGTAATGTGTAGGCCTAACTAGAGTAGAGTAGATTACAGTACAGTAATGTGTAGGCCTAACTAGAGTAGAGTAGATTACAGTACAGTGTAATGTGTAGGCCTAACTAGAGTAGAGTAGATTACAGTTCAGTAATGTGTAGGCCTAACTAGAGTAGAGTAGATTACAGTACAGTGTAATGTGTAGGCCTAACTAGAGTAGAGTAGATTACAGTACAATGTAATGTGTAGGCCTAACTAGAGTAGAGTAGATTACAGTACAATGTAATGTGTAGGCCTAACTAGAGTAGAGTAGATTACAGTACAGTAATGTGTAGGCCTAACTAGAGTAGAGTAGATTACAGTACAGTAATGTGTAGGTCTAACTAGAGTAGAGCAGATTACAGTACAGTAATGTGTAGGCCTAACTAGAGTAGAGTAGATTACAGTACAGTAATGTGTAGGTCTAACTAGAGTAGAGCAGATTACAGTACAGTAATGTGTAGGTCTAACTAGAGTAGAGTAGATTACAGTACAGTAATGTGTAGGTCTAACTAGAGTAGAGTAGATTACAGTACAGTAATGTGTAGGTCTAACTAGAGTAGAGTAGATTACAGTACAGTACAGTAATGTGTAGGCCTAACTAGAGTAGAGTAGATTACAGTACAGTAATGTGTAGGTCTAACTAGAGTAGAGCAGATTACAGTACAGTAATGTGTAGGCCTAACTAGAGTATAGTAGATTACAGTACAGTAATGTGTAGGCCTAACTAGAGTAGAGTAGATTACAGTACAATGTAATGTGTAGGCCTAACTAGAGTAGAGTAGATTACAGTACAGTAATATGTAGGCCTAACTAGAGTAGAGTAGATTACAGTACAGTACAGTAATGTGTAGGTCTAACTAGAGTAGAGTAGATTACAGTACAGTACAGTAAAGTGTAGGTCTAACTAGAGTAGAGTAGATTACAGTACAGTAATGTGTAGGCCTAACTAGAGTAGAGTAGATTACAGTACAATGTAATGTGTAGGCCTAACTAGAGTAGAGTAGATTACAGTACAGTAATGTGTAGGCCTAACTAGAGTAGAGTAGATTACAGTACAGTACAGTAAAGTGTAGGTCTAACTAGAGTAGAGTAGATTACAGTACAGTAATGTGTAGGCCTAACTAGAGTAGAGTAGATTACAGTACAGTACAGTAATGTGTAGGCCTAACTAGAGTAGAGTAGATTACAGTACAGTAATGTGTAGGCCTAACTAGAGTAGAGTAGATTACAGTACAGTACAGTAAAGTGTAGGTCTAACTAGAGTAGAGCAGATTACAGTACAGTAATGTGTAGGTCTAACTAGAGTAGAGCAGATTACAGTACAGTAATGTGTAGGTCTAACTAGAGTAGAGTAGATTACAGTACAGTAATGTGTAGGTCTAACTAGAGTAGAGTAGATTACAGTACAGTGTAATGTGTAGGTCTAACTAGAGTAGAGCAGATTACAGTACAGTAATGTGTAGGCCTAACTAGGGTAGAGCAGATTACAGTACAGTAATGTGTAGGTCTAACTAGAGTAGATTACAGTACAGTAATGTGTAGGTCTAACTAGAGTAGAGTAGATTACAGTACAGTAATGTGTAGGTCTAACTAGAGTAGAGTAGAGTACAGTACAGTGTAATGTGTAGGTCTAACTAGAGTAGAGTAGATTACAGTACAGTACAGTAAAGTGTAGGTCTAACTAGAGTAGAGTAGATTACAGTACAGTAATGTGTAGGCCTAACTAGAGTAGAGTAGATTACAGTACAGTAATGTGTAGGCCTAACTAGAGTAGAGTAGATTACAGTACAGTACAGTAATGTGTAGGTCTAACTAGAGTAGAGTAGATTACAGTACAGTAATGTGTAGGTCTAACTAGAGTAGAGTAGATTACAGTACAGTAATGTGTAGGCCTAACTAGAGTAGAGTAGATTACAGTACAGTGTAATGTGTAGGTCTAACTAGAGTAGAGTAGATTACAGTACAGTACAGTAATGTGTAGGTCTAACTAGAGTAGAGTAGATTACAGTACAGTAATGTGTAGGCCTAACTAGAGTAGAGTAGATTACAGTACAGTGTAATGTGTAGGTCTAACTAGAGTAGAGTAGATTACAGTACAGTACAGTAAAGTGTAGGTCTAACTAGAGTAGAGTAGATTACTGTACAGTAATGTGTAGGCCTAACTAGAGTAGAGTAGATTACAGTACAGTAATGTGTAGGCCTAACTAGAGTAGAGTAGATTACAGTACAGTACAGTAATGTGTAGGTCTAACTAGAGTAGAGTAGATTACAGTACAGTAATGTGTAGGCCTAACTAGAGTAGAGTAGATTACAGTACAGTAATGTGTAGGTCTAACTAGAGTAGAGTAGATTACAGTACAGTAATGTGTAGGCCTAACTAGAGTAGAGTAGATTACAGTACAGTGTAATGTGTAGGTCTAACTAGAGTAGAGCAGATTACAGTACAGTAATGTATAGGCCTAACTAGAGTAGAGTAGATTACAGTACAGTAATGTGTAGGTCTAACTAGAGTAGAGCAGATTACAGTACAGTAATGTGTAGGTCTAACTAGAGTAGAGTAGATTACAGTACAGTAATGTGTAGGCCTAACTAGAGTAGAGTAGATTACAGTACAGTAATGTGTAGGTCTAACTAGAGTAGAGTAGATTACAGTACAGTAATGTGTAGGCCTAACTAGAGTAGAGTAGATTACAGTACAGTAATGTGTAGGCCTAACTAGAGTAGAGTAGATTACAGTACAGTAATGTGTAGGTCTAACTAGAGTAGAGTAGATTACAGTACAGTAATGTGTAGGTCTAACTAGAGTAGAGTAGATTACAGTACAGTAATGTGTAGGTCTAACTAGAGTAGAGTAGATTACAGTACAGTAATGTGTAGGCCTAACTAGAGTAGAGTAGATTACAGTACAGTACAGTAATGTGTAGGCCTAACTAGAGTAGAGTAGATTACAGTACAGTAATGTGTAGGTCTAACTAGAGTAGAGTAGATTACAGTACAGTAATGTGTAGGCCTAACTAGAGTAGAGTAGATTACAGTACAGTAATGTGTAGGTCTAACTAGAGTAGAGTAGATTACAGTACAGTACAGTAATGTGTAGGCCTAACTAGAGTAGAGTAGATTACAGTACAGTAATGTGTAGGCCTAACTAGAGTAGAGTAGATTACAGTACAGTACAGTAATGTGTAGGTCTAACTAGAGTAGAGTAGATTACAGTACAGTAATGTGTAGGTCTAACTAGAGTAGAGTAGATTACAGTACAGTAATGTGTAGGCCTAACTAGAGTAGAGTAGATTACAGTACAGTACAGTAATGTGTAGGTCTAACTAGAGTAGAGTAGATTACAGTACAGTACAGTAATGTGTAGGCCTAACTAGAGTAGAGTAGATTACAGTACAGTAATGTGTAGGTCTAACTAGAGTAGAGTAGATTACAGTACAGTAATGTGTAGGCCTAACTAGAGTAGAGTAGATTACAGTACAGTAATGTGTAGGCCTAACTAGAGTAGAGTAGATTACAGTACAGTACAGTAAAGTGTAGGTCTAACTAGAGTAGAGTAGATTACAGTACAGTAATGTGTAGGCCTAACTAGAGTAGAGTAGATTACAGTACAGTGTAATGTGTAGGCCTAACTAGAGTAGAGTAGATTACAGTACAGTAATGTGTAGGCCTAACTACAGTAGAGTAGATTACAGTACAGTAATGTGTAGGCCTAACTAGAGTAGAGTAGATTACAGTACAGTAATGTGTAGGCCTAACTAGAGTAGAGTAGATTACAGTACAGTGTAATGTGTAGGCCTAACTAGAGTAGAGTAGATTACAGTACAGTGTAATGTGTAGGCCTAACTAGAGTAGAGTAGATTACAGTACAGTAATGTGTAGGTCTAACTAGAGTAGAGTAGATTACAGTACAGTAATGTGTAGGCCTAACTAGAGTAGAGTAGATTACAGTACAGTAATGTGTAGGCCTAACTAGAGTAGAGTAGATTACAGTACAGTACAGTAAAGTGTAGGTCTAACTAGAGTAGAGTAGATTACAGTACAGTGTAATGTGTAGGAATAACTAGAGTAGAGTAGATTACAGTACAGTAATGTGTAGGTCTAACTAGAGTAGAGTAGATTACAGTACAGTAATGTGTAGGTCTAACTAGAGTAGAGTATATTACAGTACAGTAATGTGTAGGCCTAACTAGAGTAGAGTATATTACAGTACAGTAATGTGTAGGTCTAACTAGAGTAGAGTAGATTACAGTACAGTAATGTGTAGGCCTAACTAGAGTATAGCAGATTACAGTACAGTACAGTAATGTGTAGGCCTAACTAGAGTAGAGTAGATTACAGTACAGTAATGTGTAGGCCTAACTAGAGTAGAGTAGATTACAGTACAGTAATGTGTAGGTCTAACTAGAGTAGAGCAGATTACAGTACAGTAATGTGTAGGCCTAACTAGAGTAGATTACAGTACAGTACAGTAATGTGTAGGCCTAACTAGAGTAGAGTAGATTACAGTACAGTAATGTGTAGGCCTAACTAGAGTAGAGTATATTACAGTACAGTAATATGTAGGCCTAACTAGAGTAGAGTAGATTACAGTACAGTGTAAAGTGTAGGCCTAACTAGAGTAGAGCAGATTACAGTACAGTACAGTAATGTGTAGGCCTAACTAGAGTATAGTAGATTACAGTACAGTAATGTGTAGGCCTAACTAGAGTAGAGCAGATTACAGTACAGTGTAATGTGTAGGCCTAACTAGAGTAGAGTAGATTACAGTACAGTAATGTTTAGGCCTAACTAGAGTAGAGCAGATTACAGTACAGTGTAATGTGTAGGTCTAACTAGAGTAGAGTAGATTACAGTACAGTACAGTAATGTGTAGGCCTAACTAGAGTAGAGTAGATTACAGTACAGTAAAGTGTAGGCCTAACTAGAGTAGAGTAGATTACAGTACAATGTAATGTGTAGGCCTAACTAGAGTAGAGTAGATTACAGTACAGTACAGTAATGTGTAGGCCTAACTAGAGTAGAGTAGATTACAGTACAGTAATGTGTAGGTCTAACTAGAGTAGAGCAGATTACAGTACAGTAATGTGTAGGCCTAACTAGAGTAGAGTAGATTACAGTACAATGTAATGTGTAGGCCTAACTAGAGTAGAGTAGATTACAGTACAGTGTAATGTGTAGGCCTAACTAGAGTAGAGTAGATTACAGTACAGTAATGTGTAGGCCTAACTAGAGTAGAGTAGATTACAGTACAGTACAGTAATGTGTAGGTCTAACTAGAGTAGAGTAGATTACAGTACAGTAATGTGTAGGCCTAACTAGAGTAGAGTAGATTACAGTACAGTAATGTGTAGGTCTAACTAGAGTAGAGTAGATTACAGTACAGTAATGTGTAGGCCTAACTATAGTAGAGTAGATTACAGTACAGTGTAATGTGTAGGTCTAACTAGAGTAGAGCAGATTACAGTACAGTAATGTGTAGGTCTAACTAGAGTAGAGTAGATTACAGTACAGTAATGTGTAGGTCTAACTAGAGTAGAGCAGATTACAGTACAGTAATGTGTAGGTCTAACTAGAGTAGAGTAGATTACAGTACAGTAATGTGTAGGCCTAACTAGAGTAGAGTAGATTACAGTACAGTAATGTGTAGGTCTAACTAGAGTAGAGTAGATTACAGTACAGTAATGTGTAGGCCTAACTAGAGTAGAGTAGATTACAGTACAGTAATGTGTAGGCCTAACTAGAGTAGAGTAGATTACAGTACAGTAATGTGTAGGTCTAACTAGAGTAGAGTAGATTACAGTACAGTAATGTGTAGGTCTAACTAGAGTAGAGTAGATTACAGTACAGTAATGTGTAGGTCTAACTAGAGTAGAGTAGATTACAGTACAGTAATGTGTAGGCCTAACTAGAGTAGAGTAGATTACAGTACAGTACAGTAATGTGTAGGCCTAACTAGAGTAGAGTAGATTACAGTACAGTAATGTGTAGGTCTAACTAGAGTAGAGTATATTACAGTACAGTACAGTAAAGTGTAGGCCTAACTAGAGTAGAGTAGATTACAGTACAGTAATGTGTAGGTCTAACTAGAGTAGAGTAGATTACAGTACAGTAATGTGTAGGCCTAACTAGAGTAGAGTAGATTACAGTACAGTAATGTGTAGGCCTAACTAGAGTAGAGTAGATTACAGTACAGTGTAATGTGTAGGCCTAACTAGAGTAGAGTAGATTACAGTACAGTGTAATGTGTAGGCCTAACTAGAGTAGAGTAGATTACAGTACAGTAATGTGTAGGCCTAACTAGAGTAGAGTAGATTACAGTACAGTAATGTGTAGGCCTAACTAGAGTAGAGTAGATTACAGTACAGTAATGTGTAGGTCTAACTAGAGTAGAGTAGATTACAGTACAGTAATGTGTAGGCCTAACTAGAGTAGAGTAGATTACAGTACAGTGTAATGTGTAGGTCTAACTAGAGTAGAGTAGATTACAGTACAGTGTAATGTGTAGGCCTAACTAGAGTAGAGTAGATTACAGTACAGTACTGTGTAGGCCTAACTAGAGTAGAGTAGATTACAGTACAGTAATGTGTAGGTCTAACTAGAGTAGAGTAGATTACAGTACAGTAATGTGTAGGCCTAACTAGAGTAGAGTAGATTACAGTACAGTAATGTGTAGGCCTAACTAGAGTAGAGTAGATTACAGTACAGTAAAGTGTAGGTCTAACTAGAGTAGAGTAGATTACAGTACAGTAATGTGTAGGCCTAACTAGAGTAGAGTAGATTACAGTACAGTAATGTGTAGGCCTAACTAGAGTAGAGTAGATTACAGTACAGTAATGTGTAGGCCTAACTAGAGTAGAGTAGATTACAGTACAGTAATGTGTAGGCCTAACTAGAGTAGAGTAGATTACAGTACAGTAATGTGTAGGTCTAACTAGAGTAGAGTAGATTACAGTACAGTAATGTGTAGGCCTAACTAGAGTAGAGTAGATTACAGTACAGTAATGTGTAGGCCTAACTAGAGTAGAGTAGATTACAGTACAGTAATGTGTAGGCCTAACTAGAGTAGAGTAGATTACAGTACAGTAATGTGTAGGTCTAACTAGAGTAGAGTAGATTACAGTACAGTAATGTGTAGGCCTAACTAGAGTAGAGTAGATTACAGTACAGTAATGTGTAGGCCTAACTAGAGTAGAGTAGATTACAGTACAGTAATGTGTAGGTCTAACTAGAGTAGAGTAGATTACAGTACAGTAATGTGTAGGCCTAACTAGAGTAGAGTAGATTACAGTACAGTAATGTGTAGGCCTAACTAGAGTAGAGTAGATTACAGTACAGTACAGTAATGTGTAGGCCTAACTAGAGTAAAGCAGATTACAGTACAGTAATGTGTAGGCCTAACTAGAGTAGAGTAGATTACAGTACAGTACAGTAATGTGTAGGTCTAACTAGAGTAGAGTAGATTACAGTAAAGTAATGTGTAGGCCTAACTAGAGTAGAGTAGATTACAGTACAGTAATGTGTAGGCCTAACTAGAGTAGAGTAGATTACAGTACAGTACAGTAATGTGTAGGCCTAACTAGAGTAGAGTAGATTACAGTACAGTAATGTGTAGGTCTAACTAGAGTAGAGTAGATTACAGTACAGTAATGTGTAGGCCTAACTAGAGTATAGCAGATTACAGTACAGTAATGTGTAGGTCTAACTAGAGTAGAGTAGATTACAGTACAGTAATGTGTAGGCCTAACTAGAGTAGAGTAGATTACAGTACAGTGTAATGTGTAGGAATAACTAGAGTAGAGTAGATTACAGTACAGTAATGTGTAGGTCTAACTAGAGTAGAGTAGATTACAGTACAGTAATGTGTAGGCCTAACTAGAGTAGAGCAGATTACAGTACAGTAATGTGTAGGCCTAACTAGAGTAGAGTAGATTACAGTACAGTAATGTGTAGGCCTAACTAGAGTAGAGTAGATTACAGTACAGTGTAATGTGTAGGCCTAACTAGAGTAGAGTAGATTACAGTACAGTAATGTGTAGGCCTAACTAGAGTAGAGCAGATTACAGTACAGTAATGTGTAGGCCTAACTAGAGTAGAGCAGATTACAGTACAGTAATGTGTAGGCCTAACTAGAGTAGAGTAGATTACAGTACAGTAATGTGTAGGCCTAACTAGAGTAGAGTAGATTACAGTACAGTAATGTGTAGGTCTAACTAGAGTAGAGTAGATTACAGTACAGTAATGTGTAGGCCTAACTAGAGTAGAGCAGATTACAGTACAGTAATGTGTAGGCCTAACTAGAGTAGAGTAGATTACAGTACAGTAATGTGTAGGCCTAACTAGAGTAGAGTAGATTACAGTACAGTGTAATGTGTAGGCCTAACTAGAGTAGAGCAGATTACAGTACAGTAATGTGTAGGTCTAACTAGAGTAGAGTAGATTACAGTACAGTAATGTGTAGGAATAACTAGAGTAGAGTAGATTACAGTACAGTAATGTGTAGGTCTAACTAGAGTAGAGTAGATTACAGTACAGTAATGTGTAGGCCTAACTAGAGTAGAGTAGATTACAGTACAGTGTAATGTGTAGGCCTAACTAGAGTAGAGTAGATTACAGTACAGTAATGTGTAGGTCTAACTAGAGTAGAGTAGATTACAGTACAGTAATGTGTAGGCCTAACTAGAGTAGAGTAGATTACAGTACAGTGTAATGTGTAGGTCTAACTAGAGTAGAGTAGATTACAGTACAGTAATGTGTAGGCCTAACTAGAGTAGAGTAGATTACAGTACAGTAATGTGTAGGCCTAACTAGAGTAGAGTAGATTACAGTACAGGAATGTGTAGGCCTAACTAGAGTAGAGTAGATTACAGTACAGTGTAATGTGTACGCCTACCTAGAGTAGAGTAGATTACAGTACAGTGTAATGTGTAGGCCTAACTAGAGTAGAGTAGATTACAGTACAGTAATGTGTAGGCCTAACTAGAGTAGAGTAGATTACAGTACAGTGTAATGTGTACGCCTAACTAGAGTAGAGTAGATTACAGTACAGTGTAATGTGTACGCCTACCTAGAGTAGAGTAGATTACAGTACAGTGTAATGTGTAGGCCTAACTAGAGTAGAGTAGATTACAGTACAGTAATGTGTAGGCCTAACTAGAGTAGAGTAGATTACAGTACAGTGTAATGTGTACGCCTAACTAGAGTAGAGTAGATTACAGTACAGTGTAATGTGTAGGCCTAACTAGAGTAGAGTAGATTACAGTACAGTAATGTGTAGGCCTAACTAGAGTAGAGTAGATTACAGTACAGTGTAATGTGTAGGCCTAACTAGAGATAGAGTAGATTACAGTACAGTAATGTGTAGGCCTAACTAGAGTAGAGTAGATTACAGTACAGTGTAATGTGTAGGTCTAACTAGAGTAGAGTAGATTACAGTACAGTAATGCGTAGGCCTAACTAGAGTAGAGTAGATTACAGTACAGTAATGTGTAGGCCTAACTAGAGTAGAGTAGATTACAGTACAGTGTAATGTGTAGGTCTAACTAGAGTAGAGTAGATTACAGTACAGTAATGTGTAGGTCTAACTAGAGTAGAGTAGATTACAGTACAGTAATGTGTAGGCCTAACTAGAGTAGAGTAGATTACAGTACAGTACAGTAATGTGTAGGTCTAACTAGAGTAGAGTAGATTACAGTACAGTAATGTGTAGGCCTAACTAGAGTAGAGTAGATTACAGTACAGTAATGTGTAGGTCTAACTAGAGTAGAGTAGATTACAGTACAGTAATGTGTAGGCCTAACTAGAGTAGAGTAGATTACAGTACAGTAATGTGTAGGCCTAACTAGAGTAGAGTAGATTACAGTACAGTAATGTGTAGGCCTAACTAGAGTAGAGTAGATTACAGTACAGTACAGTAATGTGTAGGTCTAACTAGAGTAGAGTAGATTACAGTACAGTAATGTGTAGGTCTAACTAGAGTAGAGTAGATTACAGTACAGTAATGTGTAGGCCTAACTAGAGTAGAGTAGATTACAGTACAGTACAGTAATGTGTAGGCCTAACTAGAGTAGAGTAGATTACAGTACAGTACAGTAATGTGTAGGCCTAACTAGAGTAGAGTAGATTACAGTACAGTAATGTGTAGGTCTAACTAGAGTAGAGTAGATTACAGTACAGTAATGTGTAGGCCTAACTAGAGTAGAGTAGATTACAGTACAGTAATGTGTAGGCCTAACTAGAGTAGAGTAGATTACAGTACAGTACAGTAAAGTGTAGGTCTAACTAGAGTAGAGTAGATTACAGTACAGTAATGTGTAGGCCTAACTAGAGTAGAGTAGATTACAGTACAGTGTAATGTGTAGGCCTAACTAGAGTAGAGTAGATTACAGTACAGTAATGTGTAGGCCTAACTACAGTAGAGTCGATTACAGTACAGTAATGTGTAGGCCTAACTAGAGTAGAGTAGATTACAGTACAGTAATGTGTAGGCCTAACTAGAGTAGAGTAGATTACAGTACAGTGTAATGTGTAGGCCTAACTAGAGTAGAGTAGATTACAGTACAGTGTAATGTGTAGGCCTAACTAGAGTAGAGTAGATTACAGTACAGTAATGTGTAGGTCTAACTAGAGTAGAGTAGATTACAGTACAGTAATGTGTAGGCCTAACTAGAGTATAGTAGATTACAGTACAGTAATGTGTAGGCCTAACTAGAGTAGAGTAGATTACAGTACAGTACAGTAAAGTGTAGGTCTAACTAGAGTAGAGTAGATTACAGTACAGTGTAATGTGTAGGAATAACTAGAGTAGAGTAGATTACAGTACAGTAATGTGTAGGTCTAACTAGAGTAGAGTAGATTACAGTACAGTAATGTGTAGGTCTAACTAGAGTAGAGTATATTACAGTACAGTAATGTGTAGGCCTAACTAGAGTAGAGTATATTACAGTACAGTAATGTGTAGGTCTAACTAGAGTAGAGTAGATTACAGTACAGTAATGTGTAGGCCTAACTAGAGTATAGCAGATTACAGTACAGTACAGTAATGTGTAGGCCTAACTAGAGTAGAGTAGATTACAGTACAGTAATGTGTAGGCCTAACTAGAGTAGAGTAGATTACAGTACAGTAATGTGTAGGTCTAACTAGAGTAGAGCAGATTACAGTACAGTAATGTGTAGGCCTAACTAGAGTAGATTACAGCACAGTACAGTAATGTGTAGGCCTAACTAGAGTAGAGTAGATTACAGTACAGTAATGAGTAGGCCTAACTAGAGTAGAGTATATTACAGTACAGTAATATGTAGGCCTAACTAGAGTAGAGTAGATTACAGTACAGTGTAAAGTGTAGGCCTAACTAGAGTAGAGCAGATTACAGTACAGTACAGTAATGTGTAGGCCTAACTAGAGTAGAGTAGATTACAGTACAGTAATGTGTAGGCCTAACTAGAGTAGAGCAGATTACAGTACAGTGTAATGTGTAGGCCTAACTAGAGTAGAGTAGATTACAGTACAGTAATGTTTAGGCCTAACTAGAGTAGAGCAGATTACAGTACAGTGTAATGTGTAGGTCTAACTAGAGTAGAGTAGATTACAGTACAGTACAGTAATGTGTAGGCCTAACTAGAGTAGAGTAGATTACAGTACAGTAAAGTGTAGGCCTAACTAGAGTAGAGTAGATTACAGTACAATGTAATGTGTAGGCCTAACTAGAGTAGAGTAGATTACAGTACAGTACAGTAATGTGTAGGCCTAACTAGAGTAGAGTAGATTACAGTACAGTAATGTGTAGGTCTAACTAGAGTAGAGCAGATTACAGTACAGTAATGTGTAGGCCTAACTAGAGTAGAGTAGATTACAGTACAATGTAATGTGTAGGCCTAACTACAGTAGAGTAGATTACAGTACAGTGTAATGTGTAGGCCTAACTAGAGTAGAGTAGATTACAGTACAGTAATGTGTAGGCCTAACTACAGTAGAGTAGATTACAGTACAGTAATGTGTAGGCCTAACTAGAGTAGAGTAGATTACAGTACAATGTAATGTGTAGGCCTAACTAGAGTAGAGTAGATTACAGTACAGTGTAATGTGTAGGCCTAACTAGAGTAGAGTAGATTACAGTACAGTAATGTGTAGGTCTAACTAGAGTAGAGTAGATTACAGTACAGTAATGTGTAGGCCTAACTAGAGTAGAGTAGATTACAGTACAGTAATGTGTAGGCCTAACTAGAGTAGAGTAGATTACAGTACAATGTAATGTGTAGGCCTAACTAGAGTAGAGTAGATTACAGTACAGTACAGTAATGTGTAGGCCTAACTAGAGTAGAGTAGATTACAGTACAGTAATGTGTAGGTCTAACTAGAGTAGAGCAGATTACAGTACAGTAATGTGTAGGCCTAACTAAAGTAGAGTAGATTACAGTACAATGTAATGTGTAGGCCTAACTAGAGTAGAGTAGATTACAGTACAGTGTAATGTGTAGGCCTAACTAGAGTAGAGTAGATTACAGTACAGTAATGTGTAGGCCTAACTACAGTAGAGTAGATTACAGTACAGTAATGTGTAGGCCTAACTAGAGTAGAGTAGATTACAGTACAATGTAATGTGTAGGCCTAACTAGAGTAGAGTAGATTACAGTACAGTGTAATGTGTAGGCCTAACTAGAGTAGAGTAGATTACAGTACAGTAATGTGTAGGCCTAACTAGAGTAGAGTAGATTACAGTACAGTAATGTGTAGGCCTAACTAGAGTAGAGTAGATTACAGTACAGTACAGTAATGTGTAGGTCTAACTAGAGTAGAGTAGATTACAGTACAGTAATGTGTAGGTCTAACTAGAGTAGAGTAGATTACAGTACAGTGATGTGTAGGCCTAACTAGAGTAGAGTAGATTACAGTACAGTACAGTAAAGTGTAGGTCTAACTAGAGTAGAGTAGATTACAGTACAGTAATGTGTAGGTCTAACTAGAGTAGAGTAGATTACAGTACAGTAATGTGTAGGCCTAACTAGAGTAGAGTAGATTACAGTACAGTGTAATGTGTAGGTCTAACTAGAGTAGAGTAGATTACAGTACAGTGTAATGTGTAGGCCTAACTAGAGTAGAGTAGATTACAGTACAGTACTGTGTAGGCCTAACTAGAGTAGAGTAGATTACAGTACAGTAATGTGTAGGTCTAACTAGAGTAGAGTAGATTACAGTACAGTAATGTGTAGGCCTAACTAGGGTAGAGTAGATTACAGTACAGTAATGTGTAGGCCTAACTAGAGTAGAGTAGATTACAGTACAGTAAAGTGTAGGTCTAACTAGAGTAGAGTAGATTACAGTACAGTAATGTGTAGGCCTAACTAGAGTAGAGTAGATTACAGTACAGTAATGTGTAGGCCTAACTAGAGTAGAGTAGATTACAGTACAGTAATGTGTAGGCCTAACTAGAGTAGAGTAGATTACAGTACAGTAATGTGTAGGCCTAACTAGAGTAGAGTAGATTACAGTACAGTAATGTGTAGGTCTAACTAGAGTAGAGTAGATTACAGTACAGTAATGTGTAGGCCTAACTAGAGTAGAGTAGATTACAGTACAGTAATGTGTAGGCCTAACTAGAGTAGAGTAGATTACAGTACAGTAATGTGTAGGCCTAACTAGAGTAGAGTAGATTACAGTACAGTAATGTGTAGGTCTAACTAGAGTAGAGTAGATTACAGTACAGTAATGTGTAGGCCTAACTAGAGTAGAGTAGATTACAGTACAGTAATGTGTAGGCCTAACTAGAGTAGAGTAGATTACAGTACAGTAATGTGTAGGTCTAACTAGAGTAGAGTAGATTACAGTACAGTAATGTGTAGGCCTAACTAGAGTAGAGTAGATTACAGTACAGTAATGTGTAGGCCTAACTAGAGTAGAGTAGATTACAGTACAGTACAGTAATGTGTAGGCCTAACTAGAGTAAAGCAGATTACAGTACAGTAATGTGTAGGCCTAACTAGAGTAGAGTAGATTACAGTACAGTACAGTAATGTGTAGGTCTAACTAGAGTAGAGTAGATTACAGTAAAGTAATGTGTAGGCCTAACTAGAGTAGAGTAGATTACAGTACAGTAATGTGTAGGCCTAACTAGAGTAGAGTAGATTACAGTACAGTACAGTAATGTGTAGGCCTAACTAGAGTAGAGTAGATTACAGTACAGTAATGTGTAGGTCTAACTAGAGTAGAGTAGATTACAGTACAGTAATGTGTAGGCCTAACTAGAGTATAGCAGATTACAGTACAGTAATGTGTAGGTCTAACTAGAGTAGAGTAGATTACAGTACAGTAATGTGTAGGCCTAACTAGAGTAGAGTAGATTGCAGTACAGTGTAATGTGTAGGAATAACTAGAGTAGAGTAGATTACAGTACAGTAATGTGTAGGTCTAACTAGAGTAGAGTAGATTACAGTACAGTAATGTGTAGGCCTAACTAGAGTAGAGCAGATTACAGTACAGTAATGTGTAGGCCTAACTAGAGTAGAGTAGATTACAGTACAGTAATGTGTAGGCCTAACTAGAGTAGAGTAGATTACAGTACAGTGTAATGTGTAGGCCTAACTAGAGTAGAGTAGATTACAGTACAGTAATGTGTAGGCCTAACTAGAGTAGAGCAGATTACAGTACAGTAATGTGTAGGCCTAACTAGAGTAGAGCAGATTACAGTACAGTAATGTGTAGGCCTAACTAGAGTAGAGTAGATTACAGTACAGTAATGTGTAGGCCTAACTAGAGTAGAGTAGATTACAGTACAGTAATGTGTAGGTCTAACTAGAGTAGAGTAGATTACAGTACAGTAATGTGTAAGCCTAACTAGAGTAGAGCAGATTACAGTACAGTAATGTGTAGGCCTAACTAGAGTAGAGTAGATTACAGTACAGTAATGTGTAGGCCTAACTAGAGTAGAGTAGATTACAGTACAGTGTAATGTGTAGGCCTAACTAGAGTAGAGCAGATTACAGTACAGTAATGTGTAGGTCTAACTAGAGTAGAGTAGATTACAGTACAGTAATGTGTAGGAATAACTAGAGTAGAGTAGATTACAGTACAGTAATGTGTAGGTCTAACTAGAGTAGAGTAGATTACAGTACAGTAATGTGTAGGCCTAACTAGAGTAGAGTAGATTACAGTACAGTGTAATGTGTAGGCCTAACTAGAGTAGAGTAGATTACAGTACAGTAATGTGTAGGTCTAACTAGAGTAGAGTAGATTACAGTACAGTAATGTGTAGGCCTAACTAGAGTAGAGTAGATTACAGTACAGTGTAATGTGTAGGTCTAACTAGAGTAGAGTAGATTACAGTACAGTAATGTGTAGGCCTAACTAGAGTAGAGTAGATTACAGTACAGTAATGTGTAGGCCTAACTAGAGTAGAGTAGATTACAGTACAGGAATGTGTAGGCCTAACTAGAGTAGAGTAGATTACAGTACAGTGTAATGTGTACGCCTACCTAGAGTAGAGTAGATTACAGTACAGTGTAATGTGTAGGCCTAACTAGAGTAGAGTAGATTACAGTACAGTAATGTGTAGGCCTAACTAGAGTAGAGTAGATTACAGTACAGTGTAATGTGTACGCCTAACTAGAGTAGAGTAGATTACAGTACAGTGTAATGTGTACGCCTACCTAGAGTAGAGTAGATTACAGTACAGTGTAATGTGTAGGCCTAACTAGAGTAGAGTAGATTACAGTACAGTAATGTGTAGGCCTAACTAGAGTAGAGTAGATTACAGTACAGTGTAATGTGTACGCCTAACTAGAGTAGAGTAGATTACAGTACAGTGTAATGTGTAGGCCTAACTAGAGTAGAGTAGATTACAGTACAGTAATGTGTAGGCCTAACTAGAGTAGAGTAGATTACAGTACAGTGTAATGTGTAGGCCTAACTAGAGTAGAGTAGATTACAGTACAGTAATGTGTAGGCCTAACTAGAGTAGAGTAGATTACAGTACAGTGTAATGTGTAGGTCTAACTAGAGTAGAGTAGATTACAGTACAGTAATGCGTAGGCCTAACTAGAGTAGAGTAGATTACAGTACAGTAATGTGTAGGCCTAACTAGAGTAGAGTAGATTACAGTACAGTGTAATGTGTAGGTCTAACTAGAGTAGAGTAGATTACAGTACAGTAATGTGTAGGTCTAACTAGAGTAGAGTAGATTACAGTACAGTAATGTGTAGGCCTAACTAGAGTAGAGTAGATTACAGTACAGTACAGTAATGTGTAGGTCTAACTAGAGTAGAGTAGATTACAGTACAGTAATGTGTAGGCCTAACTAGAGTAGAGTAGATTACAGTACAGTAATGTGTAGGTCTAACTAGAGTAGAGTAGATTACAGTACAGTAATGTGTAGGCCTAACTAGAGTAGAGTAGATTACAGTACAGTAATGTGTAGGTCTAACTAGAGTAGAGTAGATTACAGTACAGTACAGTAATGTGTAGGCCTAACTAGAGTAGAGTAGATTACAGTACAGTAATGTGTAGGCCTAACTAGAGTAGAGTAGATTACAGTACAGTACAGTAATGTGTAGGTCTAACTAGAGTAGAGTAGATTACAGTACAGTAATGTGTAGGTCTAACTAGAGTAGAGTAGATTACAGTACAGTAATGTGTAGGCCTAACTAGAGTAGAGTAGATTACAGTACAGTACAGTAATGTGTAGGTCTAACTAGAGTAGAGTAGATTACAGTACAGTACAGTAATGTGTAGGCCTAACTAGAGTAGAGTAGATTACAGTACAGTAATGTGTAGGTCTAACTAGAGTAGAGTAGATTACAGTACAGTAATGTGTAGGCCTAACTAGAGTAGAGTAGATTACAGTACAGTAATGTGTAGGCCTAACTAGAGTAGAGTAGATTACAGTACAGTACAGTAAAGTGTAGGTCTAACTAGAGTAGAGTAGATTACAGTACAGTAATGTGTAGGCCTAACTAGAGTAGAGTAGATTACAGTACAGTGTAATGTGTAGGCCTAACTAGAGTAGAGTAGATTACAGTACAGTAATGTGTAGGCCTAACTACAGTAGAGTAGATTACAGTACAGTAATGTGTAGGCCTAACTAGAGTAGAGTAGATTACAGTACAGTAATGTGTAGGCCTAACTAGAGTAGAGTAGATTACAGTACAGTGTAATGTGTAGGCCTAACTAGAGTAGAGTAGATTACAGTACAGTGTAATGTGTAGGCCTAACTAGAGTAGAGTAGATTACAGTACAGTAATGTGTAGGTCTAACTAGAGTAGAGTAGATTACAGTACAGTAATGTGTAGGCCTAACTAGAGTATAGTAGATTACAGTACAGTAATGTGTAGGCCTAACTAGAGTAGAGTAGATTACAGTACAGTACAGTAAAGTGTAGGTCTAACTAGAGTAGAGTAGATTACAGTACAGTGTAATGTGTAGGAATAACTAGAGTAGAGTAGATTACAGTACAGTAATGTGTAGGTCTAACTAGAGTAGAGTAGATTACAGTACAGTAATGTGTAGGTCTAACTAGAGTAGAGTATATTACAGTACAGTAATGTGTAGGCCTAACTAGAGTAGAGTATATTACAGTACAGTAATGTGTAGGTCTAACTAGAGTAGAGTAGATTACAGTACAGTAATGTGTAGGCCTAACTAGAGTATAGCAGATTACAGTACAGTACAGTAATGTGTAGGCCTAACTAGAGTAGAGTAGATTACAGTACAGTAATGTGTAGGCCTAACTAGAGTAGAGTAGATTACAGTACAGTAATGTGTAGGTCTAACTAGAGTAGAGCAGATTACAGTACAGTAATGTGTAGGCCTAACTAGAGTAGATTACAGTACAGTACAGTAATGTGTAGGCCTAACTAGAGTAGAGTAGATTACAGTACAGTAATGTGTAGGCCTAACTAGAGTAGAGTATATTACAGTACAGTAATATGTAGGCCTAACTAGAGTAGAGTAGATTACAGTACAGTGTAAAGTGTAGGCCTAACTAGAGTAGAGCAGATTACAGTACAGTACAGTAATGTGTAGGCCTAACTAGAGTAGAGTAGATTACAGTACAGTAATGTGTAGGCCTAACTAGAGTAGAGCAGATTACAGTACAGTGTAATGTGTAGGCCTAACTAGAGTAGAGTAGATTACAGTACAGTAATGTTTAGGCCTAACTAGAGTAGAGCAGATTACAGTACAGTGTAATGTGTAGGTCTAACTAGAGTAGAGTAGATTACAGTACAGTAATGTGTAGGCCTAACTAGAGTAGAGTAGATTACAGTACAGTAAAGTGTAGGCCTAACTAGAGTAGAGTAGATTACAGTACAATGTAATGTGTAGGCCTAACTAGAGTAGAGTAGATTACAGTACAGTACAGTAATGTGTAGGCCTAACTAGAGTAGAGTAGATTACAGTACAGTAATGTGTAGGTCTAACTAGAGTAGAGCAGATTACAGTACAGTAATGTGTAGGCCTAACTAGAGTAGAGTAGATTACAGTACAATGTAATGTGTAGGCCTAACTAGAGTAGAGTAGATTACAGTACAGTGTAATGTGTAGGCCTAACTAGAGTAGAGTAGATTACAGTACAGTAATGTGTAGGCCTAACTACAGTAGAGTAGATTACAGTACAGTAATGTGTAGGCCTAACTAGAGTAGAGTAGATTACAGTACAATGTAATGTGTAGGCCTAACTAGAGTAGAGTAGATTACAGTACAGTGTAATGTGTAGGCCTAACTAGAGTAGAGTAGATTACAGTACAGTAATGTGTAGGTCTAACTAGAGTAGAGTAGATTACAGTACAGTAATGTGTAGGCCTAACTAGAGTAGAGTAGATTACAGTACAGTAATGTGTAGGCCTAACTAGAGTAGAGTAGATTACAGTACAATGTAATGTGTAGGCCTAACTAGAGTAGAGTAGATTACAGTACAGTACAGTAATGTGTAGGCCTAACTAGAGTAGAGTAGATTACAGTACAGTAATGTGTAGGTCTAACTAGAGTAGAGCAGATTACAGTACAGTAATGTGTAGGCCTAACTAAAGTAGAGTAGATTACAGTACAATGTAATGTGTAGGCCTAACTAGAGTAGAGTAGATTACAGTACAGTGTAATGTGTAGGCCTAACTAGAGTAGAGTAGATTACAGTACAGTAATGTGTAGGCCTAACTACAGTAGAGTAGATTACAGTACAGTAATGTGTAGGCCTAACTAGAGTAGAGTAGATTACAGTACAATGTAATGTGTAGGCCTAACTAGAGTAGAGTAGATTACAGTACAGTGTAATGTGTAGGCCTAACTAGAGTAGAGTAGATTACAGTACAGTAATGTGTAGGCCTAACTAGAGTAGAGTAGATTACAGTACAGTAATGTGTAGGCCTAACTAGAGTAGAGTAGATTACAGTACAGTACAGTAATGTGTAGGTCTAACTAGAGTAGAGTAGATTACAGTACAGTAATGTGTAGGTCTAACTAGAGTAGAGTAGATTACAGTACAGTGATGTGTAGGCCTAACTAGAGTAGAGTAGATTACAGTACAGTACAGTAAAGTGTAGGTCTAACTAGAGTAGAGTAGATTACAGTACAGTAATGTGTAGGCCTAACTAGAGTAGAGTAGATTACAGTACAGTACAGTAATGTGTAGGCCTAACTAGAGTAGAGTAGATTACAGTACAGTAATGTGTAGGCCTAACTAGAGTAGAGTAGATTACAGTACAGTACAGTAATGTGTAGGCCTAACTAGAGTAGAGTAGATTACAGTACAGTACAGTAAAGTGTAGGTCTAACTAGAGTAGAGTAGATTACAGTACAGTAATGTGTAGGTCTAACTAGAGTAGAGTAGATTACAGTACAGTGTAATGTGTAGGTCTAACTAGAGTAGAGTAGATTACAGTACAGTACAGTAAAGTGTAGGTCTAACTAGAGTAGAGTAGATTACAGTACAGTAATGTGTAGGCCTAACTAGAGTAGAGTAGATTACAGTACAGTAATGTGTAGGCCTAACTAGAGTAGAGTAGATTACAGTACAGTACAGTAATGTGTAGGTCTAACTAGAGTAGAGTAGATTACAGTACAGTAATGTGTAGGCCTAACTAGAGTAGAGTAGATTACAGTACAGTAATGTGTAGGCCTAACTAGAGTAGAGTAGATTACAGTACAGTACAGTAATGTGTAGGTCTAACTAGAGTAGAGTAGATTACAGTACAGTAATGTGTAGGCCGAACTAGAGTAGAGTAGATTACAGTACAGTAATGTGTAGGCCTAACTAGAGTAGAGTAGATTACAGTACAGTAATGTGTAGTCCTAACTAGAGTAGAGTAGATTACAGTACAGTACAGTAATGTGTAGGTCTAACTAGAGTAGAGTAGATTACAGTACAGTAATGTGTAGGCCTAACTAGAGTAGAGTAGATTACAGTACAGTGTAATGTGTAGGTCTAACTAGAGTAGAGCAGATTACAGTACAGTAATGTGTAGGCCTAACTAGAGTAGAGTAGATTACAGTACAGTACAGTAATGTGTAGGCCTAACTAGAGTAGAGCAGATTACAGTACAGTAATGTGTAGGCCTAACTAGAGTAGAGTAGATTACAGTACAGTAATGTGTAGGTCTAACTGAGTAGAGTATATTACAGTACAGTAATGTGTAGGCCTAACTAGAGTAGAGTAGATTACAGTACAGTACAGTAATGTGTAGGCCTAACTAGAGTAGAGCAGATTACAGTACAGTAATGTGTAGGCCTAACTAGAGTAGAGTAGATTACAGTACAGTAATGTGTAGGTCTAACTAGAGTAGAGCAGATTACAGTACAGTAATGTGTAGGCCTAACTAGAGTAGAGTAGATTACAGTACAATGTAATGTGTAGGCCTAACTAGAGTAGAGTAGATTACAGTACAGTGTAATGTGTAGGCCTAACTAGAGTAGAGTAGATTACAGTACAGTAATGTGTAGGCCTAACTACAGTAGAGTAGATTACAGTACAGTAATGTGTAGGCCTAACTAGAGTAGAGTAGATTACAGTACAATGTAATGTGTAGGCCTAACTAGAGTAGAGTAGATTACAGTACAGTGTAATGTGTAGGCCTAACTAGAGTAGAGTAGATTACAGTACAGTAATGTGTAGGTCTAACTAGAGTAGAGTAGATTACAGTACAGTAATGTGTAGGCCTAACTAGAGTAGAGTAGATTACAGTACAGTAATGTGTAGGCCTAACTAGAGTAGAGTAGATTACAGTACAATGTAATGTGTAGGCCTAACTAGAGTAGAGTAGATTACAGTACAGTACAGTAATGTGTAGGCCTAACTAGAGTAGAGTAGATTACAGTACAGTAATGTGTAGGTCTAACTAGAGTAGAGCAGATTACAGTACAGTAATGTGTAGGCCTAACTAAAGTAGAGTAGATTACAGTACAATGTAATGTGTAGGCCTAACTAGAGTAGAGTAGATTACAGTACAGTGTAATGTGTAGGCCTAACTAGAGTAGAGTAGATTACAGTACAGTAATGTGTAGGCCTAACTACAGTAGAGTAGATTACAGTACAGTAATGTGTAGGCCTAACTAGAGTAGAGTAGATTACAGTACAATGTAATGTGTAGGCCTAACTAGAGTAGAGTAGATTACAGTACAGTGTAATGTGTAGGCCTAACTAGAGTAGAGTAGATTACAGTACAGTAATGTGTAGGCCTAACTAGAGTAGAGTAGATTACAGTACAGTAATGTGTAGGCCTAACTAGAGTAGAGTAGATTACAGTACAGTACAGTAATGTGTAGGTCTAACTAGAGTAGAGTAGATTACAGTACAGTAATGTGTAGGTCTAACTAGAGTAGAGTAGATTACAGTACAGTGATGTGTAGGCCTAACTAGAGTAGAGTAGATTACAGTACAGTACAGTAAAGTGTAGGTCTAACTAGAGTAGAGTAGATTACAGTACAGTAATGTGTAGGCCTAACTAGAGTAGAGTAGATTACAGTACAGTACAGTAATGTGTAGGCCTAACTAGAGTAGAGTAGATTACAGTACAGTAATGTGTAGGCCTAACTAGAGTAGAGTAGATTACAGTACAGTACAGTAATGTGTAGGCCTAACTAGAGTAGAGTAGATTACAGTACAGTAAAGTGTAGGTCTAACTAGAGTAGAGTAGATTACAGTAATGTGTAGGTCTAACTAGAGTAGAGTAGATTACAGTACAGTGTAATGTGTAGGTCTAACTAGAGTAGAGTAGATTACAGTACAGTACAGTAAAGTGTAGGTCTAACTAGAGTAGAGTAGATTACAGTACAGTAATGTGTAGGCCTAACTAGAGTAGAGTAGATTACAGTACAGTAATGTGTAGGCCTAACTAGAGTAGAGTAGATTACAGTACAGTACAGTAATGTGTAGGTCTAACTAGAGTAGAGTAGATTACAGTACAGTAATGTGTAGGCCTAACTAGAGTAGAGTAGATTACAGTACAGTAATGTGTAGGCCTAACTAGAGTAGAGTAGATTACAGTACAGTACAGTAATGTGTAGGTCTAACTAGAGTAGAGTAGATTACAGTACAGTAATGTGTAGGCCGAACTAGAGTAGAGTAGATTACAGTACAGTAATGTGTAGGCCTAACTAGAGTAGAGTAGATTACAGTACAGTAATGTGTAGTCCTAACTAGAGTAGAGTAGATTACAGTACAGTACAGTAATGTGTAGGTCTAACTAGAGTAGAGTAGATTACAGTACAGTAATGTGTAGGCCTAACTAGAGTAGAGTAGATTACAGTACAGTGTAATGTGTAGGTCTAACTAGAGTAGAGCAGATTACAGTACAGTAATGTGTAGGCCTAACTAGAGTAGAGTAGATTACAGTACAGTACAGTAATGTGTAGGCCTAACTAGAGTAGAGCAGATTACAGTACAGTAATGTGTAGGCCTAACTAGAGTAGAGTAGATTACAGTACAGTAATGTGTAGGTCTAACTGAGTAGAGTATATTACAGTACAGTAATGTGTAGGCCTAACTAGAGTAGAGTAGATTACAGTACAGTACAGTAATGTGTAGGCCTAACTAGAGTAGAGCAGATTACAGTACAGTAATGTGTAGGCCTAACTAGAGTAGAGTAGATTACAGTACAGTAATGTGTAGGTCTAACTAGAGTAGAGTATATTACAGTACAGTAACGTGTAGGTCTAACTAGAGTAGAGTATATTACAGTACAGTAACGTGTAGGTCTAACTAGAGTAGAGTATATTACAGTACAGTAACGTGTAGGTCTAACTAGAGTAGAGTATATTACAGTACAGTACAGTAAAGTGTAGGCCTAACTAGAGTAGAGTATATTACAGTACAGTAATGTGTAGGTCTAACTAGAGTAGAGTAGATTACAGTACAGTAATGTGTAGGCCTAACTAGAGTATAGCAGATTACAGTACAGTAATGTGTAGGCCTAACTAGAGTAGAGTATATTACAGTACAGTGTAATGTGTAGGCCTAACTAGAGTAGAGTAGATTACAGTACAGTAATGTGTAGGTCTAACTAGAGTAGAGTAGATTACAGTCCAGTAATGTGTAGGCCTAACTAGAGTAGAGCAGATTACAGTACAGTGTAATGTGTAGGTCTAACTAGAGTAGAGTAGATTACAGTACAGTGTAATGTGTAGGCCTAACTAGAGTAGAGTAGATTACAGTACAGTGTAATGTGTAGGCCTAACTAGAGTAGAGTAGATTACAGTACAGTAATGTGTAGGCCTAACTAGAGTAGAGTAGATTACAGTACAGTGTAATGTGTAGGTCTAACTAGAGTAGAGTAGATTACAGTACAGTGTAATGTGTAGGCCTAACTAGAGTAGAGTAGATTACAGTACAGTGTAATGTGTAGGCCTAACTAGAGTAGAGTAGATTACAGTACAGTAATGTGTAGGTCTAACTAGAGTAGAGTAGATTACAGTACAGTAATGTGTAGGCCTAACTAGAGTAGAGTAGATTACAGTACAGTACAGTAATGTGTAGGCCTAACTAGAGTAGAGTAGATTACAGTACAGTAATGTGTAGGCCTAACTAGAGTAGAGTAGATTACAGTACAGTACAGTAATGTGTAGGCCTAACTAGAGTAGAGTAGATTACAGTACAGTACAGTAAAGTGTAGGTCTAACTAGAGTAGAGTAGATTACAGTACAGTAATGTGTAGGTCTAACTAGAGTAGAGTAGATTACAGTACAGTGTAATGTGTAGGTCTAACTAGAGTAGAGTAGATTACAGTACAGTACAGTAAAGTGTAGGTCTAACTAGAGTAGAGTAGATTACAGTACAGTAATGTGTAGGCCTAACTAGAGTAGAGTAGATTACAGTACAGTAATGTGTAGGCCTAACTAGAGTAGAGTAGATTACAGTACAGTACAGTAATGTGTAGGTCTAACTAGAGTAGAGTAGATTACAGTACAGTAATGTGTAGGCCTAACTAGAGTAGAGTAGATTACAGTACAGTAATGTGTAGGCCTAACTAGAGTAGAGTAGATTACAGTACAGTACAGTAATGTGTAGGTCTAACTAGAGTAGAGTAGATTACAGTACAGTAATGTGTAGGCCGAACTAGAGTAGAGTAGATTACAGTACAGTAATGTGTAGGCCTAACTAGAGTAGAGTAGATTACAGTACAGTAATGTGTAGTCCTAACTAGAGTAGAGTAGATTACAGTACAGTACAGTAATGTGTAGGTCTAACTAGAGTAGAGTAGATTACAGTACAGTAATGTGTAGGCCTAACTAGAGTAGAGTAGATTACAGTACAGTGTAATGTGTAGGTCTAACTAGAGTAGAGCAGATTACAGTACAGTAATGTGTAGGCCTAACTAGAGTAGAGTAGATTACAGTACAGTACAGTAATGTGTAGGCCTAACTAGAGTAGAGCAGATTACAGTACAGTAATGTGTAGGCCTAACTAGAGTAGAGTAGATTACAGTACAGTAATGTGTAGGTCTAACTGAGTAGAGTATATTACAGTACAGTAATGTGTAGGCCTAACTAGAGTAGAGTAGATTACAGTACAGTACAGTAATGTGTAGGCCTAACTAGAGTAGAGCAGATTACAGTACAGTAATGTGTAGGCCTAACTAGAGTAGAGTAGATTACAGTACAGTAATGTGTAGGTCTAACTAGAGTAGAGTATATTACAGTACAGTAACGTGTAGGTCTAACTAGAGTAGAGTATATTACAGTACAGTAACGTGTAGGTCTAACTAGAGTAGAGTATATTACAGTACAGTACAGTAAAGTGTAGGCCTAACTAGAGTAGAGTATATTACAGTACAGTAATGTGTAGGTCTAACTAGAGTAGAGTAGATTTCAGTACAGTAATGTGTAGGCCTAACTAGAGTATAGCAGATTACAGTACAGTAATGTGTAGGCCTAACTAGAGTAGAGTATATTACAGTACAGTGTAATGTGTAGGCCTAACTAGAGTAGAGTAGATTACAGTACAGTAATGTGTAGGTCTAACTAGAGTAGAGTAGATTACAGTCCAGTAATGTGTAGGCCTAACTAGAGTAGAGCAGATTACAGTACAGTGTAATGTGTAGGTCTAACTAGAGTAGAGTAGATTACAGTACAGTGTAATGTGTAGGCCTAACTAGAGTAGAGTAGATTACAGTACAGTGTAATGTGTAGGTCTAACTAGAGTAGAGTAGATTACAGTACAGTGTAATGTGTAGGCCTAACTAGAGTAGAGTAGATTACAGTACAGTGTAATGTGTAGGCCTAACTAGAGTAGAGTAGATTACAGTACAGTAATGTGTAGGTCTAACTAGAGTAGAGTAGATTACAGTACAGTAATGTGTAGGCCTAACTAGAGTAGAGTAGATTACAGTACAGTACAGTAATGTGTAGGCCTAACTAGAGTAGAGTAGATTACAGTACAGTAATGTGTAGGCCTAACTAGAGTAGAGTAGATTACAGTACAGTACAGTAATGTGTAGGCCTAACTAGAGTAGAGTAGATTACAGTACAGTACAGTAAAGTGTAGGTCTAACTAGAGTAGAGTAGATTACAGTACAGTAATGTGTAGGTCTAACTAGAGTAGAGTAGATTACAGTACAGTGTAATGTGTAGGTCTAACTAGAGTAGAGTAGATTACAGTACAGTACAGTAAAGTGTAGGTCTAACTAGAGTAGAGTAGATTACAGTACAGTAATGTGTAGGCCTAACTAGAGTAGAGTAGATTACAGTACAGTAATGTGTAGGCCTAACTAGAGTAGAGTAGATTACAGTACAGTACAGTAATGTGTAGGTCTAACTAGAGTAGAGTAGATTACAGTACAGTAATGTGTAGGCCTAACTAGAGTAGAGTAGATTACAGTACAGTACAGTAATGTGTAGGTCTAACTAGAGTAGAGTAGATTACAGTACAGTACAGTAATGTGTAGGTCTAACTAGAGTAGAGTAGATTACAGTACAGTAATGTGTAGGCCGAACTAGAGTAGAGTAGATTACAGTACAGTAATGTGTAGGCCTAACTAGAGTAGAGTAGATTACAGTACAGTAATGTGTAGTCCTAACTAGAGTAGAGTAGATTACAGTACAGTACAGTAATGTGTAGGTCTAACTAGAGTAGAGTAGATTACAGTACAGTAATGTGTAGGCCTAACTAGAGTAGAGTAGATTACAGTACAGTGTAATGTGTAGGTCTAACTAGAGTAGAGCAGATTACAGTACAGTAATGTGTAGGCCTAACTAGAGTAGAGTAGATTACAGTACAGTACAGTAATGTGTAGGCCTAACTAGAGTAGAGCAGATTACAGTACAGTAATGTGTAGGCCTAACTAGAGTAGAGTAGATTACAGTACAGTAATGTGTAGGTCTAACTGAGTAGAGTATATTACAGTACAGTAATGTGTAGGCCTAACTAGAGTAGAGTAGATTACAGTACAGTACAGTAATGTGTAGGCCTAACTAGAGTAGAGCAGATTACAGTACAGTAATGTGTAGGCCTAACTAGAGTAGAGTAGATTACAGTACAGTAATGTGTAGGTCTAACTAGAGTAGAGTATATTACAGTACAGTAACGTGTAGGTCTAACTAGAGTAGAGTATATTACAGTACAGTAACGTGTAGGTCTAACTAGAGTAGAGTATATTACAGTACAGTACAGTAAAGTGTAGGCCTAACTAGAGTAGAGTATATTACAGTACAGTAATGTGTAGGTCTAACTAGAGTAGAGTAGATTTCAGTACAGTAATGTGTAGGCCTAACTAGAGTATAGCAGATTACAGTACAGTAATGTGTAGGCCTAACTAGAGTAGAGTATATTACAGTACAGTGTAATGTGTAGGCCTAACTAGAGTAGAGTAGATTACAGTACAGTAATGTGTAGGTCTAACTAGAGTAGAGTAGATTACAGTCCAGTAATGTGTAGGCCTAACTAGAGTAGAGCAGATTACAGTACAGTGTAATGTGTAGGTCTAACTAGAGTAGAGTAGATTACAGTACAGTGTAATGTGTAGGCCTAACTAGAGTAGAGTAGATTACAGTACAGTGTAATGTGTAGGTCTAACTAGAGTAGAGTAGATTACAGTACAGTGTAATGTGTAGGCCTAACTAGAGTAGAGTAGATTACAGTACAGTGTAATGTGTAGGCCTAACTAGAGTAGAGTAGATTACAGTACAGTAATGTGTAGGTCTAACTAGAGTAGAGTAGATTACAGTACAGTACTGTGTAGGCCTAACTAGAGTAGAGTAGATTACAGTACAGTGTAATGTGTAGGTCTAACTAGAGTAGAGTAGATTACAGTACAGTGTAATGTGTAGGCCTAACTAGAGTAGAGTAGATTACAGTACAGTGTAATGTGTAGGTCTAACTAGAGTAGAGTAGATTACAGTACAGTAATGTGTAGGCCTAACTAGAGTAGAGTAGATTACAGTACAGTAATGTGTAGGCCTAACTAGAGTAGAGTAGATTACAGTACAGTAATGTGTAGGCCTAACTAGAGTAGAGTAGATTACAGTACAGTAATGTGTAGGTCTAACTAGAGTAGAGTAGATTACAGTACAGTAATGTGTAGGCCTAACTAGAGTAAAGCAGATTACAGTACAGTAATGTGTAGGCCTAACTAGAGTAGAGTAGATTACAGTACAGTAATGTGTAGGCATAACTAGAGTAGAGTAGATTACAGTACAGTAATGTGTAGGCCTAACTAGAGTAGAGTAGATTACAGTACAGTAATGTGTAGGTCTAACTAGAGTAGAGTAAATTACAGTACAGTAATGTGTAGGCCTAACTAGAGTAGAGTAGATTACAGTACAGTAATGTGTAGGCCTAACTAGAGTAAAGCAGATTACAGTACAGTAATGTGTAGGTCTAACTAGAGTAGAGTAGATTACAGTACAGTAATGTGTAGGTCTAACTAGAGTAGAGTAGATTACAGTACAGTAATGTGTAGGTCTAACTAGAGTAGAGTAGATTACAGTACAGTAATGTGTAGGCCTAACTAGAGTAGAGTAGATTACAGTACAGTAATGTGTAGGTCTAACTAGAGTAGAGTAGATTACAGTACAGTAATGTGTAGGTCTAACTAGAGTAGAGTAGATTACAGTACAGTAATGTGTAGGTCTAACTAGAGTAGAGTAGATTACAGTACAGTAATGTGTAGGTCTAACTAGAGTAGAGTAGATTACAGTACAGTAATGTGTAGGTCTAACTAGAGTAGAGTAGATTACAGTACAGTAATGTGTAGGTCTAACTAGAGTAGAGTAGATTACAGTACAGTAATGTGTAGGTCTAACTAGAGTAGAGTAGATTACAGTACAGTAATGTGTAGGTCTAACTAGAGTAGAGTAGATTACAGTACAGTAATGTGTAGGTCTAACTAGAGTAGAGTAGATTACAGTACAGTAATGTGTAGGCCTAACTAGAGTAGAGTAGATTACAGTACAGTACAGTAATGTGTAGGCCTAACTAGAGTAAAGCAGATTACAGTACAGTAATGTGTAGGTCTAACTAGAGTAGAGTAGATTACAGTACAGTAATGTGTAGGCCTAACTAGAGTAAAGCAGATTACAGTACAGTAATGTGTAGGTCTAACTAGAGTAGAGTAGATTACAGTACAGTAATGTGTAGGTCTAACTAGAGTAGAGTAGATTACAGTACAGTAATGTGTAGGTCTAACTAGAGTAGAGTAGATTACAGTACAGTGTAAAGTGTAGGCCTAACTAGAGTAGAGTAGATTACAGTACAGTGTAATGTGTAGGCCTAACTAGAGTAGAGTAGATTACAGTACAGTGTAATGTGTAGGAATAACTAGTGTAACTGAGGGGTACAATTCCCTGACTGTATTGATAAGTATGGTATTATTAAACCACTACCGCTTGTACTTTAACTTCTGGCCATCCAGTACATGATATAGATATGATGAACACTTTCCCACCTGATGAAACGAAGTCCACACAAATGTATAAATCGAATATTTTATATAGCAAAGGGTATATACAACGTTCACTTAATGACATTTATGATTTGAAATGCACTTGTAAGGCAAATGAGTATTCGTAGGTAAATCAACATTGAATGTCCAATCTCTGGTTACGCAGGGAGCAAGTATACAACCTGGTTCTTTAGGGAACTATAGCGATGGTACTTAAATGATTATAGCTGGATACACTAAAGGGGGGGGGGGGGTCCCGCTGGTTGTAAGACAGTAGGGGGGGGGGGTTTAGAAGAGCCGCTGGCGGTATCCCATCTGGCCGACGATTTCTTGGGAGAATTCAGAGTGCTGAACACGGTGCCCACATAACCTCGGTCCACAGATGAATACAGCTGGACCCTCTGGTGGACGGTAGCTGCCGGTCCACAACGAAGAGACGTGAGGCGACCTCACTCGGGGTAGAGCGCCGTCTCACCTGGACTCCTCTCCGGGGGGTAGTTCCAACACTCAGCAGTGTTGGCCGTTATCCATGGAATAATCAAAGCACCCAAAGCATGTAGATAATCCAAGCCGTGGAAGGCTCGCCGTCGTCCGGGTAAAGTAATCCAATGTACAGGTCCACTCGTCCTGGCCCGGAGCTCCTCGGATGCAAGCACCACACGTGGTCTGCCCAGCCTGGTTAAGACTCCAGATAACGTCAGGAACGATGGGGGTACTGCTCACTCTATAACTCTAACCGAACGATGCACCATACATAATAGACTATTATTAACTTAATAGAAATATGTCCCACTCGACGGTATAGTGCCAAACTATGACAATTCAACTATTAATCCACACGATGTCTCAATGCCTATTCTGAGGCCAAGTAGGCCTTACTGCACCACACGTGCGTCGTGGGTGAGGCTTCGCGTCTGTTACTAGGTTGGAGGGTAAAGGACTAATGGACTAAAAGAAAGTTCTACTTACTTGCGCCATATATATATGCGCTGTGAACAAATAGTACCATTCGTATTTCGCCAGACGTATTCCTACGCGGAACCGGGCTTGTAACGACATGTTTGTCGGCACGATTGAACTTGAACCAAGGGGCATGGCTGCTGGCGCCAGGTTCTCGTCCAATGGTAGAATGAAACTATTATGGGCTGTTAGTAGACTAAAGGGATATTCAGTGCATATTGTACAAGGAATATACAGGGGATATCAAACGATATACAAATACTATTAAATATATATCCATAAATAAATATATATATTCGGTTTAATCTGATCCTTCACAACAGCCGCCCCCTAATTAGTCCCACCTAATTAGCTAAGCAGAGACAGATTAACCGCACTGTCTACCACTCAAGGTCCGCTGTAAGGGTCAGTCAACTCACAAAGTCATGGGGTCATGGTCATCATCGATAGTGTCTGGGAGTCGGGGCAGTTCTATTAGCCTCGCCACGGGTCGTGTGTAAGTTCGCCCTTGGACGAGCACCTCAGCTGCTCGGACCTTGCCATCGGCACCGGTGATCACTTTGCTTACGCGGCCAGCCGGCCACATAGCTCTGGGTAGTGACTGGTCGATAATCATGACGACTGTTCCTTCTGTCAAATTGTCTCTCTCTTTTACCCACTTCTGGCGGGTCTGTAGAGACGGTAGGTAGTGGAGTAGGAAGCTGTTCCAAAACTTGTCAGCTAGTACTTGACTGTACCTCCACATTCTTCGGCCGTTCGCTTCTTCAGGCCTGTACATTGTCTGGGGTAGCGCGGGGTCCAGCCGCCCAATTAAGAGTGTGTTGGGGGTGACTGGGTCGACATCTGCTACATCACTTGAGACGTAACCGAGGGGTTTTGAGTTCAATACTCCCTCGATCTCCGTGAGGACTGTCATTAGGACTTCTTCCGCCACAGTCTGGGCCCCAAGCACGGCGTACAGGGCTGTCTTTATAGAACGTACTTCTCGTTCCCAGGTTCCACCGAAGTGGGGTGCGTTCGGGGGATTAAACTGGAAGTCAATCTGGGATGGAGCGAGGTGGGTCTTAAGTTCTGGGCCCATAGCTTGGAAGCTCTCTCTCAGCTCTCTTTCTCCGCCTTTGAAGTTTGTCCCGTGATCAGACAACAATGTAGACGGTTTTCCTTTCCGTGATGTGAATCTTCGGAAGGCCATAAGGAATGAGTCTGTGCTCATGGTCGGAAGGAGTTCGATATGTATCGCTCTGGTGGTCATGCATTTGAACCGCTTCTCGGTTCCTCTTCCTCTCTTTATATACAACGGGCCAAAACAGTCCATGCCTGTGGAGTGGAATGGCTTGTCGCCGAGTCGGAGGCGACAGGGGGGTAAGTCAGCCGTCCGGGGTATGCTGGGCTGCGCGCGCCACTTTCGGCAGTCTAGACAGGTTTGCTGGAAGCGTCGCACCGCTTCTCTTCCTTGAAGTATCCAATAGCGACGTCTGATCTCCGCGAAGACTCTCTCTGCTCCTGCGTGGTGTACATCCTCGTCGTATTTCTTTATGATCAGCTCTGTGACCTTGTGTCGGCTGTTCAAGACTATCGGGTACTTAACGTCATCCGGTAGATCGGGGGCCCTCCGCAGACGACCACCCACTCTGATGAGATTATGGGCGTCGCTCTCGGGTGCCAGGTGGAGCAGTCTGCTGTCTGATGGGACGGGCTTTCCTCCCTGTAGACAGTCTAGCTCATCAGGGAACGAGTCTCTCTGGGCTCGTTGTAGTAGAAGAAGTTCTGCTTCTTCGTAGTCAGCTGCTGAAATGTCAGTGGTGGACTGAATCTCTGGGTGGTGCCACAGGAATGTCTTTAGCTGCGCACTCTGTAGGGTAATGCAGTCATCTATGTTGGGGTCTGTGGAGGCGACTGTGCTCAGTCCACAGAACATAGGTTTCTTGTTCTCAGCCTCCTCTTTACTTGCTTCCCGTGGGGTGGGCGTAGGCCACTCTTCTTCCGGGAGCTTGAGGAATTCTGGTCCGTCACTGTAGATGTTGCGACGGGTGAGGTCATCCAGGGACATTCCTCGGGTGATGACGTCAGCTGGGTTGTGTTTGGTGTCCACATACCGCCAGCTCGCTGCTTCTGTTAACTCTTGAATCTCGGTGACTCTGACTCCCACGAAGACCTTGTATCTGCATGAATCAGACTTGATCCATGTGAGTACTGTCGTGGAATCTGACCACAAGATTGTTCTGTGCACCGGAATGGTGAGTTCACGTTGGATTAACGTGGCTAGATGCGCTCCTGCTAGGGCTGCGCAGAGCTCTAGACGCGGGATAGATTGTTGCTTTCGTGGGGCTATTCTTGAGCGAGCCAGGATGAAAGCAGTGTGTATCTCTCCTCCCTTCTCTTGGGCACGCAAGTAGGCCACCGATCCATAAGCTACTTCGGAGGCGTCACTGAAGACGTGTAGATCCATCTTGCATGTCTCTGGCCTCACTGTGGGTGGGAAGTAGCTGCGGCGTATATTGACGCCTGGGAGTGAGCGGAGCTCCGTCTCCCACTCTCTCCATGTGGAGGCAAGGTGTGCGGGTATTGGGTCGTCCCAGCCCTGGTCCTTGTCCCATAGTGCTCGTACAATCATCTTTGCCCTGGTGGTGTAAGGTAGAATACATCCCAACGGGTCATATTGTCTGGCGAGTGTTCTGTACACACTCCGTCTGGTGGTCGGTATCGCCGTCGACCTTCCCTGCTCCGTGGTCAGGGGTTTGTGTCTATAGTGGAGCGAGTCTGTTTTGAAGCGCCAGACTAATCCTAGTGTCATTTCTTGGGCTTCTCCTGGGATGGTCGCCATCCAGGTCTCGCTGCTGGCAGCCTTGTCCGCGGGGGAGAGGCTGCGCAATACGTGCGGGTCACTGCTGGCCCACTGCCTGAGATCAAAGCCGCCTTTGATCAGGGAGGCGCGTAGCTTGATTAGGAGAGCCTCGGCTTCTTCTTGAGTCGAAACGCTTTGTAAACAGTTGTCCACGTAGAAACTGTTCTTCACACTGTGTCGGACCTCTTCATCTGCTGCTGGGTCCTCTGCGACCTTTGGGTTGAGGTTGCGCAATACTGGGGGGTCGCTGCTGGCCCGCTGCCGGAGATCAAAGCCGTCTTTGATCAGGGAGGCGCGGAGCAGCGCATGACGTCGCCAGTCAATTTTCTTCTCGACATGCTGCAGGAGAGTGGTGTCTTCTTCTGTCGTTCTGGAGTGGAGGCAGCTAGTGGCTGCTGTTCGGTTGAGAGTTTTAGCGAGGGGGCCTTGTAGTGTCCACCCTAGGCGGGTCTCGACTGCTGCAGGACAGCCTCGGGGTCCTGTATGGACCCGGTCAATCGGGACGATGAGGTCTGCATGGTCGGAGCCTATCAGCAGGGTCGGGGTGGCGCCGTCTATGAGCGGGATAGGTAGTTGACGCAGGTGCACATATTTATCCATCAGCTTGGCGATGGGGTAGGTGTACTGCGATAGTCCTATTTCTTGGCTGGTGAAAGCATTTGTAATCCTATACCGTCGCTCTGGCTGCCCGCTTGCTGCGATAGTGAAGGAGACATTCTCGCCCTTTATCGTCTTTAAATCTCTTCTTATTGTCCGAATCGTCATTTGGTTCTCGCTCCCCCGCAGTCCCAGCTGGGCCGCAGCGGACGCGAGCAGAAGGGTCTTCTCTGACCCGTCATCAAGGACGGCGTAAGTGTCCATGACTTTATCTTGGTAGCTCAATGTCACACGGACTACCTTTAAGAGCACTTGGGCGCCGCTGCTGCTGGCGGGGTCAATGTACATGACACTTGCCTTGGTGCCGCTCGATGGTGCAGGTGAAGGCCGTCTTCTGTTACTGTCGTGTAATACATCTAGATGGGCTCCGTCGCACCGACTGCACCTTTTCTTTAGGCGGCATTTGGCTGCCATGTGACTGCGCGCACATCGGTAACAGCGCCTGTTGGACTTTATCCATTGACTCACTTCTTCTGCATTCATCTTTGTGAACAGGTCACATTGTGACAGCCAGTGTTCTGTCTCACAGTAGGGGCACACCATCTTCCACTTCTCTTTTCTCGAGGGGGTACTGTGGCTCTTACTGCTCGGTACTGACTCTGATTGGTGCATGACAGTCACCGATCTTCTTCCATCGTTTATTCTCCTGGGTCCCTCTCTGGAGCTTGGCGTGCTCCGCACGAACGTATCCAGTCGTAAGCTGCTGACTTCTCTCGCCAGGAAGTCGGCTAGATCAAGGAGGGATGGTTCGGGACCGTTAGGATCACGGTGGTCTCTCTGCCGCCTAAAACGCTCTTGTCTTGCGGGTGGCAGCTTCTCTAAAATCCTCTCGACGTTAGAGTTGGCGTATAGCTCGTGCATGCCCTTTTCCCGTTGCGCTCCCAGCATCCCTACCAGGGACTGCACTTTGATTGACAGGTCGTCTAATGAGCGATTGTCTGTTGCTGGGGGTAGGCGATCAATATGCCTTATCTCTTGGATTACGTAATCCCATATACGTCCATATCTCTGGTCCGCTGCTAGAGCTGGACAATATAGGCTAGCGCTATATTGTGCGCTCGCGGTACTTTCAGGTGCTTCAGTAATATTGCATACTTGTGGCGTTCATCAACGACGTCCACCATCATTGTCTCTAAGCACATCCGGAGCTCCGTGTACTGTGCTCGATTCTCATAGGTGAAGTCTGGAAACGTCGGCGTGGCAATGTATGACGCCGTGGATGGCTGATACATCGGCGAGCGTTGGGGGAGAGACCTCCTAGGCGAGTCTCCTCTTGCGCCTCTCTGTGGGCTGGTACCGGCAGGGTACCATGGCCCGCTGGTCCAGGTGCTATTCCTCGGGGCTGGTCGTGCGTCGTGCTCACCCGTGAATAGAGTCGGGGGTCTGTAGCGCAGCGCTGCGGGGGTATAGCCTGGGTTGTACTGGACCTCCTGGTCCGGTGGAGTATTGTGCTGTCGTCGGGCTTGGTTCTCCTCCTCTCCCTCTTCTTCTTCTATCAGGTCTAAGGACTAATGGACTAAAGGACTAATGGACTAAAAGAAAGTTCTACTTACTTGCGCCATATATATATGCGCTGTGAACAAATAGTACCATTCGTATTTCGCCAGACGTATTCCTACGCGGAACCGGGCTTGTAACGACATGTTTGTCGGCACGATTGAACTTGAACCAAGGGGCATGGCTGCTGGCGCCAGGTTCTCGTCCAATGGTAGAATGAAACTATTATGGGCTGTTAGTAGACTAAAGGGATATTCAGTGCATATTGTACAAGGAATATACAGGGGATATCAAACGATATACAAATACTATTAAATATATATCCATAAATAAATATATATATTCGGTTTAATCTGATCCTTCACAACAACTAGAGTAGAGTAGATTACAGTACAGTAATGTGTAGGCCTAACTAGAGTAGAGTAGATTACAGTACAGTAATGTGTAGGTCTAACTAGAGTAGAGTAGATTACAGTACAGTGTAAAGTGTAGGCCTACCTAGAGTAGAGTAGATTACAGTACAGTGTAATGTGTAGGCCTAACTAGAGTAGAGTAGATTACAGTACAGTAATGTGTAGGCCTAACTAGAGTAGAGTAGATTACAGTACAGTGTAATGTGTAGGAATAACTAGAGTAGAGTAGATTACAGTACAGTGTAATGTGTAGGCCTAACTAGAGTAGAGTAGATTACAGTACAGTGTAATGTGTAGGAATAACTAGAGTAGAGTAGATTACAGTACAGTAATGTGTAGGCCTAACTAGAGTGTAGTAGATTACAGTACAGTAATGTGTAGGCCTAACTAGAGTAGAGCAGATTACAGTACAGTAATGTGTAGGAATAACTAGAGTAGAGTAGATTACAGTACAGTAATGTGTAGGTCTAACTAGAGTAGAGTAGATTACAGTACAGTACAGTAATGTGTAGGTCTAACTAGAGTAGAGTAGATTACAGTACAGTACAGTGTAGGTCTAACTAGAGTAGAGTAGATTACAGTACAGTAATGTGTAGGCCTAACTAGAGTGGAGTAGATTACAGTACAGTAATGTGTAGGCCTAACTAGAGTAGAGTAGATTACAGTACAGTACAGTGAAGGTCTAACTAGAGTAGAGTAGATTACAGTACAGTAATGTGTAGGCCTAACTAGAGTAGAGCAGATTACAGTACAGTAATGTGTAGGTCTAACTAGAGTAGAGTAGATTACAGTACAGTAATGTGTAGGAATAACTAGAGTAGAGTAGATTACAGTACAGTAATGTGTAGGTCTAACTAGAGTAGAGTAGATTACAGTACAGTACAGTAATGTGTAGGCCTAACTAGAGTAGAGTAGATTACAGTACAGTACAGTGTAGGTCTAACTAGAGTAGAGTAGATTACAGTACAGTAATGTGTAGGCCTAACTAGAGTAGAGTAGATTACAGTACAGTAATGTGTAGGCCTAACTAGAGTAGAGTAGATTACAGTACAGTAATGTGTAGGCCTAACTAGAGTAGAGTAGATTACAGTACAGTAATGTGTAGGCCTAACTAGAGTAGAGTAGATTACAGTACAGTAATGTGTAGGTCTAACTAGAGTAGAGTAGATTACAGTACAGTGTAATGTGTAGGCCTAACTAGAGTAGAGTAGATTACAGTACAGTACAGTAATGTGTAGGCCTAACTAGAGTAGAGTAGATTACAGTACAGTACAGTAATGTGTAGGCCTAACTAGAGTAGAGTAGATTACAGTACAGTACAGTAATGTGTAGGCCTAACTAGAGTAGAGTAGATTACAGTACAGTAATGTGTAGGTCTAACTAGAGTAGAGTAGATTACAGTACAGTACAGTAATGTGTAGGCCTAACTAGAGTAGAGTAGATTACAGTACAGTAATGTGTAGGTCTAACTAGAGTAGAGTAGATTACAGTACAGTAATGTGTAGGCCTAACTAGAGTAGAGTAGATTACAGTACAGTAATGTGTAGGTCTAACTAGAGTAGAGTAGATTACAGTACAGTAATGTGTAGGCCTAACTAGAGTAGAGCAGATTACAGTACAGTAATGTGTAGGTCTAACTAGAGTAGAGTAGATTACAGTACAGTAATGTGTAGGCCTAACTAGAGTAGAGTAGATTACAGTACAGTACAGTAATGTGTAGGTCTAACTAGAGTAGAGTAGATTACAGTACAGTACAGTAATGTGTAGGTCTAACTAGAGTAGAGTAGATTACAGTACAGTAATGTGTAGGTCTAACTAGAGTAGAGCAGATTACAGTACAGTAATGTGTAGGAATAACTAGAGTCGAGTAGATTACAGTACAGTAATGTGTAGGCCTAACTAGAGTAGAGTAGATTACAGTACAGTAATGTGTAGGAATAACTAGAGTAGAGTAGATTACAGTACAGTAATGTGTAGGCCTAACTAGAGTAGAGTAGATTACAGTACAGTAATGTGTAGGTCTAACTAGAGTAGAGTAGATTACAGTACAGTGTAATGTGTAGGTCTAACTAGAGTAGAGTAGATTACAGTACAGTGTAATGTGTAGGCCTAACTAGAGTAGAGTAGATTACAGTACAGTAATGTGTAGGCCTAACTAGAGTAGAGTAGATTACAGTACAGTAATGTGTAGGCCTAACTAGAGTAGAGTAGATTACAGTACAGTAATGTGTAGGCCTAACTAGAGTAGAGTAGATTACAGTACAGTAATGTGTAGGAATAACTAGAGTAGAGTAGATTACAGTACAGTAATGTGTAGGCCTAACTAGAGTAGAGTAGATTACAGTACAGTAATGTGTAGGTCTAACTAGAGTAGAGTAGATTACAGTACAGTGTAATGTGTAGGTCTAACTAGAGTAGAGTAGATTACAGTACAGTGTAATGTGTAGGCCTAACTAGAGTAGAGTAGATTACAGTACAGTAATGTGTAGGCCTAACTAGAGTAGAGTAGATTACAGTACAGTAATGTGTAGGCCTAACTAGAGTAGAGTAGATTACAGTACAGTAATGTGTAGGCCTAACTAGAGTAGAGTAGATTACAGTACAGTAATGTGTAGGCCTAACTAGAGTAGAGTAGATTACAGTACAGTAATGTGTAGGCCTAACTAGAGTAGAGTAGATTACAGTACAGTAATGTGTAGGTCTAACTAGAGTAGAGTAGATTACAGTACAGTAATGTGTAGGCCTAACTAGAGTAGAGTAGATTACAGTACAGTAATGTGTAGGTCTAACTAGAGTAGAGTAGATTACAGTACAGTAATGTGTAGGTCTAACTAGAGTAGAGTAGATTACAGTACAGTACAGTAATGTGTAGGCCTAACTAGAGTAGAGCAGATTACAGTACAGTAATGTGTAGGCCTAACTAGAGTAGATTACAGTACAGTACAGTAATGTGTAGGCCTAACTAGAGTAGAGTAGATTACAGTACAGTAATGTGTAGGTCTAACTAGAGTAGAGTAGATTACAGTACAGTAATGTGTAGGCCTAACTAGAGTAGAGTAGATTACAGTACAGTGTAATGTGTAGGCCTAACTAGAGTAGAGTAGATTACAGTACAGTAATGTGTAGGCCTAACTAGAGTAGAGCAGATTACAGTACAGTGTATGTGTAGGCCTAACTAGAGTAGAGTAGATTACAGTACAGTGTAATGTGTACGCCTACCTAGAGTAGAGTAGATTACAGTACAGTAATGTGTAGGCCTAACTAGAGTAGAGTAGATTACAGTACAGTGTAATGTGTAGGCCTAACTAGAGTAGAGTAGATTACAGTACAGTAATGTGTAGGCCTAACTAGAGTAGAGTAGATTACAGTACAGTGTAATGTGTAGGCCTAACTAGAGTAGAGTAGATTACAGTACAGTGTAATGTGTAGGCCTAACTAGAGTAGAGTAGATTACAGTACAGTGTAATGTGTACGCCTACCTAGAGTAGAGTAGATTACAGTACAGTGTAATGTGTAGGCCTAACTAGAGTAGAGTAGATTACAGTACAGTAATGTGTAGGCCTAACTAGAGTAGAGTAGATTACAGTACAGTAATGTGTAGGCCTAACTAGAGTAGAGTAGATTACAGTACAGTAATGTGTAGGCCTAACTAGAGTAGAGTAGATTACAGTACAGTAATGTGTAGGCCTAACTAGAGTAGAGTAGATTACAGTACAGTGTAAAGTGTAGGTCTAACTAGAGTAGAGTAGATTACAGTACAGTGTAACGTGTAGGTCTAACTAGAGTAGAGTAGATTACAGTACAGTAATGTGTAGGCCTAACTAGAGTAGAGTAGATTACAGTACAGTGTAATGTGTAGGCCTAACTAGAGTAGAGTAGATTACAGTACAGTAATGTGTAGGCCTAACTAGAGTAGAGTAGATTACAGTACAGTGTAATGTGTACGCCTAACTAGAGTAGAGTAGATTACAGTACAGTAATGTGTAGGCCTAACTAGAGTAGAGTAGATTACAGTACAGTAATGTGTAGGCCTAACTAGAGTAGAGTAGATTACAGTACAGTGTAATGTGTAGGCCTAACTAGAGTAGAGTAGATTACAGTACAGTAATGTGTAGGCCTAACTAGAGTAGAGTAGATTACAGTACAGTGTAATGTGTAGGTCTAACTAGAGTAGAGTAGATTACAGTACAGTGTAATGTGTAGGTCTAACTAGAGTAGAGTAGATTACAGTACAGTGTAATGTGTAGGTCTAACTAGAGTAGAGTAGATTACAGTACAGTAATGTGTAGGTCTAACTAGAGTAGAGTAGATTACAGTACAGTAATGTGTAGGCCTAACTAGAGTAGAGTAGATTACAGTACAGTACAGTAATGTGTAGGCCTAACTAGAGTAGAGTAGATTACAGAACAGTGTAATGTGTAGGCCTAACTAGAGTAGAGTAGATTACAGTACAGTAATGTGTAGGCCTAACTAGAGTAGAGTAGATTACAGTACAGTAATGTGTAGGTCTAACTAGAGTAGAGTAGATTACAGTACAGTAATGTGTAGGCCTAACTAGAGTAGATTAGATTACAGTACAGTAATGTGTAGGTCTAACTAGAGTAGAGTAGATTACAGTACAGTAATGTGTAGGTCTAACTAGAGTAGAGTAGATTACAGTACAGTAATGTGTAGGTCTAACTAGAGTAGAGTAGATTACAGTACAGTAATGTGTAGGCCTAACTAGAGTAGAGTAGATTACAGTACAGTAATGTGTAGGTCTAACTAGAGTAGAGTAGATTACAGTACAGTGTAATGTGTAGGTCTAACTAGAGTATAGTAGATTACAGTACAGCAGTGGAGGCTGCTGACCAAATTTTTAGGTGAAGCACAAATTATTATATTATATTATATATTAAATAATATTTTTAAAACATCCCCCACTGTGTGTCAGTGGTCAGTGGACACAGATGAAAACATATTAACATTAGGTGACAGCGGACCTGACCAGATGAAAACATATTAGGTGACAGCGCACCTGACCAGATGAAATCATATTAGGTGACAGCGCACCTGATCAGATCAAAACATTTTAGGTGACAGCGCACCTGACCAGATCAAAACATATTAGGTGAAGGTGACAAGGAAGCCACAGACTCATACCCCCCCGACACTCAACTAACCGCCTCGGACAGTCCTTCATACCAGTGGCCATCAGGCTCCACAACAGTGGGCAGCGACTGCTGCCAGACATTGACCTAGAACTAATAGGAACCCAAGTAGGACAATAACACTACCTTATGCATACTGCACCTTATGTGGATACTGTGATACTGTGAATAATGAATAATGTATATTTCAGTTAGTTAGATAGTAAATTATATTGACCTATTTGTTTACACTGCTTGTGTTGTTTTCACTACCTGTACCCCCCCCCTTCCCCCATGCTGCTATGCTGCCTGAATTTCCCCAAGGGGATCAATAAAGGAATATCGTATCTTATCTTAAAAGGAAAGATGAAATTACCTACCTGGGTTCCATCCTATAGAGGCAAATCTTTCCTGTGACAAAATGGGATCCAATGTAATAAAACTAAGTCAACCAACGAACTAGATTCCTGTACCGGATCTCCTCTCTGGTAAACAAGAATACCTTGAAGACTTTAACAGGAGCACTCATTCAAGGGTACTACGACTATGCTTGCACCTCATGGTACCAAAGCACCTCAAAGGCACTAAAAACAAGATTACAAACATCACAAAACAAACTGGTCAGACTACTGCTTGACCTTACTCCTAAAACCCACCTCACCCCTGTCCACTTTGACAACCTAGGATGGCTTAGAGTAGACGACAGAGTACAGCAACTTGCAATGGGCCTGGTCTACAAGATACACTACACCACTAAGATACCCATGTGCATGTCGAAATACTTCCCAAAGGTCAGTGAATACCACGACCACAACACCAGAGGGAGTTCCACAAATCATGTTCAACCCAGATAAAATAATAATAAAAAAAAAAAAAAAACGTTTTTTTTTTTTATAAAAGAAAATAGTCATAACTTAGAAATTATATTACATAGGTCTATGAATCGATATCGCGATTCTGTTTCAATTAATTGCCCAGCCCTACAGTGTGTACAGTAAGTTAGCTTGGTGATTATCATTGTGATGTAGGCTAAGCTGCCTAGCTACTGTTAGCATACAAGCACTGTAGCCTACTTACTTTTTCATCCACAACGTTTTTTCTGATCCAGATGCATAAATCCACTTCTTCATGTTGCTCAGTTGCTGGTTTATACTTCGGTCCTAATGTTGGCGCAAAGTTTAATTTAGCCTGACTTGTTATAGCTGTACAGCTTACTAACTACTAAACAACAACTTTCTCATAGTCTCAACTTTCACATAGTCAAAATGGGTCCAGCTGCATGTGAGGAGGATAGGTTTAGCTCGGGCCAATCTCAAGTTTCTCAAGTTTCTTTATTAGTTGTCATACAGAAGTACAGAATACTTTTATACAAAATGCTTCTTTATGTTACATTTTGTATAAAAGTATTCTGTACTTCTGTATGACAACTAATAAAGAAACTTGAGAAACTTGAGATTGGCCCGAGCTAAACCTATCCTCCTCACATGCAGCTGGACCCATTTTGACTTTGCAATGCAGAAATCTCTGATTGGATTTGCAAGGCTGCCAATCATATTCAACCTCTGTGTATTGGATGTCAAGGGCTGTCAATCAATCAATCCTCCATTCAATGGCAAGAGTTTAACTGCACAGACCGTTCTTAGATGAAGTTAATAGCCTATTTTGATTCGCTGTTATTTATTATTTATTTAACAATGGGTCACACCTGTGAAGTTTTCTTCACGAATAATTACTGCAGGCAATACTGCAGTGCAGGCCTGCTCAGAGCTGTCAATTTTGGCCATTTTTGAAGAAAAAAAAATCCACTGGCATTTTTTTTACAGAGGAAAACATTTATAATAAAAAAAAATTATAATAATAATAATAAAAAAAATATATATATATATACAGTTTTTTTCTTTTTTTTTTTTTTATATATATAGGTATATGTAAATTAATAATAATTATGAATTATGAGTGAATTTGTGTTTCACGTGTTGTCATAGAGAAACCTCCACTGCAGTACAGTAATGTGTAGGCCTAACTAGAGTAGAGTAGATTACAGTACAGTGTAATGTGTAGGCCTAACTAGAGTAGAGTAGATTACAGTACAGTAATGTGTAGGTCTAACTAGAGTAGAGTAGATTACAGTACAGTAATGTGTATGCCTAACTAGAGTAGAGTAGATTACAGTACAGTACAGTAATGTGTAGGTCTAACTAGAGTAGAGTAGATTACAGTACAGTAATGTGTAGGTCTAACTAGAGTAGAGTAGATTACAGTACAGTAATGTGTAGGCCTAACTAGAGTAGAGTAGATTACAGTACAGTACAGTAATGTGTAGGTCTAACTAGAGTAGAGTAGATTACAGTACAGTACAGTAATGTGTAGGCCTAACTAGAGTAGAGTAGATTACAGTACAGTAATGTGTAGGCCTAACTAGAGTAGAGTAGATTACAGTACAGTACAGTAAAGTGTAGGTCTAACTAGAGTAGAGTAGATTACAGTACAGTAATGTGTAGGCCTAACTAGAGTAGAGTAGATTACAGTACAGTAATGTGTAGGCCTAACTAGAGTAGAGTAGATTACAGTACAGTAATGTGTAGGCCTAACTAGAGTAGAGTAGATTACAGTACAGTGTAATGTGTAGGCCTAACTAGAGTAGAGTAGATTACAGTACAGTGTAATGTGTAGGCCTAACTAGAGTAGAGTAGATTACAGTACAGTGTAATGTGTAGGTCTAACTAGAGTAGAGTAGATTACAGTACAGTAATGTGTAGGCCTAACTAGAGTAGAGTAGATTACAGTACAGTAATGTGTAGGTCTAACTAGAGTAGAGTAGATTACAGTACAGTAATGTGTAGGCCTAACTAGAGTAGAGTAGATTACAGTACAGTACAGTAAAGTGTAGGCCTAACTAGAGTAGAGTAGATTACAGTACAGTAATGTGTAGGTCTAACTAGAGTAGAGTATATTACAGTACAGTAATGTGTAGACTTAACTAGAGTAGAGTAGATTACAGTACAGTAATGTGTAGGCCTAACTAGAGTAGAGTAGATTACAGTACAGTAATGTGTAGGCCTAACTAGAGTAGAGTAGATTACAGTACAGTAATGTGTAGGTCTAACTAGAGTAGAGTATATTACAGTACAGTAATGTGTAGGTCTAACTAGAGTAGAGTAGATTACAGTACAGTAATGTGTAGGCCTAACTAGAGTAGAGTAGATTACAGTACAGTACAGTAATGTGTAGGCCTAACTATAGTAGAGTAGATTACAGTACAGTAATGTGTAGGTCTAACTAGAGTAGAGTAGATTACAGTACAGTAATGTGTAGGCCTAACTAGAGTAGAGTAGATTACAGTACAGTAATGTGTAGGCCTAACTAGAGTAGAGTAGATTACAGTACAGTAATGTGTAGGCCTAACTAGAGTAGAGTAGATTACAGTACAGTACAGTAATGTGTAGGTCTAACTAGAGTATAGTAGATTACAGTACAGTAATGTGTAGGCCTAACTAGAGTAGAGTAGATTACAGTACCGTAATGTGTAGGTCTAACTAGAGTAGAGCAGATTACAGTACAGTAATGTGTAGGCCTAACTAGAGTAGAGTAGATTACAGTACAGTACAGTAATGTGTAGGCCTAACTAGAGTAGAGTAGATTACAGTACAGTAATGTGTAGGCCTAACTAGAGTAGAGCAGATTACAGTACAGTAATGTGTAGGCCTAACTAGAGTAGAGTAGATTACAGTACAGTAATGTGTAGGCCTAACTAGAGTAGAGTAGATTACAGTACAGTAATATGTAGGCCTAACTAGAGTAGAGTAGATTACAGTACAGTACAGTAATGTGTAGGCCTAACTAGAGTAGAGCAGATTACAGTACAGTGTAAAGTGTAGGCCTAACTAGAGTAGAGTAGATTACAGTACAGTAATGTGTAGGCCTAACTAGAGTAGAGTAGATTACAGTACAGTGTAATGTGTAGGCCTAACTAGAGTAGAGAGGGGAGGAGAGATTTTGATTAAGGTGAGACAGTACCAAGGGCGTAATTTTGTTTTCAATGGTGGAGGGGACACATTTGGGGGCGTGGCAGTGGCGTCGTTTCAGTAAAAGCCAAGGCATTGCCGGACGGGAGGGTGGCTGTTACGTCCGGTGCTACGTACAGTTGTACGGTCGCGGGGGGTGGGGGGTGAAGGGGGGTTTCCCCCCCTTCGTAGATAACGCTGCGCGAGTCTCGGAACGTGCTTACTGCTTTGAGAGAGAGAGAGAGAGAGAGAGAGAGAGAGAATCTACAATGTATAAAACAACAGCCTAGAGGCTTTTAAATACAACGAGGTCATAGACAGAGATTCACAGACACCAAGCAATGCTGTTGCATTTCATGGCAATCACACAGACCATCGTTCACAGTTTCACACCAAACTTTGAGGGGGGGGGGGGTGCTATGTATTTGAGCACACCTGACGACATGGCTGTTGTTATGCAAAGACAGCTGTGGTTGGTACAAAAATGCGACTCGTCCCTCGCCGGGTGCTCACCTGGCTGCTTGTCTTTGCATGATTACGCCCCTGGACAGTACCCCCTAATAGGCAAACAAAATATTTGAATAGATATCACTATGAAACTTTCCCAGTTTGTTATGTACATATAAACTAAGAAAAAATATATTGCAAGTTTTATAACTGAATTTTATGTTTATATTTATGCAAATAAGGCACTTCCCCATTAAATATGCTCACATTTGCATGTATCGCCAAGACTCGCATCACCAACATGGATAATGCCAGATTCAATAACTTGGTTTCATTTTGTTGATACATTCAAAACGAAACTTTCTTCAGAGGGGATTGTGGCTATGTCCTCTTATCAGCCCATACATCAGAAAATACTGTCTACTGTAGAAATCGTCGGAAAGGAGAGACGCACAATTTCTATCTTGCAACCACACCAAGTAAGTAGTGTGTCATTTATTATCTTCTTAGCACAAGTGACAGCTGTCAGATCTATGCTGTGCTAAACTCTGACAGCTCCGCGTCACCAAAAACATTTTATGAATGACATTCCACCAGCGCGTCTTCTCTAAGCCCAACCCCCAACCAACCTCATTAAAGTGACAGTGCCCCATCAATACATCAAAACAATCTAATGGTGAATTATGTCCATAGCACCCACTACATACGTCCCCCCAGAATTCATCATAACAAAAGAAGTCAATGAACAGGAGGGCGGAGAACCCTGCCATAACGGCTCCGCCTGACCCCTGTAGCGGCCGGCACCGCTGTAGGGAAAACCTTAAGGGCCCTACGGCCACTCGGGCACAGGATAGGTGGCGAGGGGGTCTCGCGGGCCTTACTCGGAAGACGGGGCAAGGTAGGGGGTCGTCCCCGCCGTGGGGGCTGGGCCAGTCCAACAGGTTTGCCCAAGTCCACATGAGCCGGTTTAAGGCGGTCTATGGAAATGTGTTCCAGCTTCCCGCCCATGTCCACCACAAAGTACTTGTCTCCAGCCTCCTGGACACGGAACGGACCGTCGTATGGAGGTTTCAAGGGGTCCCGGTGGGCATCGTGACGGATGAAAACATATCCCGCTGACTGCAGACTTGTAGGGACGTGCGACCGGGGAAGGCCGTGCTGTGAGGTGGGGACCGGCGTGAATACCTTAGCCTTCTCCAGAAGTGCTGTCCGCTGCTGGGCTGCACACCAGGGGGCAGTAATGTTAGGGATGAAATCCCCTGGCACCCGCAGAGGCTGACCGTAAACCAGCTCAGCCAAGGAGGTCTGAAGGTCTTCCTTGGGGGCCGTCCTGAGACCAAGCATGACCCACGGGAGCCGGTCGACCCAGCCGCTGTCAGTAAGGCTGGCCCGAAGTGCTGCTTTCATTGAGCGGTGAAAGCGCTTGCATAACCCATTGGCCTGCGGGTGGTATGACGTAGTCCGGTGTAGCTTCACGCCCAGGCTCTTGGCGACCGTGTTCCAGAGCTCGGACGTGAACTGTGGGCCCCGGTCTGAAGAGAGGTCGGCTGGAGTGCCAAACCGGGCGACCCAGGTTCCAATAAAGGCTCTGGCCACCTCGGCGGACGTCGTGCCTGACAGTGGAACTGCCTCTGGCCAACGGGTAGTCCTGTCCACCATAGTAAAGAGGTAACTGAAGCCGTGTGAGGGGGGCAGGGGGCCCACTAGGTCAACGTTCACGTGGTCGAACCTCCTTTCAGGTACAGGGAAGTGCTGCAGGGGGGCCTTGGTGTGACGGTACACTTTAGCGCGCTGGCACTCCAAACAGGAGTCAGCCCAGTCTCTTATATCTTTTCTAAGCCCAGGCCAGACAAACTTGGCGGACACTAGCCTCTGCGTAGGTTTCTTTCCCGGGTGGGAGAGGCCGTGAACAGCGTCATAAACACGCCGCCTCCATCCTGTGGGAACGATGGGGCGGGCCTGTCCCATAGAGACATCACACAGGAGTGTGGTGCCAGCGCTGTCAAAAACCACATCCTCTAACCGCAGGCTTGAGGTGGCTGACCTGAAATCCTGCACTTCAGGGTCGGTAGCCTGGTCCGCCGCCATACCGGTGTAATCCAGCCCCAAGTGGATGGCGCCCACTACAGCCCGGGAGAGGCAGTCTGCGACAAGGTTTGCTTTACCTGCCACATGTTGAATGTCAGTAGTGAACTCTGAGACATATGAGAGCTGTCGCTGTTGACGGGCGGACCATGGCTCAGACACCTTGGCCATGGCGAACATCAGCGGCTTGTGATCCACGAAGGCCGTGAACTGGCGGGCCTCCAGCAGGAAACGAAAATGGCGGATGGCAAGGTAGAGGCCGAGGAGCTCCCGATCGAAGGTGCTATACCTCCGCTCGCTGGGGCTTAACTGGCGGCTGAAAAAAGCGAGCGGCTGGCAAGCCCCGCCTACCCACTGTTCAAACACTGCGCCCATGGCAAAATCTGAGGCGTCGGTGGTGATGGAGATTGGGGCCTTAAAGGAAGGATGTGCCAGCATGGTGGCGTTGGCTAGGGCAGCCTTGGCATCCAGAAAAGCTTTGTCTCTCTCAGCAGACCAGTCGACCGCATGTTTTGGCGCTTTACCCCTAAGGGCCTCATACAACGGCCGCATAATCCGAGCCGCCTGGGGAATAAAGCGGTGATAAAAGTTGATCATTCCGAGAAACTCCTGCAGTGACCTAACCGTGGGCGGCCGGGGAAAATTCATCACCGCTTCCACCTTCATGGGAAGAGGGACCGCTCCCTCTTTAGTGACTCTGTGCCCCAGGAAGTCAATGGTCGACCGCCCAAACTGGCATTTGGCCGGGTTGATTATCAGTCCATGCTCATTTAACCGCTCAAAAAGCATCCTGAGGTGGGACATGTGCTCAGCCTTAGAGGCGCTGGCTATGAGGATATCATCCAAGTATACAAAAATAAAATCCAAGTCTCGTAGCACAGAGTCCATAAGGCGCTGGAACGTCTGTGCAGCGTTTTTGAGGCCGAATGGCATGCGCAGAAATTCAAATAGTCCAAATGGAGTTATGACTGCTGTTTTGGGGACATCCAGCGGTTGGACGGGCACCTGATGATACCCACGCACAAGGTCCACCTTGGAAAACATTAATTTCCCTGAAAGGCGGGCAGAAAAGTCCTGAATGTGCGGGACTGGGTACCGGTCCGGCGTCGTAGCATCGTTGAGCCGGCGGTAATCCCCACACGGGCGCCACCCGCCTCCCGGCTTGGGGACAATGTGGAGGGGGGAGGCCCATGGGCTGTCGGAGCGACGGACAATGCCGAGGCGTTCCATGTTCTCGAACTCTGCCTTGGCAATGCTGAGCTTGACCGGGTCGAGGCGCCGAGCCCGGGCATAGACTGGAGGGCCGGTCGTGGCGATATGATGTTCCACTCCATGCTTGGCTGTAGATGATGAGAACGTGGGCCGCGTGAGGCCCGGGAACTCGACGAGAAGGTGTTGAAACTCATCTGCGGCGGAGAGCATGCTAGAGAGTCTGATGGAGTCTGCACCCCCAAGCGCACCAGCATAAGAGCAGAATGTAATGGCATCAATTAAGCGGCAATTTTTAACATCCACTAACAGTCCATAATCACACAAAAAATCAGCGCCTAGAAGAGGGACGGCTACATTAGCTGTGATAAAGTCCCAGCCAAACCGTTGGCCACTAAAACACATTTCGACATACCTGGTGCCGTATGTGCGGATGGGGGTGCCGTTGGCGGCCTCCATGGGGGGTCCGTGTCCGCCGGATAGGATGTCCACTCTAGAAGCCGGCAAGACGCTCCTCTGCGCGCCCGTGTCGCACATGAAACGCCGCCCGGAGATGGTGTCCTGGACAAACAGTAGCCTGCCAGCCTGACCGACGCTCATGGCCACTAACGAGCGCCGGCCCGGGCATTTCCCGGCCCACTGAAGCTGCACGGCGGGCGGCACTGCTTGGCTTTAGGTCCAAACCGTGCATGGTAATAACACAGCCCCGCGTTCGCGTCACGCTGCTGGCGAGGGGCTGTCGCTGCTGCGGTGAAGTTCCAGTCTCCCGGCGGCGAAACAAAGGCTTGGGTTGGGAAAACTGCCGCTGCACAGTGCTGTTGACCAGCCAAAAAAAACGTATCAGCCTCCTCGGCCAGAGCGCGGCAATCGTCTATAGTGGTGTTGGCCAGAGCGGCCCGAACCGGAGAAGGCAGCTGACGCAGGAAAAGTTGCATGAAAAGGAAATCAGGCTTGTGCTCTCCCAATAAATCCAGCATCCTATCCATGAGCTCCGATGGCTTGCTATCACCGAGCCCTTGCAAAGAAAACAATCGGCTGGCCCGCTCGGTATCGGAAAGTTCGAATGTCTTTAACAGATGAGACTTGATCGTGAGATATTTATCTCGAGCCGGAGGGTTCTTTAGGAGGCTCACCACTCTGCTGGCTGTCGAACTTCCCAGGGCTGACACCACATAATAATATCTTGTTGTATCCGAGGTAATCTCACGCAGCTCGAACTGTGCCTCCGTTTGCGCAAACCATGCCGAGGCTGACGACTCCCAAAACTCAGGTAATTTCAGTGAAACTGCGTTCGTAGACATGTTGCCGCGGAAGCGTCTTCAAAACGTATAACAGGGTCACCACTGTAGAAATCGTCGGAAAGGAGAGACGCACAATTTCTATCTTGCAACCACACCAAGTAAGTAGTGTGTCATTTATTATCTTCTTAGCACAAGTGACAGCTGTCAGATCTATGCCGTGCTAAACTCTGACAGCTCCGCGTCACCAAAAACATTTTATGAATGACATTCCACCAGCGCGTCTTCTCTAAGCCCAACCCCCAACCAACCTCATTAAAGTGACAGTGCCCCATCAATACATCAAAACAATCTAATGGTGAATTATGTCCATAGCACCCACTACACTACTGTCATAACAAAAAATTGCCTAGTTTTGGTATAAAATGTACTATAAACCCGGCTATGAATGATATATCAACACACCCCTCTGAAATAAGAAGCATAATATCGATGGGAAGAAATGTAGAAAGTTTGGTGTGTGTAGGTACTAGGGAAATGGAGTTCTGTGTCTTTGTGTGTAAGTAAAATGCATGAAAACTAGTTTTTCAGAAACGACCTCAAAGTTCTGTATTGTAATTGTGATCTATGGACACAATGAGACAAAATGAAGTAAAATAAACAACTAATTGTCTGTTTTCGATATTTTATTGCCACTAGAAATAAGACATGTTATAGAAGCAAAATATAACAAAATCTCAATATCGTCGGGAAAAAAGCAAAAAGGTGATTTTGGGGGTACTGTCTCACCTTCATTAAGAATTGTGTTAATTAATCACCAACTAACCATGTAGCAACCAGTAGTAATCAACAAGTATCCCCTTAGCAACCACTAGTTATCACACAGGCTCTGCCACACATAAACGTAATCTCACAAGTTGCAAAAACACTTTTATGAACAGATAATCATCCACAGACACAAAAACCGTGCTACATGCATTATTACTGACATAGAAAGTCTCAGTCAGAAACAGTCACTTTGCACACGGTTACAATGTATTGTGCACAAATATAATCAAATACTTTTTTTTTTTATAATAATAATACAAGGCAGAACAGTTGCCTAAAATGCATTACAACAGGGACCCTTGGCCAGCCAGGGGCTTCTTCCCATAGATAAATAAAGAATAGTCTTTATATATATCTATGCTTCCTCCGGCACGTTATAGGCTTGGCCCGTATAATGTATATATTCTCTTTTAGAAACTCTGTCTGTAGGGGGGCTCCAGTAGCTCACCGCATATCTCGGCGCTATTTCTGCGTCGGGGAAAACCGTGCTGCGTCACGGATCTGGTGGACTCCGAGTTCGATTCCCGGACCCGCTGTCATTTGCCAGAATGTCTTCCCCTGATCTATATCCCGTTTCACCCTGTATCTGTCGGTCATGCTTGACCAGAAAAGCGATAAACGCTAAAAAAATAAAAAGTTTAAAAAAAAAAGAAACTCTCAGTACTGTATATTTGTATATCTTGTATGTCATAAATATGTCTGGATGTAACAGTACTGTATATCTGTATGTCATAAATGTTATGAATTGAAAATGGGGGACCCTGATGTAAACAAGGGACTAAACACGTTTCACAATTATGCAACAACAATGTTTTACGCCCTACGCACAGCTGTAAAGGAATGTGAATCACTACCCACCTTCAAAACCTCTCTAAAAGAGCACCTACGGGAGAATGCAATCCGAAACTGGCCCCTGTAAATATCCAAAATCAACCCCCTCCAATGTACAGTCCCCCACCCACCTACCCAACCCCGCCCGCCCGCCCCACCACCTCCAATGTACACTTCCCCCCCCACCCCACCCCACCTACCCAACCCCCCCCCCCCCCCCCCCACCTACCCAACCTCCTCCAATGTACAGTTTCTTCCCCCTCAAATGTATACTCTCTTTTTTAGACTTTTGTTGTATCACAAACAGTACTGTATTTGTAGATCTGGTATGTCATAAATGTCTAGATGTACTGTCTATCTGTATGTCATGTATCTCATGTTACGATGAATTGAAAATGGGGGACCCTGATGTAAACAAGACGAAAGTCTTTCTCTGGTCTGCATCCTCTTTTGTGTGTATTGAGCCGTACTGTATTGTACCCATTCTGCAATCTGCAATCTAAAATGTTCAATCAATCAATCAATCAGGCTTCTCCGGGTCTGCAGCTGGACCCTACTCTCAACATGATCAATGTGCATGTGATCACTGACTGGGGGGAGTCTAAACCTTGGATGTCCAGGGAGGTGAAACCCAAAGAAGAGGGCATTTTTCACAGGTGATAGAGATATGATTAAACATGCTCAAAAGGAGCTGAAAGCTAAAATAAAACAAGCAAAACTTAAATATAAAGATAGGGTACAAAGACAAATGTCCAATACCAATACCAGGGGCCTTTGGAAAGGCATTAAATCAATCACTGATTGGACCAACAATTCCAGTTGTCTGGGCCCTGAGATTGATGTTAATCATGCAAACCAGTTCTTTGCTAGGTTTGATCAATTTGATTTCTCTGCTGAGCAGGAGAGTATCCTCTCCTCTCTGGCTCAGCCTAGTCCTGTGGACAGTTGTCCCCCTATTGTCATCTCTATTGAAGAGGTTCGTCAGGAGTTTAAGCGCATAAAGGTAAACAAGGGCCCCGGGCCTGATGGTATTTATCCATGCACCCTCAAGGTCTGTGCTGACCAGTTGTGCCATGTTTTTCATTCTCTTTTTTCTCTATCTTTGTCTTCATCTGCTCTTCCTGTAATGTGGTTAAGATCATGTCTTGTCCCTATTCCTAAAAAGAACAATGTGCATAATAGCCTCACTAACCTGAGACCTATTGCTCTGACATGCCACATCATGAAGTGTTTTGAAAGGGTTGTGTTGGGCCACCTCAGGGAGCAGGTGGCACCTTATTTAGACCCCTTGCAATTTGCATATAGGAAGAGTGTAGGAGTCGACGATGCACAGATTTTTATGTTGCACCAAATGTATAGCCACCTTGAATCGCCTGCCAGCTCTGTTAGGGTAATGTTCTTTGATTTTTCTAGCGCCTTCAATACAATCCAGCCACATATCCTAGCAAACAAAACGATTCAGCTTAAACCGCACAACTCAACCATCTCTTGGTGCACGAAAGCTTGTTCCTCGACCTCAGTTTGTCAGGCTGGATGACATAGTATCGGATGTCATCTGGACAAAAACTGGAGACTCCAGGGAACAGTTTTGGCGCCCTTCCTTTTTGTTCTTTATACTGCGGAGTGCAGACATAGCGAAGCCATGTGCCATATGCAACAAATGTCTGACGATACTGCTCTGATCGGTCTCATCAACAAATGCGATGACCGGGCCTATAAAAAGGAGATTGACTCATTTGCATAGCTGTCAACATTGGCAGGAGAAAAAACGTGCACATTTAGCCCCGCCCCTTCTCCCGGCCCCGCCTCCTCGGAGCTGCCTCGTCGCTGCCATCTGCTGGTCCAAACCTGTATTAAGGAAATTCACTGTATTATTTTACAGATTACTTTTGTTTTCCTACTTTAATTGTAAATGCTATAAAAATACAGTAAATTACTTTTTATCAAAATATTAACCATTAAATAAAGGTTGTAATCTGTAAATGTATTTGATTTTACTGTAATTTGACAGTATTTGGAAACCATAGATGCCAGACATTTAGTTTTCTTGCAGCTTTTTTTCTTACAGTGTACAGTCAGTGAATCCTAAATCTCCACTAGGCAACCACTTATCAGTCCAACAAGGACTGGGTGAACTAGTTGCTACATTAAATGAATCAGATACCTCGTTGAAAGTGAAATGCTGTGAACATCCCTGCATTAAGTGTAAGACAAATTCAGTATAAATTCAGTTTATGTAGTAGTAGCATTAACATGTTCATATTTATTGAAATCTTACAATTCATACATAAATGTTATGATGAATTGAAAATGGGGGAAGAAGTCCTTCTCTGGTCTGCATCCCCTTAACAATTGTGTATTGCGCCATACTGTATTGTACCCATTCTGCAATCTGTTAAAGTTAGCAATCAATCAATGTATTACCATAGTGTCTTTATACCTTCATCACTGTAGGCTACATATTATTATACAACGGCATGCACATTTCTCGATTCTGATTGGCTGAAACAGTCCATTTACACGTATGTATAGGGAACTCTCCACGCTGCTGGTCCCAGGACCCGCCCACAACCGAATCACATCACATCACTCCGCCGGATCACAAGATGGCAGACAATAATCTTTAACAAATGGATATGTTGATAGCGTCATAACGACTAAATATCAAGCGATTCTGTCACGGCGAATGTCTTAGTCTCTTACACAATGTTGGATTGTGTAATCTATGGGTCATGAATCATTAGGCTTGTTCGAGATGGATTTCGGTTTGCCTCGACTAGTAGACAAGAGTAGCCGAGTGAAGCCGGGGGAGGAGTTAAAAAGGCGGACACTGCCGATTTCACAAGAGCCTCTCGCCTAGTCTCGCATGGCAGATACGCTTTCACGTCACCACACACACATTACACACCTGTCCAGCTCATTATAATGCGATGGCCGTGTGCAAAATTAGATCAGATTCAAATGTACAGCACACCATATACTGCTATAGTAGAATATACTATTCATATTATACCATAATGTATACCATCTTGTTGCGCGCTCCTGGCCGCACGCACACACAACACACTGCTGAATAATTCTGTTTTGCATCAATATACTGTGTATATTGAGGCAAAACAGAATTATATATACAGTATTGAGGCAAAACAGACGACGCATGTGTGTATGTGTGTGTGTCTGACAGCTTGAAGTTTATCATGATGATGATAACGCATAACATAATAAAGTTTTCAATCAATCAATCAATCAAACGTCTCATAACTCCCTGGCTGTCACGTGGCTGGTGACTGACAACTTTTCTGAGCCAATAGGCGCTTTGCGCGACCGTAGCAAGTCGCTTCCCAGCCGGGAGCAGCCGAGTGAGAGGTACTGTGGAGCCTCGCTCTGAAGGCTGTGCGTGGCTCGCTCCCGCGAGAGTTCCGCGCCTCGCCTCGTCAGATTTTCAGAGCAAGTCGGACAACATTCTAACCGTCATGCAACGCGCTTGGCGAGGCCGTAGTAAAACCTGCGCAGATCTGCGTCCGCCTATCCCATCTCGAACACGCCTATTGTGTAACAAAAGAAAAATCGCGGATTGATTGATTGATTAATTTGCTATTTCTTTTTCAATTTCTTTTTCCTTCTCCCTGACTGCAGCCCTCACTCTCACACTGTCCGACGCTGGCTCTCCACCCACCCCCACACACCCCCACACACCCCCACACACACACACACACACACACACACACACACACACACACACACCCACACACACACACACACGCACACGCACACACACACACACACACTCCTGTCTGCAACGCGGGGGAGAGTCAGACTGAGAGAGAGCTGGGTGCTGCGCTGTTCTAAGTTAGCATGGCCTATTGAGTTGATTGATTGATTGATTGATTGCTAATTGTATTACTGTACGCTTGGTTTCCAACTGGTTAAGTTTAGGCCCTCTACAGTAGGTTTAAAAAAATAAATAAAAAAATAGGGCGAAGAAAACTTTTTTTTCCTATAGGGCAAAGAAAAAGTTTTAATTTGTTTTACCTACTTTCTATAGAAGCATCTAAGAATGAAGTTCTATAGAAAGTAGGTCTGCATCCCCTTAACAATTGTGTGTATTGAGCCGTACTGTATTGTACCCATTCTGCATCTGGTAATAACATTTTCAATCAATCAATCAATCATTCCAATAACAACCACTAACTTCATAATTAAAAACTAAAGAAAAGTTGGATGTGTTAGTTGGTTGGATGTCTTAGTTGAAAGGCAGTTGGATGTGTTAGTTGGTTGGATGTCTTAGTTGAAAGACAGTTGGATGTGTTAGTTGGTTGGATGTCTTAGTTGAAAGACAGTTGGATGTGTTAGTTGGTTGGATGTCTTAGTTGAAAGGCAGTTGGATTCCAATAACACACAGTTGGATGTGTTAGTTGGTTGGATGCACTTCCGAGCTGCTTCCACATGGAGGCAATTTCTCTTTTTTGTTGTTGTGGGAACTACTTTTTCTGGCAGATGGTTTTTTCAATAAATCTTCGATTAATGTGTGTTTATTGTATAGCAATAAGGTTGGATGAATGTGGCAGTTGTATAAAAGCATTACACCACTTGCAGTCGTGATTTGTGAACAATAAACCATGCCTAGGGGGGTCTAACGACCACCCCTAGGCATGGTTTATTGTTCACAAACCACTCCTGCGCGTGATGTAATGCTTAAATACTACAACTCAAGAATAATCAAGAGGTTTATTTGTCACATACATAGTGAAATGCAGGTGGCCAGACATTTAGTTTTCTTGCAGCTTTTTTTCTTACAGTGTGTAGAGTCAGTGAATCCTAAATCTCCACTAGGCAACCACTTAGGCCTAAAAAAAATAATGGGTTGTTTCCGGTTGCCGACCGACCCTGCCGATTTAGGTGCGACCCAATATATTTTATGAGTTAAAAAAAAAAAAAAAAATCTTTTTAAATTTTTTTTTTTTTACTTGCCAATTCCGTGAACCGTGAACAGGGCGTGAAGAAGGTTGAAATACAGTACAATCCCGGGAAAAACGGGAGTGTTGACAGCTATGTCATTTGTCCACTGGTGCAATGCCAACTTCTTGGAATTAAACATCGAAAAAGGCTCTCCTATTGTGTTGTGTATCCTGTAGTGTATTGTATCATGTAACTGTTTCTTTCATGTTTGTATATGTGTATTTGCTCTGGTCGCAAACCATGTTTCCCCTCGGGGATTAAGAAATAAACCATACCATACCATACCATACCATACCAACAAGACAAAAGTCTTTCTCTGGTCTGCATCCCCTTAACAATTGTGTGTATTGAGCCGTACTGTATTGTACCCATTCTGCAATAATAAAATTTTCAATCAATCGATTCAAGACCGAATCCGGTATTTTTAAGGGTCCCACATTAAATATGCGTACATTTGCATGTATTGCCAAGACTCGCATCACCAACATGGATAATGCCAGATTCAAAAACTTGGTTTAATTTTTTTTGTTTTTTATCTACCTTTTCCTCCTCCTTTTTTTCTGTGATTTTTCTCCCCATCCCAATTTACCTATCGTGCCAATTCTCCCTCCCCTGTCTTGAACGTTGCTCGCATATGCCCCCCACTGGTCGGTTGTTGAGAGGATAGAAGCCTTGCATCACGTGTCCCCTCCGATACACGTGGAGACAGCCTGTCACATCTTTTCACCTGCCAGCGCGGACTCTCATTGGCGAGGTGTAACGTGTGGGAGACTCACACTACCCCGCCATTTCCTGTCTCTGCTGTGCAGGCGTCCGCCAACCGACCTGTAGGAGTTGCTGTCCACAACGTCCAGATTACCACCCATCGACTTCCACCCGCTAACTCTGCCAATGAGTTAGTATGACGGCCGTCCCAAGCCGGAGGCAACGGCGACAGCCAGAGTCGAACCCGGTGTCTCTTGCGTTGGTGACGAGTGCAATGTCCGCTGCGCCACCAAGCCGCCCTTGGTTTCATTTTGTTGATACATTCTAATCGAAACTTTTTCAGAGGGGATTGTGGCTATGTCCTCTTATCAGCCCATACATCAGTAATTGCGTTGCTCCATCTTTGATTAAAGTATGTGTTATAATACAAGGTAACATAATAAAGCTTACCTTGTAAATAATTGCATTGCTCCATCTTTGATTAAAGTATGTGTTAATAATACAAGGTAATATAATAAAGCGTACCTTGTAATTGCATTGCTCCATCTTTGATTAAAGTATGTGTTATAATAATACAAGGTAATATAATAAAGCGTACCTTGTAATTGCATTGCTCCATCTTTGATTAAAGTACGTGTTAATAATACAAGGTAATATAATAAAGCGTACCTTGTAATTGCATTGCTCCATCTTTGATTAAAGTATGTGTTAATAATACAAGGTATATAATAAAGCGTACCTTGTAATTGCATTGCTCCATCTTTGATTAAAGTATGTGTTATAATAATACAAGGTATATAATAAAGCGTACCTTGTAATTGCATTGCTCCATCTTTGATTAAAGTATGTGTTAATAATACAAGGTAATATAATAAAGCGTACATTGTAATTGCATTGCTCCATCTTTGATTAAAGTATGTGTTAATAATACAAGGTATATAATAAAGCGTACCTTGTAATTGCATTGCTCCATCTTTGATTAAAGTATGTGTTATAATAATACAAGGTATATAATAAAGCGTACCTTGTAATTGCATTGCTCCATCTTTGATTAAAGTATGTGTTATAATAATACAAGGTAATATAATAAAGCGTACCTTGCACGACAGGGGACCCTGGCCAGTCATGGCTTCTTCCCTTATATATAATATAAAGACTAGGCAGTATAGGCTTGGTCCGTAAGATATGGGGGTAGATTTCTATCAAAAATAAACAAACGCAAAAGTAGAATCCACAATCGTAAAGTAGAATCCACAATCGTAAAAACTTTCCACACACACACACCTCAGAATCCACAATCATAAAAACGATCCACACAAACAAAACATGCTTGATTTGTTTATATTTACGTACGGAATTCTAAAAACAGCTTGATCTGCTTAGATTTACGTACGGAATTATAAGGACACACTTGATCAACTTGGAGTTACGTACGGAATTTTGAGACAAATATTTCGCTGTTTTCCCCGTGGGGATTCGTGTGTGACGCTTCTTCTTCTTAGAGGTCCATCAAAAATAAACAAACGCAGAAGTAGAATCCACAATCGTAAAAACTATCCACACAATCATAAAAACAATCCACACAAACACACCTCTCAATTTGTGTTTCATAAATCATAAAAACACGCTTGATTTGTTTATATTTATGTACGGAATTCTAAAAGTTACGGACGGAATTTTAAGTTACGGACAGAATTTTGAGACAAATATTCCACTGTTTCCCCCGGCGGGGATTCGTGTGTGAAGCTTCTTCTTCTTCGGCGCTACCGAGGTGTCTCTGGCTCATGAGCGCTACCAGTGGCCAAAATCGCCGAATGGATAATAAAGATACATATCTGGGCCGTATGACGTCACAGTGATTTAGCGCGGCCATTTTTGTGTCCTGTATTGTGTCCGACAGGTGAATGAGGAGGGAGGTACTCCTGCGCGCCACAACTAGAGAAGAGAAGTTGCGCGAAACACAACTAAAGTTCATACAACTTCATACAATATGCCCGGGATATGTTGTGCAGTTGGCTGTAACAACAGTCGTCAGAGAAACCCAGAACTACAATTGTATTCCATCCCAAAGGAGTTAGATCGGCGGAATAAATGGTTGGCTTCAATCAGAAGGGACTGATTGATTGAATTGATTGATTGATTGATTGAAAACTTTATTAACAGATTGCAGAATGGGTACAGTACAGTACAGCTCAATACATACAATTGTTAAGGGGATGCAGACCAGAGAAAGACTTTCGTCTTGTTTACATCAGGGTCCCCCATTTTCAATTAATCGTAATGGCATCCTACATCTATCTAACGTTATCTAACGTTAATTATTATTTTAATCTTTTAGCTCAGGGAAACACTTGAAACACTTAAACATGGTTAACTTCAGTTGCTATATAATTAACGTTAGCAGTGTCATCCAAACACATGATGCTAATTTGAGATAGATTCAGACTGTGTAGTGGTTGGATTTATTACACTAATCACATACCTAGCTACTTGTCAAAAAGGAAATTATTAAACCCAGTTGTAAAGCTACTCTTACTTACCTCTGCACTTAATTAAATATACAATACAATATACTTACCTGCAGTATATATATATGTTTATACAACGGCATGCAAATTTCTCGATTCTGATTGGCTGAAACAGTCCATTTACACGTCTTTATTGGCAACAATCCACGGTCCTGGGCTCAGGACCCGCCCACAACCGAATCACATATCACTCCACCGGCTCACTCCGGGAGAATGTTGATAGCGCCAGAATGTTGATAGCGCCATAATGACTAAATATGAAGCGATTCTGTCAAGGGGAATGTGTTAGTCCTTTAAACAATGTTGGATGATGTAATTGATGGGTCTTGAGTCAATCTAGAACAAAAGAAAAATCGCGGATTGATTGATTGATTAATTTTCAATTTCTTTTTCAATTTCTTTTTCTGCAGCCCTCACTCTCCCACTGTCCGACGCTGGCTCAGTCTCCACCCACCCCAAGCACACACACACACACACACACACACACACACACACACACACACACACACACACACACACACACACACACACACACACACACACACACACACACACACACACACACACGCACACACACACACGCACACACACACACACACACACACACACGCACACACACACACACTCCTGTCTGCAACGTTACGCGGGGATAGTCAGACTGAGAGAGAGCTGGGTGCTGCGCTGTTCTAAGTGAGCATGGCCTATTGAGTTGATTGATTGATTGATTGATTGCTAATTTTATTACTTTACGCTTGGTTTCCAACTGGTTAAGTTTAGGCCCTCTACAGTAGGTTTAAAAAAATAAATAAAAAAATAGGGCGAAGAAAACTTTTTTTCCTATAGGGCAAAGAAAACTTTTTAATTTGTTTTACCTACTTTCTATAGAAGCACCTAAGAATGAAGTTCTATAGAAAGTAGGTCTGCATCCCCTTAACAATTGTGTGTATTGAGCCGTACTGTATTGTACCCATTCTGCATCTGGTAATAAAATGTTCAATCAATCATTCCAATAATACACAGTTCGATGTGTTAGTTGGTTGGATGCACTTCAAGCTGCTTCCACATGAGGCAACTTCTCTCAATCATTCCAATAATACACAGTTGGATGTGTTAGTTGGTTGGATGCACTTCAAGCTGCTTCCACATGGAGGCAACTTGTCTTTTTTGTAGTTGTGGGAACTACTTTTTCTGGCGGATGGTTTTTTCAATAAATCTTCGATTAATGTGTGTTTATTGTATAGCAATAAGGTTGGATGAATATGGCAGTTGTATAAAAGCATTACACCACTTGCAGTCGTGATTTGTGAACAATAAACCATGCCTAGGGGGGTCTAACGACCCTCGGCTGCGCCTCGGGCCTAACGACCACCCCTAGGCATGGTTTATTGTTCACAAACCACTCATGCGCGTGATGTAATGCTTAAGAATAAGAGAGAACAAATTATGAGAAAAAGATGAAAGGGACATTACCTTTTGGTCAATATTTTGATGGTATGCACACATTTAATAGTCTACCATTCTTGTCTCTCTGTCTGCTTAGGCAGAAAAAGTGAGAACCCCATGAGCCCTGATTATGTACCTAGCCTGTTTGCACACACTTCAGCTGGACAAAGGCAGAAAACCATCTATGCCAACAGTAGGTTTGAGCATACCCAGCAGATTAAACGGAAAAGGACTGAGACAATGGCCCCTAGCAGTGATGACCATGAGACTGTGGCCCCCTCCAGCACCAGCGATGACACTGAGCATGACAACACCATGCAAGTACGGGCAGAATGCATGAAGGATGAGCACAATTACTCCCAAGCCATTCATAGCCCAGGCATCGTGGGGCCATGCTCGAATGCAGCCTGCCAAGCTACAGTCAAGGCATTGACAAATGAGTGCGCACGACTTAGGGCAGAGGTTAGTCTAAAAGACAACGTTGATGAGCTGTCTTTGAACGAAGAGGCCTTTAAAGGAAATGATGACATTGTACTGGAACTCACAGGCCTTCCAAGCTATGCTAAATTAATAGTTGTCTCTACTTTCCTGTCAGGATTTCTGAAACCTAGTTCCAGACTGACTCCCTTTCATAGCTTTCTGTTAACACTGATGAGAATGAGGCTTAATTTACCTCTATATTTTTTTGTCTATTTATTTCGTATGTCTAAGGCAAGTGTTGTCAGAATATTTAATAGTACATTAGATGTAATGTATGTTAGAATGTCACCACTTATATTTTGGCCATCAAACGAACAAATTCAGATCAGTCTGCCCATGTGTTTCAGGGATAACTTTAAAAACTGCACTTCTATCGACTGTTTTGAAATATTCATAGAGAAGCCAAAGAACTTGAGAACTCGTGCACAAACATACTCTCAGTACAAGCATCACAACACTGTAAAATTCTTGATTTCAATAACACCCCAATGTGTTATATCCTTTGTGTCAAATGGCCGGGGTGGACGCACAAGCGACAAGCACATCACAGAAAACTGTGGTTATCTTGAGAAAATATCACCAGGAGATGTCATTCTTGCAGATAGAGGCTTCAATGTCAAAGATACGGTAGGCCTGTATTGTGCACAGTTGAAAATCCCAGCATTCACCAGAGACAAGCAGCAACTGCATCCCCTGGAACTAGAAGCAACAAGGGGACTTGCTGCCGTTAGGATCCATGTGGAAAGAGTCATTGGCCTGGTCAGGAACAAATACACCATCATTCAGACCACCATCCCGCTGTCGCTCAAGGACAACCTACCTCCGTTGACAAGATGGTAACAGTTTGCTGTGCTCTTTGTAATATTTGCCCATCTGTGGTGCCCACAGAATAGGCAGGCAGTAGTTGCTTACCATGTGAAATGGATCTATTACAAGTTTCCCTCTTAAGGTAATAAACGTGCCCTTTACTGTAAATCTGGCTTTAAATAAACCATATCTGCACAATCTACGGTATTTGAATATATATGATTCAGTGATGTCAGATGAATGTGTACACATAACACAAATACATGACCAAAAGACAGAATAGTTTCTTTCAGAATTTATTTGACCTTACTCCTAGAACCCACCTCACCCCTGCCCATTTTGACAACCTAGGCTGGCTTAGAGTAGACGACAAAGTACAGCAACTTGCAATGGGCCTGGTCTACAAGATACACTACACGACCAAGGTACATGTTCAATCAATCAATCAATCAATAAACTAGATGAATTAGAATTAAATAGCACATTACATCGATTTTTCTATGGCTGTATATGGAATAATGTATGGAATATCAGCCATTCTAGGGTGAACCCGACTCTGTGGTATCGGCTCAATTAACTTGTTGAAACCTGCAGATACCCGAAGGGCCTATGTTATTATCTGTGGAGCTTATTTCTTGTTTGCACTGAAAGGACACTTAATCTCTAACATGCTAGGCTCATGGCAAGCACAGGTCACCACGCCATCTGGTGATGCACCTATCCATGGCAGCTCTGGATTGATGATAAGCCCAGATGCTGCAACGGTGAGGTCTGCATGGCGATCTTGCATCGTCATCAGGTACGACTCTCTGGCAGTGTGCTCGTTTTCTAGACCCCATCTGATGAAGATAATGCAAAAGTGAGCCATGTTATTTTGAACATTTGAGAACAACTCCAGACTAGGACCTAAACAAAACAGTGAGGTTCTAACCTGAGAACACCTGCCTGTGGTGAAATTTATTTATTTATTAGACCTGTCAGTAAAACAGTGTAGTGATTGTTAATTGTACATAATTCACCCACGGAACTAGGGTTAGGAACATTAGTTCCGCCCAAACATTCTGGAACATTTGTGGTCATGTCATAGCCAAACGTTCTAGAACATGGCTGATGTCACCGTATGATGTCATGGCCAATGTTCTAGAACATTTGTGTATGTATATATGTATTCGGCAATTCTCTCAGTCAGTCAGTCGACTGCAAGCAACGTAGCAGTAGCATGTTGTATTTCTGTGCTTAATAAAGGCTATTCACTCTGCCTTGAGCCACTGTCCCCGACTCCCATCTCTCGGCACTACACTAGAGAACTTTGTATTATTAGAAAACAGAATACAGAATAAAATATTAAACTGCCTAATTGATTGATAAGTTTATTAACAGATTGCAGAATGGGTACAGTACAGCTCAATACATACAATTGTTAAGGGGATGCAGACCAGAGAAACATTTTCGTCTTGTTTACATCAGGGTCCCCCATTTTCAATTCATCATTTCACCTCATCATTCAATTCACCTAAACTGCAACTGTTAACAAAATTGTTCAAATAAAATAACGATATAATATTTGAACTTGTGTGGTAACTTTAGTCTAACGTTATTGTTTTAAAGACTAGTATTAAGGCTTAACGTTCTGGCAGTCAACATGGAAAGTCGCATAATGTCACTAGCACACATAACATTAGCACTCTAGACTTAACGTTAACTAGGCCTTTGCTGAATTTCTTCCCCCATATCTCTCTCCCATCCTTCCTCTCTGCCGGACTTGTCCAATAAACAAATGAAAAAGCTACTAAAGACTATTTTAAAAAGATTGATTTTCAGTTTTGAGAAATTGTCCAACTTATCCAAATATGGTATTTTTAGGGAAAACTGCAGCTCACTAGCACTTTAGTGATAATTTTCTGTAATCATATTCAAATTCAAATTCCCTCGATTTGATGTAGCCCCCACAGCATAGAAGAGGACGCTGGCCACTACAGACTGGTAGAATGACTGCAGCAGTCTATTGCAAACATTGAAGGACCGGAGTCTCCTCAGGAAGAACAGTCTGCTCTGTCCCTTCCTGTAGAGGGCCTCTGTGTTGTCCGACCAGTCCAGTTTATTGTTCAGGTGTACCCCAAGGAACTTATATGACCACCTCATCCTAAAACCCTATACTCTTGCCAATCTAAAGGCAGAGAGGAGAATGAGAAGGAAGCTGGCTGCTATCCTGGAGAATCCCTCCCACCCCCTCTATGACGAGCTAGTCAAGATGAGAAGCCCCCCCCCCCCCCCACACTCACCACCTCGGCCAGTCCTTCATACCAGCGGCCATCAGACTCCACAACAGTGGGCAGGGACTGCTGCCAGACATCCAACTAGAACTACTAGGAACCTAAAAAGGACAATAACACTACCTTATGCATACTGCACCTTATGTGAATACTGTATATCTCAGTTAGTTAGTTAGTTAATTATATTGACTTGTTATATTGTTTACACTGCTTGTTTTTACTACCTGTACCTCCCCTCCCCCTCCCCCATGCTGCTATGATGCCTGAATTTCCCCAAGGGGATCAATAAACCAGACCTCCAACTAGGAACCTATAGCACCTCATGTGAATACTGTATACTTTATCAGATCATTTAGCATTTATAGATTATATATTATATTAGATTTACACAAACATCAAAAAACACTTTACAATTATTATATACTGTATGTATTTCTTAGATAATAAAGCTGCAGTGAGTGTTCATCAACTCATCTGGGATAAATGGGGACACTACTCCATAAGCAATAAGTTAAAGCTAATTACCTTAGCATATTTGACATGTACAGTAACTGACTTATGTTTAATCAATACAAATATAACTAATAAACGATGGGATTAGAAACTACAAGGCTAAATTAATTCAGAATGCAGTTGTTTGTTGAAATGTGGTGGCCGGACAAGATTTTTGTAATAATTTCTGTATCAAATATGAAAGATATGAATAATATATTACTTTGAGCATACCCACAAACAGATATTCATCATAAACCCATTCAAGTTAATTTTCAGACGGAATTGTTTTATTACTATCACTATAATTATCATAACTTTTGAACAATAAATTATATCAGCTGTTCTATATTGCCCACATAATTGTCTATATCCCTTACCATCTAAGTTTCCTGCTAGCTTGTCAGTAAAGTGGTTGAAAATGCAGTTTGTTGAAATGTGGTGGCCCCGGACAAGATTTTTGTAATAATTTCTGTATCAAATATGAAAGATATTAATAATAATAATAATCATGATAATCATACAGATATTTTATATCATTTGAAAGCCCTATTTGTTATCTTCAAAATGGTACTATATATACTTTGAGCCAGTGGCGGCTCTACCACTAGGGGCGCTAGGGCGCCGACCCACCTGCTGGCCAGCTGCTGTTAAATCAGAGAAGAAGACAATAAAACTTTTTCGTTTTTGTGTTTTATAGCCCTATAAATAATATAAACATGTTTAAAATTAATAATATTTACTCATTTTAAGTATGTTTGTATTTCCAATGCACAATATAACGTTATTATCTAAATTAAAAAAACATCGTTTTCCAGAGCAGGAAGTGACATCACGTTTTTTTTTTTTTTTTTTTTTTGTATTTCTTGGCCCGGGCTATACGCGATAGCGCTCTGAGTGCGCGTCACAGTTTGATCGCTGTCTCCGTCACAGCCAATCAGTGCATACGGCGTTGTGCGTTGAAATATGACTATTATGTTGGAATCCGAGCGCGATTTGAAGCGGTCTAGAAAGCAGCGTGAACTTCCGTGAGAATTTCCATAGCCGCATTTCGCGGAGACGCTCTCTGATTGGCCGACGCCAGTATTTTTTTCCATGGCAGAATTTCACAGAGACGATCTCTGATTGGCCGAATCTAATTTCTAATGTTCCAATTCTAGCTTCTCGCTTGGTTCCTGGTACTAGGACTGTTGTTTGTCTTAGAGCGTGCCGTGCCGTGACTGCAAGTTCTTTCTTTAGACTGTTAAGCTTAGGCACTCTTTCAAAGTTGGTTAAGGTTAGAGTTTGTCTTAGAGCATGGCGATAGAACGCCAGGTAGTTTGCAGTCTGTTCGAGCGGAAATGGACAAAGGAATGTACTTGTTGAGTGTTGTGCTAACGTCGACGAGCTCAGCTGAGCTAACACTTGGCTAACAAGCTATATGGCGGATATCAAGCTCTCCTGCCCTGGACCTGGACGTTTCAACTAAACAGTGAGTCTCTCTCTCTCTCTCTAACGTTAGTACTAGTACTAGGCTGGTGCGGGCTAACTGGCTATCGTTCTGGGAGCTAACGTTAGTACTAGTACTACTCTGGTGCGGGCTAACTGGCTATCGTTCTGGCAGCTAACGTTAGTATAGGCTGGTGCGGGCTAACTGGCTATCGTTCTGGCAGCTAACGTTAGTACTAGGCTGGTGCGGGCTAACTGGCTATCGTTCTGGGAGCTAACGTTTGTCTTGTTTACATCAGGGTCCCAGATTTTCGATTCATATCGATAGTTTAATAGCTAGCCTTGGCTCGTTTAACAATATGCAAAATATGTGTACAGCCCTGTACTCATACTGAAGTTATTCTTGGTATATAATAGGTCTGATTGTGTAACGAATCGATTCCACGTCGCGCTGTGTGTGAGAGAGAGAAGGAGAGAGGGAGAGATCTGCCTGTGTTTGTAGACGGGCGAGTTTTGTTTCTAACTTTTCTATTTATATATTGTGTTTCAAGTTGTGAATTAGAGTCTAGACTATACTTTATTTGACTGGTTGTGTGTTGTTGTAGTAACAGCTGAGCGACTCGTTCATAAGAGCCGATTCATTGCAGTGAGCGTGTCGAATCGCTCACGTCTTGCCATGAGTGTTGCGTGGTACTGTACTGTACTGTACAAAATATTTGGTATAGCGCCCCTAGTGGCGAAGTACCCAGCGGCCGCTACTGCTTTGAGCATTCATTTTCATAATGAAATGTTGATGCCTAATGATGGCTAAAGATAATGTGCGATTTTGGCCACTGGTAGCGCTCATGAGCCAGAGACACCTCAGGCCGTGTTCGGTAGCGCCGAAGAAGAAGAAGCTTCACACACGAATCCCCGCCGGGGGAAACAGTGGAATATTTGTCTCAAAATTCTGTCCGTAACTTAAAATTCTGTCCGTAACTTTTAGAATTCCGTACATAAATATAAACAAATCAGGCGTGTTTTTATGATTTATGAAACACAAATTGAGAGGTGTGTTTGTGTGGATCGTTTTTATGATTGTGTGGATAGTTTTTACGATTGTGGATTCTACTTCTGCGTTTGTTTATTTTTGATGGACCTCTAAGAAGAAGAAGCGTCACACACGAATCCCCACAGGGAAAACAGCGAAATATTTGTCTCAAAATTCCGTACGTAACTCCAAGTTGATCAAGTGTGTCCTTATAATTCCGTACGTAAATCTAAGCAGATCAAGCTGTTTTTAGAATTCCGTACGTAAATATAAACAAATCAAGCGTGTTTTGTTTGTGTGGATCGTTTTTATGATTGTGGATTCTGAGGTGTGTGTGTGTGGAAAGTTTTTACGATTGTGGATTCTACTTTACGATTGTGGATTCTACTTTTGCGTTTGTTTATTTTTGATAGAAATCTACCCCCATAGTAAGAGGCTTCTCTGGGTCTGCAGCTGGACCCTACTCTCAACATGAGCAATGTGCATCACGTGATCACTGACTGGGGGGAGTTATTGTGGGAGGAGCTTGGCTTGTTACGTCATGTTGATTGACAGGCTGGATGTCTCGAGCAGGAAGCAGCTTCACTCCGCCAGAGTTCCCCTTCGCAGCCATAGATATATATAGAACAGATATCTATGTTCGCAGCCATCAGTGACGTTAGTCCAGTTGAAGACGAGCTGCGAAATACAAGAAGTAAACAAGTGTGTTCTGTTGGACATTTCTGTGGGGATTATTAGACGTTGTTTGCGGATTCAACCAAGGCATTCAAGGTGAGACTGTAGCAATATTCCTTCTAGATAACGTTCTCTTAGCTAACGAGCTAACGCTCTGCGGCTAACGGCTGCTAGCTTCTTGTCCTGAGGTTTGGAACAAAGACGCGAGGAGCAGCTAGTTATTAGTTATGTTTCATCTGCCACTCGTTGAAGAGTGTGATCACGTTTCACTGGAAGTTACCAACGTTAGCTAGCTAGTAGATGTGTAAGTTAGTCACAAGCTGACTGGTTGTATACAAATAAAAGTGCTACTTGACCTCTTTGAGACACAACATTCATATCTTAACGATCCTGGCCAAGTCTATGAACTAGACCTAGGTACCCAACGCTTCATGATGTGATATGAAAACCATAGAGGTGCATCATTGAACAACGTTGATCCTGAACAGCTGAATAGTTCATGATGGTGAAATGCTCATCTCATCCCGACCAGCCTGAATCACAGCCAGCAGCTTCTGTGTGCAGCTTGTGCTGATTACAGGGGGATGGTTGGTGAGAGGATGGTGAGGGGGATGGTTTATGGTCTGCATGGTGACTGAGGTGTTTACAATGATAAGCCAAGCAGCTCTAGGGGGTGAGAGCATGGGGGGGGGGGGGGGGATGAAAGGCCAGAGACTGAGCGCAAATAGGGGGGAAACATTCCATCGCTCTTCATTTTATTGTGTGATCAATGTGGAACGCCCTGCCTAAAGCTGTAAAGGAATGTGAATCACTATCCACCTTCAAAAACACTCTCAAAAAACACCTACGTGAGACTGCAATTCGAAACTGGCCCCTACAAATGTCCTAACCTAGTTGTACAGTAAATGACCAAGTAAGGCTTTGTCAATATTCCAATGTACAGTGTAAAATGTGTGTCTGTCCCCTTCCCAACCCCCCCCCCCCCCCCCACCTCCAATGTACAGCCCTCACCCAACCCACCCAACCCCACCCAACCAACCTCCTCCAATGTACAGTTTCTATGCCAAATGTATATACACTCCTTTGCTGGACACTTTTGTATCACAAACAGTACTGTATTTGCAAATCTGATATGTCATAAATGCAGGGCTGTACGCTAAGCTTTTTCACTAGGGGCACACTTGCCCCTAAATTAGAAATTTAGGGGCAAAAAATATGTTTTAGGGGCAAATTTTTAAATAACAATTTTACCATTATAGTGCAAAAAAATATGTTCCTCCTGCCTCATTACTGTGGTCCTTTTATTTAACATTTAAGTGCTTTTGTTGTCAGGTTTGTATCTTTTATAATGAACCAACTAGGGCTGGGCGATATGGCCTAAATATGATATCACGATATTTTCTGACCTTTCGGCGATACACGATACACATCACAATGTTTTTCTTTTTTACCCCAAACAATTCATTATGAGGCTTACCAAGACAGTATGAGTTTGCAAGCCAACATTAAAGACAAAATAAAATACCCATGCATTTAGCATTTTTATATTATATATTAGATTTAGATTATTGGATTATTAGATTATATATTGCATATATTTAGCAATGAGATATTATATGATTTAGATATGAAATATGATGAATTGAAAATGTGGGACCCTGATGTAAACAAGACAAAAGTCTTTCTCTGGTCTGCATCCCCTTAACAATTGTATGTATTGAGCTGTACTGTACCCATTCTGCAATATGTTAATAAAGTTTTAAACCAATCAATCAATAAATAGCATTTTAGCATTTTTATGAAACTACTGTATATTTGTATGTCTCTAAATGTTTTGATGAATTGAAAATAGAGGACCCTTATGTAAAAAAGCCGAAAGTCTTTCTCTGGTCTTCATCCTCCTGTACTGTATTGTACCCATTATGCAATCTGTTAATAAAGTTCTCATTCATTCATTCTGACGGAAACAGAATAATTTTGATTGACAGTAGAGTCTGCCAATTACGTCACAACGCTTGCACCCGCCCTGCTGTTCTTAGCACCAATCGGCAAGCGCATTAGTTTTTGACTTCCTGAATGCCCCGTGTGCTGACATCAACAAAGCTACTTACATTAGCTCCCCGCGGCCCACGAGTAGGAGACCAGTGCTCTGCAGGATGACTAAATGAGGCATAATGATTTTACCTCAACGAATGTTATAATAAAAGCCTTTCCATACATCTGTCTGATTGAAAACTTTATTAACAGACCGCGGAATGGGCATATCTCAGCACAGGCTGAGATATGAACGAGTAACGTGTGGACCAGATTGACGCGACACAAGGTTTACACAACAGCCCCCACCCCTTGTTTTATTGTATTTGTACCTGTACTACCTGCTGTCAGCTGTTTATCTCTCTCTGTGAGCTTGATTAGCTCACGTTAGCTAGCGTTAGCTCCACGGCTAACCCTGAACTAAATCAATGACATCATTTCGAGTAGTTTTCACTGCACATAGAAGCAGCCAAACAGCGGGAGAATTTCGGGAGCATATGGCCAAAACCCAGTTAGGAACCATCGATTCCCATCCCTACTACTAACTTTACTTTTCTTCATAGATAAATCAGACAGTCAGCCAGTCTATCAGAGTGAGTGCTCAGTTGATTTTCCCCGCTGATCATACCTGAGTGCTCAGCGTCATCACACGCCTTGGATCATTTAGGAGTGAAATGCGAATGCAAGGCTTGAAATCCCTACTCGCAAGCCCGCCCCCAAATATTATTTACCAATCGCAACGGCCAATTAAAGGGGCAATTTGCGATGAGATCATCGCAGCGTACAGCCCTGAAATGTATAGATGTAGCAGTACTGTCTATCTGTATGTCATGTATGTCATATATGTTATGATGAATTGAAAATGGGGGACCCTGATGTAAACAAGACGAAAGTCTTTCTCTGGTCTGCATCCCCTTAACAATTGTATGTATTGAGCTGTACTGTACTGTACCCATTCTGCAATCTGTTAATAAACTTTTCAATCAATCAATCAATCAATGGTTCCTTGTCATTTGTCAGCTAGCAAACAACAGAAGGATACCTGTGTACAATAATGTGGAACGCCCTACCCACAACCGTGAAGGACTGTGAATCCCTACCCTCCTTTAAAACCGCTCTCAAAGAGCACCTACGGGTGGCTGCAATTAGAAACTGGCCCCTGTAAATGTCCAAACCCCCCCCCCACCACCAATGTACAGTTTCTACCCCTCCGGATGTATATATTTTGTATGATCTTTGTTGTGAAGGGCCAGATTAAACCGAATATATATATTTATTATATATATATATTTAATTGTATTTGTATATTCTCTAATATTCCCTGATATCCCTTGTATATTCCTTGTACAATATGCATTGAATATCCATTCTAGCCTACTGAACATCCCATAATAGTCTCCATTCTACTATTGGTCGAGACCTTGGTGCCAGGCTGCCATACCCCCCAGACCCAGTTCAAACGTACCGCTCAACATGTACGAACAAGTCCTAGTTCCGCGTAGGAATCTGGCTACCGCACCACTAATGGGACTATTTGTTCATAGTGCGTATATATACTGCGCTACTAAAGTAGGACTTCCTTTTCAGTCCAGTTTCTTACCCTCCAATAGAGTGACAGACGTAAAGCCTCCCCGCGACGCCACGTGTGGGAGTAAGGCCAAGTTCGGCCTACCATCGGTATTGAGACATCGTGTATATTAATATTTGAATAGTCATATTTGGCACTATATCGTCGAGTTGGACGTAGTCTATTAAGCTAATAATAGTCTGTTAATATATAGTGCTTCGTGCGGTGAGAATACTACCGTAGTCAGCACCCCATCGTTTCGGGCAGAAAACTGGCTGCTTATCCAGGATGATCGACCCCATGTGAGATTGCACCCGAGGAGCCCCAGAGCCGACGAGCGAGTGGACCTGTATACCGGATTATTCTACCGACGACAGCCCGCCTTCCCAGGCACGGATTATGCTTTGTATACGTTGATTATTCCATGGATAAAGACCCCCGACACTGCCGTGTGTTGGAACCCCCCCCCTGGAGAGGACGCAAGGTGAGGAGACGCTCTGCAAGACGAGGTCGCTTCACGTCTCTCCTCCGTGGACCGGAGGACGCCGGCCCACAAAGAGTCCATCTGCTTTCATCTGCGGTCCAAGGATCGCCGGCGCATTGAACGGCACTACAGTGGGTTCACCTGGGATACCCTTGGCCGGATGAGGCTGCCGGACTCTACCCCCCCCCTTCCTACTCCTGTCGGCTTACAAGCGACTGGATTAACCCCCCCTAGTGTATCCAGTCTATAATCATTAAAGTATCATTGCTGTTATTCCTTAACTATTCCAGGTCGTATATGTACCACCTGCGCCTTCAGAGATTGGACATTCTCTATTGATATACCAACGAATACTCTTGCCATAAAAGTGCATACTAATTCCCATTCATAAATGTGATTGATTTGATTAAGTGCTTGCTCTACACACCATCGCTGTGTAGAAATAAAGACCTATTTCTAATTCGTACATTTGTGTTGGATCCATTTCATCTACGTGACAGTGTTCATCATAATATATTTATGCCGAGTACTGGGTGGCCGAATATTAAGTACAAAGGTAGTGGTAGTAAGTATCATATCTAGTAATACAGTCAGGGAATTGTACCCCTCAGTTACAATTGGTCCTTCGAGCCGGAGGGTAATCAGTGTAATATTAATATAGTGTTATTAATATTGAAATGGCCTATGATGAACACTCCACGAAACGATCCTCCTAACCAACGCCCGCAGCGCGAACGACGGCTCCCTCAGTACTTAGAGGCTTACGCTGTCAGTCAACAACCTAGTCTTCTACTAACAGTAAACGCGGTAAAACTAGAAAGTAAAAGTATGTCTAACCCCAACGCCCAGACTACCCCGACCATAGAGGCCCCTACGGGTTCTAATGTAACTGACCAAGTTCACGGTGGGGACCAGTGGGAACCAGACATGACTTCACACCCCGCCAGTACTGAAGAAGTAGTCCCCGATGAGTCCCGGGAGGAATACAACGCTACCGAGAGAGAACTCGGCACGGAAGAAGACGGGGAGAGCACCGTGGAGATAGAGCTCCAAGGCTCCGCAAGGAGTACCCCGAGGGAAGGCTCCCCTATACAACCGCCTTCTCCCAGCGAGGCAGAGAGGACCCTACAGCAGGCCTTCCTCATCAGCCTGAACGCCGCTGCTGAACGCGACCGACTGCAGATCCAGCAGCGGAGCGAAGAAGAGCATATACGTCTAGAAATAAGACTCATTCAGAGGGAAGAGAATGTGGCCCGAGACCGAGCAGACAGCCAGCGAGCAGCTGCTGGTGCTCTACGGGACACAGAGCGCGACAGACAGCAAGCGCAACTAATAGAACAGCTGATCAGACGGACAACACCCTCTCCCTCCGCCAGAGGCTCCAGGAACTCGTCTAGACACACCTCCAGGGCGGCATCCCCTAGCCGAGTAAACAACCCTGAACTTGACCAACAGACGAGGTCTATACCCCCCACAGACCACCTCCCCCCACCGGTCCAAGCGAGACCTAGCAACTGGGAAGGAGCAGCATATCCTGTGGAGAGGCTAAACCAGAGACTACAAGCACTGGATGACCTAACTGAAGACGAAGAGGAAGAGGAGGAGAACCACGCCCGACGACAGCACAGTACTCTACCGGACCAGGAGGTCCGGTACAGCCCAGGCTATACTCCCGCGGAGCTGCGCTACAGACCCCCGACTCTATACACGGGTGAGCACGACGCACGACCCGCACCGAGGAACAGCACCTGGACAAGCGGGCCATGGTACACTGCCGGTACCAGCCCATACCAAGGAGCGGGAGGAGACTCGCCTAGGAGGCCTCTCCCCCAACGCTCGCCGATGTATCCACAGTCAGCGTCATACATTGGCACGCCTATGGTACCCGACTTCACCCAAGAGAACCGGGCCCAGTATACAGAACTCCGCATGTGTCTGGAGACCATGTTGGTGGATGTATTGGATGAACGCCATAAATACGCCATCCTACTGAAGCACTTAAAGGTACCCCGCGCACATAATATAGCGCTCGCCTACGCGACTTCCACCACCCCATACACAGCAGCGCTGGTAGCATTGGACCAGAGGTATGGGCGCATATGGGACTACGTGATCCAGGAGATCCGACACATCGACCGCTTACCCCCAGCAATAGACAATCGAGCACTGGACGACCTGTCCATCAGAGTGCAGTCCCTGGTAGGGATGTTGGGAGCGCAGAGAGAGAAGGGGAGGCATGAACTTTACGCCAACTCAAATGTGGAAAGGATCTTGGAGAAGCTGCCGCCCGCTCGACAGGAGCGTTTTAGGCGGCAGAGAGACCACCGAGACCCGAATGGCCCCGAACCGAACCTCCTCGATCTAGCAGACTTCCTGGCGAGAGAAGTCAAGCAGCCTACGGCTAGATACATTCGGACGGAGCACCCCTGGCTCCAGAGAAGGAACCAGACGACTAAATGATGGAAGAAGATCGGTGACTGTGATGCACCAATCGGAGTCAGTACCGAGCAGCAGGAGCCACAGTACCCCCTCCAGAACGGAGAAGTGGAAGATAGTGTGCCCCTACTGTGAGAAAGAACACTGGCTAGCGCAATGTGACTCCTTCCCCAAGCTGAACGCGGAGGAAGCAAGTCAATGGATAAAGTCCAACAAGCGCTGTTTTCGCTGTGCGCGCTCACACATGGCAGCCGAATGCCGCTTAAAGAAAAGGTGCACCAAGTGCGATGGAGCCCATCTGGACATACTTCACGACAGTAACAGACGGCGCCCTTCACCCGCACCATCCAGCAGCAAAGCGAGCGTCATGTACATCGATCCCGCCAGCAGCAGTGGAGCCCGAGTACTCCTAAAAGTAGTGCGTGTGACACTAAGCTACCAGAATAAAGTCCTGGACACTTACGCCGTCCTCGATGACGGGTCAGAGAAGACCCTTCTGCTCGCCTCCGCTGCGGCCCAGCTAGGGCTGCGGGGAAGCGAAACCCAAATGACAATTCGGACAATAAGACGAGATTTGAAGACGATAAAGGGCGAGAATGTCTCATTCTCTATCGCAGCAAGCGGCCAGCCTGAGCGACGGTACCAGATTACAGACGCTTTCACCAGCCAAGAAATAGGACTGTCGCGGTACACATACCCCGTCGCCAAGCTGATGGAGAAATATGCACATCTGCGCAAGTTACCGATCCCGCTCATAGACAATGCTATGCCGACCCTGTTGATAGGCTCCGACCATGCAGACCTCATTGTCCCGATAGACCGGGTTCATACCGGACCCCGAGGCTGTCCTGCAGCAGTCGAGACCCGTTTGGGATGGACTCTCCAAGGCCCGCTCGCCAAATCTCTCAACCGAAGTACAGCCACTAGATGTCTCCACTCCCGAGTCACAGAGGGAGAAACCGCACTCCTGCAACACGTAGAGCGGCTATGGACCTTGGAACAAATGCCCTTTAAGAACGGAAAGAAAGACATTCGCTCTAAAGATGACATTTACGCCATTCACCTCCTCGAGACAGGGACCAAGAGAGTCCCGGTCAACGGCGTGTTGAGATACGCCACGCCACTCCTGCGGCGAGAAGGAATGCCTACTTTCCACGCCAAGACAGACGCCACAGAACGGTACCTGCTGAACACGGAGCGGCGCTTAGCCAAGAACCCCGCCCAAGAGAGTGTATACCGCGCTGAGATTGAGAAGCTCATCACAGCGGGACACGTCACAAAGATGGACATTAAAGAGGCTGACCAGACCACTGAATCGTGGTACGTGCCTCACCACAAGGTCCATCACAACGGTAAAGACCGCATAGTATTTAACTGCAGCTACCAGATCGGATCCCAAAATCTGAATAAAGAGTTACTGCCCGGTCCCACACTCGGCCCCTCCCTACTCGGCGTTCTACTCCGCTTCCGCCAGGAAAAGGTGGCCATCAGCGGGGACATTAAAGGAATGTTCCTGCAGGTGAGATTAGTAGAGGAGGACAAGCCCCTGTTACGGTTCCTATGGAGAGAGAAGCCAGGAGATGAGCACCCAGCCATCTACCAATGGGAAGTCCTCCCCTTCGGAACGACGTGCAGCCCCTGCTGTGCTACATTTGCACTACAGAAACATGTAGCAGAGGACCCAGCAGCGGACGAAGAGGTCCGACACAGCGTAAAGAACAGCTTCTACGTAGACAACTGTCTACAAAGCCTTTCAACCCAGGAAGAAGCCGAGGCTCTCCTGATTAAACTCCGCGCCTCATTGATCAAAGGCGGCTTTGATCTCAGGCAGTGGGCCAGCAGCGATCCGCAAGTACTGCGCAGCCTCTCCTCCGAGGACAAGGCAGCCAGCAGCGAGACCTGGATGGCTACAATCCCGGGAGAAGCCCAGGAGATGACCCTGGGATTGGTGTGGCGATTCAAAACAGATTCGCTTCACTACAGACACAAGCCCCTGACTACGGAGCAGGGAAGGCCGGCGGCGGCGCCGACCACCAGACGGAGTGTGTACACAACACTCGCCCGACAATATGACCCGCTAGGATGTATTCTACCGTACACCACCAGGGCAAAAATGATTGTACGAGCATTGTGGGACAAGGACCAGGGCTGGGACGATCCCATTCCCGCACACCTTGCATCCACCTGGAGAGAGTGGGAGATGGAGCTCCACTCACTCCCAGGCGTTAATATGCGCCGAAGCTACTTCCCACCCACGGTGAGGCCAGAGACATGTAAAATGGACTTACACGTCTTCAGTGACGCCCAGGGAACAAACTAAACTTTTTGACTTACCAGCCATTTGGCTGGTAGATTTTAAAAACTACTAGCCGGGCAGATTTTTTACTAGCCAAAAATCCAATTAGTATTTATATTGTAACGTTTGGCCACTTTAAATCATTGAACAGAGAGAGAGAGAGGTAGATAGATAGATAGATAGATAGATAGATAGATAGATAGAGAAGGCAAGCCTGAAAACCTACCTGTTCAAAAAGGCCTTTGACTGTTAGCTTTTTATTTAAATTTTATTGCGCTTTTGTTTTTAAATTGTCTGTTTATACTATGTTTTTAATTAACTATGTTCTATTTTTATCTTATTTTTATTCTGTATTTTATTTTATTTGTTTTACTAATAACTATTTTATTTCAATTTTTTTAACTGTTTTAACCATGTAGTGGTTTTGTTCACTTTGGGATCCCAGTGAACAAAAAGTGCATTACAAATCCAATCTATTATTATTATTATTATGTGTGGCTGCCGCCCTGGCGGACATCTGTGCTCTACTGAGTGCACCTTTCTAGTCTAGAGAGAGAGCGCTGATTCCCCGTAGCTGAGCAGGGTTGCATTTTGTCAACACAAGTTGGAACCCTGGAGGAAGCGATATAAGGAAACGAATTGCTCCGCTAATCGCTCATGTTGACCCCGCCCCCAAGTCGCTCTCCGCTCGCTCACCGCTCACCTTGAATCGAGCGCTCAAATTAGCTCAAACTACAACAGTCTACACCCCCTGGGCCCCTTAACAATTGTTTGTATTGAGCCGCATTGTAATTGTACCCATTCTGCAATGTTAAATAACGTTGTTTATCCATTCACTAGCTCTATTAAGCAATGATACAGTAGCTAGCCTAGCCACAATGCTATGGTCGCTGCCATTAACGTTAGCATGTAAGCTAACGACAACAACAATGGCGTCAAAACTTTTTCTAACAGGATGTGAGTGACAAAGCCTGAACAGGATATCACAGGTTCACCCTTCTCATTGGTTGAAAATGGCCTTCATGTTTGTACATCGCCATCTGTTGCTTTGGCATTGTACTACATGTATATTACATCAGTGTTAAACCACTGTGAGCGGCCTGGAGGGAGTGGATTGGAGCGGAGGAGAAGCAGTAGATGCAGTGTATTTTGTTAGCCGCCAGGTGGCGGGCAGACCTTAAATTCTAATCGCCAAAGAATAAATCTACAAGCCAATGGCGCTGGGCGTGTAACTATTTTGTACCCTGGTGACGCCTCAGAGGTCGCATACGGATCAGTAGCCTACTTGCGGGCCCAAGAAAAGGGGGGAGAGATCTACACAGCATTTGTCCTCGCCCGCTCGAGAATAGCCCCACGCAAGCAACAATCTATCCCACGTCTAGAGCTCTGCGCAGCCCTAGCCGGAGCGCACCTAGCCACGCTCATCCAACGTGAGCTCACCATACCGGTGTCTAGAACAATCCTGTGGTCAGATTCCACGACAGTACTCGCCTGGATCAAATCGGACTCATGCAAGTACAAAGTCTTCGTGGGAGTCAGAGTCACCGAGATTCAAGACTTAACCGAAGAGTTAACCGGAGAAACAGAGTGGCGCTACGTTGATACAAAACAGAACCCAGCTGACGTCATCACCCGGGGAATGCCCCTAGATGACCTCACCCGTCGCAATGTCTACAGTGACGGCCCCGCATTCCTAAGACTCCCGGAAGGACAGTGGCCCATGCCTATCCCGAGGGAAGCAAGTCCAGAGGAGGTGGAAAATAAGAAGTCTGTGTTCTGTGGATTGAGCACCGTAGCCTCCACAGACCCTAACATAGACGATTGCACGTCCATAGAGAGTGCACAACAAAGGACATTCCTGCGGTACCACCCGGAGTGCAAGTCCCCCGCTGATATGTCAGCAGCTAACTACGAGGAAGCAGAATTGCTTCTACTGCAGCGAGCCCAGAGAGACTCGTTCCCCGATGAATTGGCCTGTCTACAGGGAGGAAAGCCCGTCCCATCCGACAGCAGATTAATTCATCTGGCCCCCGAGAGCGACGCTCATACCCTCATCAGAGTGGGTGGTCGCCTACGCAGAGCCCCCAATCTACCGGATGACATTAAATACCCGATCGTATTGAACAGCCGACACAAGGTCACAGAGCTGATTATAAAGAAATACGATGAGGATGTACATCACGCAGGAGCAGAAAGAGTCTTCGCGGAAATCAGACGTCGTTACTTGATCCTACAAGGAAGAGAGGCGGTACGACGCTTCCAGCGAACATGTCTAGACTGCCGCAAGTGGCGCGCGCAGCCCAGCATACCAAGGATGGCTGACCTTCCTCCATGTCGCCTCCGAATCGGTGACAAGCCATTCCACTCAACGGGTATGGACTGCTTTGGCCCGCTGCACATAAAGAAAGGAAGAGGAACCGAGAAGCGGTGGGGTATTGTATTCAAATGCATGACCACCAGAGCGATACACATCGAGCTTCTCCCGACCATGAGCACAGACTCATTCCTTATGGCCTTCCGTAGATTCACATCACGGAAAGGAAGACCGTCTACCCTATTGTCCGATCATGGGACAAACTTCAAAGGCGGCGAAAGAGAGCTGAGAGAGAGCTTCCAAGCTATGGGCCCAGAACTTAAGACCCACCTCGCTCCAGCACAGGTTGATTTCCAATTCAACCCCCCAAACGCACCCCACTTCGGTGGCACTTGGGAACGAGAAGTGCGCTCCATAAAGACAGCCCTGTACGCAGTACTTGGGGCCCAGACTGTGGCGGAAGAAGTCCTAATGACAGTCCTCACGGAGATTGAGGGAGTACTTAACTCGAAGCCCCTCGGATATGTCTCCAGTGATGTGGCGGATATCGACCCAGTTACCCCCAACACACTCCTGATGGGGCGGCTAGATCCTGCATTACCCCAGACAATGTACCGGCCTGAAGAAGCGAACGGCCGACGAATGTGGAGGTACAGCCAAGTATTAGCCGACAAGTTTTGGAGCAGTTTCCTACTGCACTACCTACCGTCTCTACAGACCCGCCAGAAGTGGGTAAAGGAGAGAGACAATTCGACAGAAGGAACAGTCGTCATGATTATTGATCAATCACTGCCCAGAGCTATGTGGCCGGCCGGCCGCGTAAGCAAAGTGATCACCGGTGCCGACGGCAAGGTCCGAGCAGCTGAAGTGCTTGTCCAGGGTCGCACTTACACCCGTCCCGTGGCAAGGCTCATAGAACTGCCCCGACTCCCAGACACAATCGATGATGACCATGACCCTATAACCCTATGACTTTGTGAAGTTGACTGACCCCTACAGCAAACCCTTATGTGTAAATAGACAACGCGATTAATCTGTCTCTGCTTAACTGATTAGGTCTGGGACCAATCAGGGGGTGGCTGTTGTGAAGGGCCAGATTAAACCGAATATATATATTTATTATATATATATATTTAATTGTATTTGTATATTCTCTAATATTCCCTGATATCCCTTGTATATTCCTTGTACAATATGCATTGAATATCCATTCTAGCCTACTGAACATCCCATAATAGTCTCCATTCTACTATTGGTCGAGACCTTGGTGCCAGGCTGCCATACCCCCCAGACCCAGTTCAAACGTACCGCTCAACATGTACGAACAAGTCCTAGTTCCGCGTAGGAATCTGGCTACCGCACCACTAATGGGACTATTTGTTCATAGTGCGTATATATACTGCGCTACTAAAGTAGGACTTCCTTTTCAGTCCAGTTTCTTACCCTCCAATAGAGTGACAGACGTAAAGCCTCCCCGCGACGCCACGTGTGGGAGTAAGGCCAAGTTCGGCCTACCATCGGTATTGAGACATCGTGTATATTAATATTTGAATAGTCATATTTGGCACTATATCGTCGAGTTGGACGTAGTCTATTAAGCTAATAATAGTCTGTTAATATATAGTGCTTCGTGCGGTGAGAATACTACCGTAGTCAGCACCCCATCGTTTCGGGCAGAAAACTGGCTGCTTATCCAGGATGATCGACCCCATGTGAGATTGCACCCGAGGAGCCCCAGAGCCGACGAGCGAGTGGACCTGTATACCGGATTATTCTACCGACGACAGCCCGCCTTCCCAGGCACGGATTATGCTTTGTATACGTTGATTATTCCATGGATAAAGACCCCAGACACTGCCGTGTGTTGGAACCCCCCCCCCTGGAGAGGACGCAAGGTGAGGAGACGCTCTGCAAGACGAGGTCGCTTCACGTCTCTCCTCCGTGGACCGGAGGACGCCGGCCCACAAAGACTCCATCTGCTTTCATCTGCGGTCCAAGGATCGCCGGCGCATTGAACGGCACTACAGTGGGTTCACCTGGGATACCCTTGGCCGGATGAGGCTGCCGGACTCTACCCCCCCCCCCCTTCCTACTCCTGTCGGCTTACAAGCGACCGGATTAACCCCCCCTAGTGTATCCAGTCTATAATCATTAAAGTATCATTGCTGTTATTCCTTAACTATTCCAGGTCGTATATGTACCACCTGCGCCTTCAGAGATTGGACATTCTCTATTGATATACCAACGAATACTCTTGCCATAAAAGTGCATACTAATTCCCATTCATAAATGTGATTGATTTGATTAAGTGCTTGCTCTACACACCATCGCTGTGTAGAAATAAAGACCTATTTCTAATTCGTACATTTGTGTTGGATCCGTTTCATCTACGTGACAGTGTTCATCATAATATATTTATGCCGAGTACTGGGTGGCCGAATATTAAGTACAAAGGTAGTGGTAGTAAGTATCATATCTAGTAATACAGTCAGGGAATTGTACCCCTCAGTTACAATCTTTTTACTACACAGTACTGTATATCTGTATATCATAAATGTCCTGATGAATTGAAAATGGGGGACCCCGATGTAAACAAGACAAAAGTATTTTTCTGGTCTGCATCCTCTTAGCAGTTGTTTTGTATTGAGCCGTACTGTATTGTACCCATTCTCCAATCAATAGACCTAACCGATTTGTTCAGGCTTACTGACGTTTTCCCAGTCCCTCCTCCTCCCTGTTCGCTAAGGCCCCATCCACACGAGCGCTGGTTTTAATATAACCATGATTGTATGTGCGCAGTTGCACTGTTCGGCCACACACAACCGGGGATTTGCTACACTGCAACCGCGGTCTTTAAAACCGGTGGCCAGGGTGAAGTTTTGCAGTTGCGTGTGGGCATAGCAACCGAGGTTATTCCCAGTGTTTACAGCAGAGCTGTCGCAATTATTTCCCATGTTCACGGCAGACCGCGGGGTAGAGAGATTATAGCAGAGCCAGCTACACCAGTGTTTACAGCAGAGCTGTCCCAAGTAGCGTTATATGAAAATGATTGTAACACACTTTTGTTCAAAACGTATCGTCTGTGTTGAAGAGTGTTGTGATCGACTGATGTCTTGTCGCATTCCTGACCTGACGCTGAGAGTAAACATGTAGCTGCAGCTAAACTAAACTCATGTGTTGTCAAGTTATTGTTATAAGGAACCCAGTCCAGACTGCATCCCCTTAACAATTGTTTGTATTGAGCCGTATTGTATTGTACCCATTCTGCAATGTGTTAAATAACGTTTGCATCCATTTCATATCGGTAACGTTACCACATTACGTTAGCATTTAAGCTATATACTATACATGGATATATCCATTCACATTAGCATGCAGCTAACAACACCGGCGGTCTTTTGTGAGACTAAACTATCCGCTCTTGGTGGTAAATTGTGTTGCTGATGGTTTTGTTTCATCAACAAAATGAGAGGCAGAACACACAGTGAATGTATCCGTTTGTTTATTGCAGTTTCTTTCTTTGCTGAAAATATATGTTCCGTTGGCAAAATGATCAATAGGGTCCAGCTGTGTTTCTAAACAGGAAGTTTAGTGAGCGTTCAGCCTTTTCTGATTGGTTGAAATGGCCTTCATGTCTGAACAACATCGCCGCCTACTGTTTTGGCATTGTACTACATGTAACGGTTGCTGGTGCCGTGGGTACGCAGTTATACAGGCCATAGAGACTGAGCGCAAATAGGTTGATTGATTGATTGAAAACTTTAACAGATTGCAGGTCTACAGATGCCAGTGTTTTTTCTCCTCTTCTGTGTTTTATTTCAAAGTAGGTCTACACATGGTAGTCTTTTTTTCAAAGTGGACTACTTTTTATTTTATAAATGTTCCACAAATAAGGGAAGGACTCTAATATACCTGAATAGTTCAGGGTTTTATTTCAAAGTTGGTCTACAGACACCAGTGTTTTGTCTCCTCTTCTGTGTTTTATTTAAAAATAGGTCTAGTACACAGCCAGTATTTTTTCTCCTTCATAAGAGTTTGAGGTTTTCCTTTGTTATAACAGGTAAAAACAGCAATAAAAAGTCAAATGTTTTCTTTTTGTTGCTTTATAATTCCATTAATGCAACAAACTGTGTGCTATAAGTATAAAGTATAATAAATCGCAAATTACTTTGGGTATGCAATTGTCAGACGTTTTATGCTAAATGTGGGGTATGCTTGGGGATATATAAAACGTTATACACGGTGTTATCTTCATTTTAAGGGTAAATAGGTTGTGCGGCTCCCTGAGCATTTTATTTTGTGGGAGGGGGGAAAAGTGTCTCTTTTGATAGTAAAGGTTGCTGACCCCTGAGTTAGGGTTAGATGGTGTCTCTTATAGTAGTCAGGGTTAGATGTTGTGCTAATTACATTGGGATGGTTGGTAAGAGGATGGTGAGGGGGGGATGGTTTATGGTACTGTATGCATGGTGACGGAGGTGTTTAGAATGATAAGCCAAGCACCTCTAGGGGGTGAGCATGGGGGGGGCTGAAAGGCCATAGAGACTGAGCGCAAATAGGTTGATTGATTGAAAACGTTATTAACAGATTGCAGAATGGGTACAGTACAGCTCAATACACACAATTGTTAAGGGGATGCAGACCAGAGAAAGACTTTCGTCTTGTTTACATCAGGGTCCCCCATTTTCAATTCATCAGGACATATATGACAGTAGATAGACAGTACTGCTACATCTATACATTTATGACATACAGGGAGCGAAATTAACTTTTTGACTCACCGGCCAGTGGCATAGATCTCTATAAATGGCCCAACACATTGATCACTTTAGGCACACCCTGAAACCAGTAACCACACAAATATGAAGCAGGTAATTAACCATAAAAATAATAAACCTTTCATGGGGTTATTTACAATAATAATTTCATTTTATTTATAAAGCACTTTTCATTGTGAAACAAAGGTATGCAGAGTTTCTTGTCCTCCTGATTAATGCAATGGTGTGTGTGTTGTGATGATCTCATTCAAGGAGCACTACACAAGCGCGCGCACACACACACACACAGTTTGTTGTTTTTGTTCTATTAGTTATTTACACACTTTCTCAGTTGGTTCATTATAAAAGATAGAAACCTGAAAACAAACGCACTTAAATGTAAAATAAAAGGACCACAGTAATGAGGCAGGAGGAACATATTTTTTTGCACTATAATGGTAAAATTGTTATTAAAAAATGTGCCCCTAAAAAATATTCTGTGCCCCTAAATTTCTCATTTAGGTGCAAGTGTGCCCCTAGTGAAAAACCTTAGCGTACAGCCCTGAGATGCTGTACTCTGTCGTCTACTCTAAGCCATCCTAGGTTGTCAAATCGGGCAGGGGTGAGGTGGGTTCTAGGAGTAAGGTCAAGCAGTAGTCTGTCCAGTTTGTTTTGAGATGTTTGTAATTTTGTTTTTATCACCTTTGAGGCGCTTTGGTACCATGAGGTGCAAGCATAGTCGTAGTACCCTCAAGTTCAAGTTTCAAGTTTCTTTAATAGTTGTCATACAGACAGGGGGCGAAACTAGAGAGCGCCACCCGCCATTTGCGCTCAGTTTATACGTTTGGCGCCTCCCACTATGACGTCTGCCCGCCGTGTGGCGGCCAATCAAATGGTCATGTGAAAACCGAAAATCATGATCCAATTCTGAGCGGAGTTCTCACTCGCTGTCTGAGCACAGCGAGCCCACTGCTGCTGCTGCTGCTGCTCCTATACTCCCCACCTGTTTCTGTATGCTGCATGTAAACACACAGTCACCGTGACTGACGTTAGTCTAGTCAGAGAGACCTCCGTGAGCTGATGTTAGCTACTGTTACAAAATGACCCAGTCAACTATTCACTTTTAGTTTAATACATGAGGCATTGTGTAACGTTATCCAGCTGGCTAGCTACTGTTGTGGGAGATTAATAATATAATAATGAGCAATAACTTGTTCTGAGTCCAAAAGCTGAAATAAGGAAATAGAAAATAGATTTAATTCCTCACATAGATCAATTGATAAGGAATGCACAGTTGAAGATCAGACCATGTAAACAAATGTCCGATCACCAAGTGAGGACGATCTCTCGTTCCCCAAGACCGTTAATACAAAATTAATATATACATATGACGTGGAAGGAACTGGAACATCACTCTGAGGATTGGCTGAAATGACTATTATGGCTGCTTCACAAGGAAAACAGAGCGGATCCCATAACAATGTCACTTATGGCCTTATAGCAAGGATCAACATAGATCATAACCAAATTGTTTTGACTGGCTAATGTGTGCTTCTCTTAAAGAGAAACATACTACGTTGATATCTGATGACAGCGCCCTCTCATACAATACCACAATGGTATGATAATATATTTCCACGACAGTTCCCTCCTCTTGATGATGTAATCAACATTATTATCACCATATAAAACAAAACAGAAATAATTATCCCACTTAAACAACTACTACCACCAGCCCCTAGAGGGAGACAGCGGCCTACATATAAAGGCGGTCAGGCTGAGGGACGGTGAACACAGGATCTCCATCCCAGTGAGGTGATGGAATGTCCAAGTCGTGAACCGTGAGATGATGAAACGTCCAAGTCGTGAACCCAGCACAGCATCCCGGCGCTGGTCACAACACAACACAGGTCCAGATGGAAACATCTCTCCTCTCAAGCTGGAAAGAAACACAAAATCCCAGGAAAAGTATTTTGCAGAAAAATAACCATCCACCGAAAACCCCAGAACATATCATAATAACAACAACAATAGCCATAATAATACTAAAATAAGAATAATAATAATAATAATAAAAATAAGAATAATAATAATAATAATAAAAATAAGAATAATAATAATAATAATAAAAATAAGAATAATAATAATAAGAAAAGGAATTAAAAAACAACAAAACTGACAGACACAAAAACTTTCTTGGAACTCTAAGGACAACACAACCTCTAATGCGTAATATTAACCACAACTTGCCTCTTGACAGTGCAGAATCCGGAGATGAAACAGGGCACGTCCACACCATTCCAAAAAAAAAACCCCGCGGCGATGGGACATCTCAGAGGTAGACAAACCAGAGCTTGACAACCACGAACAACACTATGCTACCCCTCGTCTTCTTGTCGCAGTGGGGGGTTCTTATGCACTGGAACTTCAATGGGCAGCAAAAGATCCCTGTTATACAGGTGTCCCGCCGTGCCAAAAAATCATGCTCCCGAGAGGGCTTTTAGAAAAGCCTGTCTCTACCCACGGACGCGACCTATCACCCCCCCACCCACCATCCTATTGTTCGTGGTCCAACAGTCATGGGCTGGGAAAGCGTCCACAGCCGGCCCGGTCTGCTCCCCGCGTAAGCCAATCACCGGTGGGAATGGAACAGCAGGACACGCCCCATCTCTCCCTCGGAAAACAAAAAGAGAAAATACATCACACACTAATTCCAGCATCAAACGATTCAACATGCCAAATATTTAAGAAATAATGTACCAGAATGTGTCTGCTATGTGTCTGGCAGTGTGTCTGGCAGTGTGTGTGGCTCAACCTCAAATCTTGCAGAGTGCCTTGCCTAAAGCTGTCACATAAAAGAAAATAGACATCACACACTGTCTTCATCCTCAGATGAATCCGAAATCTCCCCCCCTTCTGTGTCACAACGAGCAGAAGGGGAAAGAGAAATTTGAGCTCTAACCATGGTATTTGCCACTGACCTGTCTATCACTCGTTTGATAAGGCCCTTGAAACAAGGTATCACACAACAGCCAACAAACACAAATAAAATCACAACGACCAAAACCGCAGTGGTTATTGTGGCAGCCAGCCTCTTCCATTTACCGAATAGATTCTCAAAATATCCTGAAAAAGGATCACTAACACCCGAACTCTCAGCCAGTTCCTGTTTGAGCGAGCGTAGCCCCTCCAAAGCCCTGTGCACAGAACCATTCGGACTTGTGTTTGAAGGAATCCAGGTGCAGCAGGTGACCCCTATCATCACGCAGACCCCTCCCCTTTCAGCCAGCAGCATGTCCAATGCCATACGATTTTGCCACGTCATAAGAGAAACCGCACTGAGTTGCTCGGCCACCCCCTCAATTGCAGAGTGAGTCAAATTCAGGTACCGCTGTTGATTAAAAAATATTAGATTAATCCAGGCTACGTTCTTATTAATAGTAGGCCAAACAAAAATGGATTCAAACCCCGCTGCTATCTCACTCCTGGCCTTAAACTCATCAGGAACCCCCCTAGGCACCATAATGGAATCAAACCAAACGGGAGAAGCCGGGACTCCTGGCGGAGAGAGAGCACGCCTCTTCACATGATTAGCTGTGAGGGGTTCGATGGACGCAAGTTTACCTATGAACACAGGCATCGTTAACATCACTGGACTACACGTGCCTGACCAATCAGCGGGGAGAACTTGTATCAAACCTTTTGCAGCGCCACAAGCCCACCACACGTCAGACCTAGCTCGGGGCGCAAAGTTAGACAGTGTAGGAACATGCTGTGACAACCGAGAGGGAGCCCCCTCCGAAGTGGAATATGAAGAAATGCCATTCTCCTCCATCACCCAAGTGGAAGTGCAATAAGGGAATCTACCCCTAGGGCTACTCTTCCCAGACCTTATTGCTGTGAAACACTCATAATCCCCCTGTGCAAAAGTAGAGGGCGGTGGTGATGAAATGGCCTTTGGAATGGGAAAAAGAAGGTTGAGCCCGGGACAGAACCTATCTGTTATAGTGGCCGCGGCGGACATTAACAAGCACTCAGATGCATCACGTGAGTTGGTTCCATTTAGTGGAAAAGGAGCCGTAGCCAGCGCTGGTCTAGCTGCTGCACATACATAGCAGTCATCTTGTAAGTGATACTGAGCCGTATACTTTGCCCAACTGAGCCAATAATTGTCGTTCGCGTGGAACTCCGGTCCCTGCATATCACTACCATGGGGAGTGGGGTGGTCGCCTGGTTGGGGGGGAAGTGGGGTTGGGGGAAGTGGGGTGGTCCTCTGACGTTGGTCTAGGGTGTTTGATCCCCCTGCCACTAGGACTCTGAAAACAACCATGATATCTTTGCCAGCACGTTCTATGCCTAATACCCAATAACCGTCATCTATTTTCTCCACAGATCTTACTGTTATAGCCAGGCTAATACATGAGCCTCTCCCGCTCGAAGAATGGCAGTCGGGAACCTCCTTATCACTGATCATGTCAGAGTCAGAAATGGTCCACCTAGCACCAAAAGGAGTGTCAACATTAAAATACCGAGCCAGTAAGGAGTGAGCGATTATGTGAGATCTAGTGGAGCAAGGGCTTATGCAAATGTATTTGCCAAATATATCCTCAGAGGACGCATCCTCCCTACTCCTCTCATCAAGAAAATCTCGCATATCCACCGGCATGTCCCCCAATGGTAAGCTAAACGTGGCCGTCTCCCCCTCGATTAAGGTCACTACCGGAAGAGTGGCCGTGGTCGTGCTTGAAATTGAGAAAATACACATGATCACTAAGGGGAAAAACACGGCCCTAATCTGAGGCCAGCTATTGCCCTCCTGCATGTCATGAGTGACAAAAGTATGATGTATGTAAGAAATGAGAAATAAAAACAGGTGACCTTTGTAACACGCACAGTCAGTGTGGCTGAGCACCATCCTGCTAAGATTACAAGTCACGTTAACTGCCAATTAATTTGTTCCCTCAGCGTTATCGGAGGCCTCTGTGTGGCTCGGACAGATTTTACAGTGGGCTGCGTGAACCCAGGATGGTCTCTCTGCCACACGGATAGCCGTATGGGTGGTTAAAAGAACTTGAAACGGACCTAACCACCGTTTGGATTGCCAGTTCTTCTTCCTAAAATCTTTAATGACCACAAAGTCCCCTGGTCGTATTTTGTGGAGGGGTTGAGAGGCTGGAACCGGGAGCGCTGCTTTCACCCTCTGCCTGATTTTCTCCAATGCCTGTGATAAAGACATACAATACGTTAGTAACGCGTCTTCACACAATGCTGTTGAAGGAAGAGGTTCCCTTGGGTTACTACTTCCCACACATGGGGGCGTGGCAAACAGTATCTCATAAGGAGAAAGCCCAGTTCTTGATCTCTGTCGCATCCGCATGTACATCAGCGCTATAGGTAATGCTTTCGTCCATAGCAAATTAGTCTGTGCACATATTTTCGCTAATTTGTTTTTGAGGGTTCCGTTCTCCCTCTCTATCGCCCCCCCACTCTGCGGGTGATAACTACAGTGAAACCGTAAACTGATCCCAAGAAACGCGCTAACCTGTCGTATAGCCTCATTATAAAAGTGCCGCCCGTTGTCCCCGCTGAGAAAGCGGGGGCACCCCCACCGGGGGACGACCTCAGTGAGTAGTGCCTTCGCTACTGTAGCAGAGGTGGCCTTAGAAGAGGGGAACACTTCAATCCACTTTGACCACATGTCTACCATCACCAAACAAAATGTTTTCCCCTCTGATGGAGTCAATTCAATGAAATCCATCATCACATGTTCAAATGCTCTAGTGGGGGGCGGATGTGCTGCAGGTGGAACGTTTGTGCCCCTCCCTACATTGTGGGTGACACAAATAACACAAGCCTGACAATATTTCTGGGCATACGCTGAGAAACCCCTCGTGTACCACTCTGTGTCAATCAATGCCTGCATACCTCCCTTCGACACATGGTCTAGGCCGTGCGTCAGTTTTGCATACGCTGGAAACAGTGCAGACGGAAGACATGGATTACCATTTGACCCCACCCAAATTCCGCCCTCAAATACTGCCCCCGCTTTATGCCATGCTGCTCTCTCCTCTGAAGTGGAGGCATCCTGTACCTCAACCAATGGGGAAGGAGAGGGAACTAAAACTAGAATATGGGGGTCCCCCTCCGATACAAAAGGTAGAGTTGCTGCTTGTTTTGCCGCAGCATCTGCTCTGCTATTTCCCAACGCCACCGGGTCCCGTGTGTTCCTATGCGCTGTGCATTTGCACACTGAAACTGCTGCGGGTAATAAAATGCTGTCTAAGAGAGCCAGAATTTTTTCATGATGCATAATCAACTTCCCAGAGGATGTGAGAAACTTCCTGTGCCTCCACAACGCCCCGTAGTCATGAATTACCCCGAACGCGTACCTTGAGTCTGTCCAGATTGTTATCACCTTGCCCCTCCCACTTATGCATGCCTGAGTCAGTGCAACAAGTTCAGCAACCTGCGCGGAGTAGTGTGAGGGGAGAGGACCAGATATCACTGTTTCATAGTCAGATACTACAGCATAGCCTGCCCTGGCCCTGCCTGTCTCTGGATCCCTAGAGGCTGACCCATCTGTATAGAAAACAAAATCAGGATTACTTTGTGGGACGGACGACAGGTCAGGCCTGGGTGTGCAAATCTCATTTAACTCTGCCACACAGTGGTGTGGCTCTCCATCGCCAGGAGATGGCAGCAGAGTTGCTGGATTAAGTACTGTGCATCGTTTCACAGTAATATTGGGCAAATCAAGCAATGTTGTATGATATCTGAGATACCGAGCCGCTGACAAGTGACTCGTCTTATACTCTAACAAAATGTGAGCGACTGAATGGGGTACCAAAAGAGTGAGGTCACTGTAGCCCACTATATCACGTGAGGCTGTGACAGCCTTCTCAGCTGCTGCCACGGCCCTCAGGCAAGGAGGGAGTCCCGCCCCTACTGGGTCGAGCCTGCTTGAGTAGTATGCTACAGGGCGGAGCCTGTCTCCATGTGCCTGCAAGAGGACAGACGTCATATGACCGTTTTTTTCATCTACTGTCTGTGTGAAAGGCTGTGTGAAAGGCTGTGTAGGATCTGGGATTCCCAGAGAAGGAGTGGTCTGTAACGCTTTTTTTAATGTTATAAACGCCGCCTCTCCCTCTGACGTCCACGTGACCTTGCCGGTCGATATCAGACCCTTTCCATGAATCATATCGCCTAGAGGGCTCGCCAACTCTGAATAATTTGGAATGAACGATCTGCAAAACCCACAGGTGCCCAAAAAACACATGACCTGCTTTTTTGTTATTGGTCTCGGTAGTCTGACAATTGCCTCAATTCTGTTAGGTGATAGCTCCTTTCCCTCTGGAGTAAGAATATGACCCAGAAAGGTGACACGCTGTTTGACAAACTGTAGCTTCGTTAGACTAGCTTTGTGACCCTCCTCTGCCAAGTGATTCAGTAGAGTGATAGTGTCCTCTCTGCACTGCTCCTTAGTAGGAGCTGCTATCAATAAATCATCACAATACTGCAAAAGAGCCGTTCCCTCCGTAAGAATCAAAGGGTCTAAACTCAGCCTTAGCGCTTGATGGTAAATGGTTGGACTATCACAAAACCCCTGACAAAGTCTAGTAAATGTGTATGATTTATCATTGAACATGAAAGCGAACCAAAACTGACTGTCTTTGTGTACCGGAACACTAAAAAATGCATTAGATAAATCTACCACTGAAAACCAATTAGCATTGGCTGGGATCTGGCTCATTATGGTGTGCGGATTTGGCACATCCGGGGCCCTACTCTGGACAGCCTGATTGACGGCCTTGAGATCCTGAACAAATCTCCATTCTCTAGCCTGGCCTTCTCCTCTCACTTTCTTAACTGGGAATATAGGCGTTCTGACTGATGAATTTGAACATGGCACTATTACTCCTTTCTCAAGTAAAGATTCGAACACCGGTCGGATCCCCTCCACAGCCTCTTTTTTCAACGGATACTGCTTTCTTACAGGCCTATAGTCACTTTTAGGCACTATGACAACAGGCTCTGCATTTTTAATGAGCCCCACGTCATACTTGCCACATGCCCATAGAACAGGGTTCACTCCCACAAGCTCATTAGGCACCCCTGTATCTACCCACAACTCATCACTGTACTGTTGCCCCCCTTGAGTGTCCTCCGAGTCAGGGAGCATGTACACACTTCTTATCGCTTTGCAAATAAACGGTGCCATCGACATTTTGTAAATGCCCTGCAAGGCAGAATACATCACCCCGGGTCGCTCAGTCGGCCCCCAATCAGACACGTCGTTACACCTTGCGGCTAAAGAGCTCAAGTCCTCCCATCTGTCCGTCACATGTTTTGACAAGCACATGTGAGGCCTTGAGTCTGGCATGCTATAGATTTCCCCCTGTTCCCGATTCAGCTCCACCCCCATTATACATCTCTGATTATCCCAATACAGAGCAGAACAAAGGATTTCATCATCTATCTTGGAAAAGAAAAGATCACTAAATTCAGGGTCCGGGTCTTGTGATACCTGCGCCGTCATATGTATCTGGTGTGCCCCCATAAAATCCGCGTCTGGCGGAACAACTGAGCGAGCCATCTCAATTAATTGAGACGCCATCTCCATTTCTGCCCACCATTGGTACAAAAATGAAAAAGGGAAATATGATTTCAAAAGTGTGTTCTCTGACTTTGTCACTTCCACCCCGCTCGGCGTTGATATTAATTGGATACCCAGCAAAATCATTAAATCCCTCCCCAAGAGATTAAACGGACAAGCAGATGAATATAAAAATGCATGTTTAAAACTCAAGTCCGCCTTTCCTCCATCCTGTATGACACAAGACATCGGCAATGTATAGTTTTCTCTGATTACAGCCCCTGATGCCCCCCTGGAAAATGCATAGCGCCCGCTTATTTTTGCCCCTGGACAACTTTTTACCGTAAGCACGCTATGTGTTGCTCCTGAGTCAACAATGAATGTCACCGGTGCATTTGAAATATACAAAGTCATAACTGGCATCTTTAAGTAAGCTGTATTTTCAAACTTTAAATATGTTTCTACAGCTAAAACAGGCACTCTACTCTCAATATGTGAAATGGCTTCCGCTATCAGTGTGTGCATTCCTTCACTTTGCTTTTCATTGCACATTGCATGTGTGCGAAGTCGGTTGAGAGTGTGTGTGTAGTGTGTGTTTATACTCTGCCTGCGGTCGCTGCTCTGCCCGGCCCTCCTCGCCTCGACACCCATCCGCTGCGACCCCCCTCCTAGTCAATGCGATGGCTCCACTCCATGTTCCTCTCCCCCTCTCTCTCCCGTTCTACCTCGTCCTCCTTTCCGGCGCTGTTGTTGAACCTCAGCACGCCACTGCTCCTTTTTCCTCTCAAATTGATCCTTTTGATCGCAATCTTTGTGCCAATGATCGTTTTCGCCACAAATGAAGCACGCCCCTGGGCGTTGCCCCTGTTTTTTATAGGCCTTTCCCCTCTGATATCCTCTCGGAACTGTCTGGCCAGCTCCATCCTCCCTCGAAAGTTGTGTGACAGCTCTCACCAAAGTCAACTGTGATTCCTCATGTAACTTGCTGGCCTTTTTCCCTTTCTCCTCCAGGGCTTCTCTGTATCTTTGCTCAGCGTGCCTTGCATGTTTTCTCACATCTGCCAGCCTGGCATCCGCGACACACACACAAGAGTCCTTCACTTTTCCTGCGATAGTTGGAATCAGCCCATCTAGAAATGCTCTGCTCATGTGACTTTCCCACACATCAGCCTCGACCAGCGCATCACGTGCTTCCTGTAATCCGCTGTTGACAGTGAAAACCCCATACAGTCTAGTGTAATAGTCCTCTGTGCTTTCACTTACAATCTGTTTGCAAGCTGTGATTTTTTTCATGTCCACTCTGAGTGGGAAAGCCTCAATTATTCTGTCCCTTACTGCCTGTATGACAAGAGTATAAGGTCCATTGCTATCATGCGTCCAATCCCTGTGGCCCATTCTCACATCTCCGTCACCCAAAGCTGACTTAATCTTTGCGTAATGAGTTGGTCCCAGCCTCCTCATTAGCAGCCGCCGCAGTTCTGTGTTAGTGGGCATGAATTCCTGGCAGAAACTCAACAGCTGGTCCGCAAAACGCTGGCCTGATGCAGTTATGTCCGGTAAATGCCCCATAGCCTTTTCTCCGTCCTCATAATTCCACGGGCGGTGAACGAGAATCACCCCATCAGGCCCCGCTACCTGAACCATAGGAAATTGGTTACTGACGAGTAGCGGATCTACCTCAGAAGGGGCCATGGCATGTTTCATCATCTGGCCACTATAGTCAATTCTCTCCTGTTCCCTCATATTCCCCCCCCTGCTCCTCTTTTGTGGAGTCTCATCCGAAGACAACACCAACGAGGAAGGGTCCCCTGATGTGGACCTCGCCCCCATTATGACTTTTGACGTAGCCCGTGTATTTCGTTCCACGGACAGCTGGAGCTCCCTCAGCTGTTTGGAAATGTGGAAAAGGTCATCCGTTGTTGTCAATCCAGCCTTTGGCGTGTTCGGCTTAGGTGGCGTCGGAGGCTGCCACGGCACTGGCGGAGGGGGAGGTAGCTCTCCAGGGCAGGAGGAATCAAAGTGTGGCAGGAGAGGCGCCGGTAGTCCAGGTGGTTGCCACAGGGGAGGCTCAGTCGCCGGTAGTCCAGGTGATTGACGCAGGGGAGATCCAGTAGCCGCCGCCGGTAGTCCAGGTGGTTGACGTAGGGGAGATCCAGTAGCCGCCGCCGGTAGTCCAGGTGGTTGACGTAGGGGAGGCCTCACACACGGAAGGGCATCGAGGTCAGGGTCCAGACAAAGCAGCGACTCCACCGCCGTGGGGGAAGAGACAGACAGCAAAATGTTATCCTCTACATCGTCTGCAGGCAAAAGCTTCATCGCTCTTTTTCCCTCTCTCCTCTCTGCCTCCCTCTTCCATAGACCTAAACAAGCCTCTTGCTTCTCTAAATCCTCCATAACTTCTATTTTAACACGCTTCTTTTTCCTCAACCGACTCCTCACTTCCCTCAATGCTTCCTCCAACTCTTTCAACTTAGTCAATGAGAAAGAACCCCCTATCGGAAAATTGTTTTCCTTTACCCACTTGTCGACGTATGCCACAGAATCTAAACCATAAGTGCTTCTCATATACTTCACTCTTCCACTTTCCTCACCCTGTGGCCCCGCCAACTTGCTCCTGCTTCTTCCCATAGCGCAAATAAAATAAAGATAACAAATATAACAAAAACAAACCAAACAAAACAAAACCAAACAGAAAATAAAAGTTAAAAAAAAATAAAAATAAAAATAAAAACCCACAATAAAATATGTGGCAACAAATCGTTTCCTCTGAACACTTTCGAGAAAAAAGCTCTGTGGAGTAGCGTATCACGCCTGTTATCTCGGATACAATGCCCCTATCTTATTTCTTTTCAGAAAAACTGCAGTATGATCAGATAAGACAGTGGAAAACTAATCACACGACATAAGCCCCTGTCCCCCTATCTTTTGGCATCCCACGCACGGTCCAACTTCCCGCCTCCTTGTTAGGAAAACAACCAAAAAACCCAGAATCAGTGCCTAAAACCCTTTCCACTATACTCCACAGTACATTCTGCACACGCCTACAATATCGGATACAAATGTAATTCACGCCTAATTATCGGAACATACCTCTTAATTTAAAGTGTCCAGAGGAAAACCATAAAAAAAAAAAGTACCCCAAAAAAAAACAATACTATGTTCCAGCCCTAGACAACATCTGGACTCAGAATCTCAAAATAACTTCCAACTCCCGCACGCATCCATATGGGTTTACCTGCCAGAGATGACAAAACAGTCGGTGTCCAGGTGTCCCCCCTTCTCCTGAATCCTTTCCCCGGAGGCTTAGGGCAGGGGATAATTTAGTATTCCCCTGGATTGCTCGTCGGCAATGCACCACTCTGAACTCCCGCTGTCTGGTCTATCTTGACACCCTAATGTAACTGTAAATCCTCGTCGCCATCTGTTGTGGGAGATTAATAATATAATAATGAGCAATAACTTGTTCTGAGTCCAAAAGCTGAAATAAGGAAATAGAAAATAGATTTAATTCCTCACATAGATCAATTGATAAGGAATGCACAGTTGAAGATCAGACCATGTAAACAAATGTCCGATCACCAAGTGAGGACGATCTCTCGTTCCCCAAGACCGTTAATACAAAATTAATATATACATATGACGTGGAAGGAACTGGAACATCACTCTGAGGATTGGCTGAAATGACTATTATGGCTGCTTCACAAGGAAAACAGAGCGGATCCCATAACAATGTCACTTATGGCCTTATAGCAAGGATCAACATAGATCATAACCAAATTGTTTTGACTGGCTAATGTGTGCTTCTCTTAAAGAGAAACATACTACGTTGATATCTGATGACAGCGCCCTCTCATACAATACCACAATGGTATGATAATATATTTCCACGACACTACTCATAGCTCCCGACATCAACAACTGCAGCAAGTGTCCAGTTACATCGCATCAGCATGCGGGCTGCTGACTAGGTCTAGGTGCAGCGCAGGAGAATCCTTTCATGCTGAATGTAAGAGTTTAGGGTCCAGTTGTAGCGCCGGATAATCCTTGCTGGAGCTGGAGGCCACTCGAGTATACACACAGACAGTGGAGCTGTTTGCAGACAGCGAGGTGGCGATGTCTCGCAGATAATACAACTACAAGTATGATTATATAATATATATATTTTATTAAAATTTTTTTTTATATAAAATAATAATAAAAAAAAATTTATCAAAAAAAAGTTGGCAGGTAAGAAATCTGCTTGGCGGGTAGATTCTTCCCATCTACCCGCCACTGGCCGGTGAGTCAAAAAGTTAATTTCGCTCCCTGCATACAGAAGTACAGAATACTTTTATACAAAATGCTTCTTACTGTTACGCTCCAGAGACTGTGCTAGACAAGATAAGTAAGTAATAAAATAGTATAGTATGTAAAATAGAAGTAAAAATAGAGGTGTTCAGTATAGACATAATTATGTACAATGTTCGATGCAGAATAGAAGTAACTGAGTTACCATACAATATACAATATACTATGCAATGTACTAATATACAATACTATATAGTGCAAAGCAGAAATGGGATGAGGTACAATTTACAGTAAGGTGTACGAGTTGTAGTGCAAATCCTTTACCAATAAATATAAAGTGTGTTTAGGTGATCTAAAGTGTGGAGAGTGGGTGCTGCAGTGTGTTGTTTGTTTAAAGTGAGTGTGTGGGTGTGTGTGCTGTGTGCATTTGATGGTTGTTGCATAGTGTTTATTGTTCGTTGAGCAGCCTGATGGCCTGGGGATAGAAGCTTCTTCTGAGTCTTTCTGTGCTCGCCTTAAGACTCCGGTATCGCTTGCCTGACCGCAGCAGTTCAAAGAGGCAGTTGTTCGGGTGGCTGGAGTCCTTGATGATTCTTTTAGCCTTACCCCTGCACCGCTTGTTGTAAATGTTCTGGAGGGTGGGAAGCCCCCCTCCAATTGTGCGTTCGGCTGAACGTGTCACTCTTTGTAGTCTGCTACGGTCTTGTGCAGTGCTATTCCCAAACCAGGAGGTGATGTTGCCAGTCAGGATGATCTCTATTCCACTCCACCACCAGTACTAGTGGTGGAGTGGGGATTTTATTTTCCAGAAGTTTTTTGCCACAGTCATGTGAGATTGAGGAGGTTGTAAAGGGACGTCTTTTAAAAGTAAGAGTGTTATATGAGAAGGTGAAAATGGTATTTATTGTTGTTTATGCCCCAAATATTGGTTTGGAAAGAATGTGTTTTTTAGATTCTTTGGCTGATGTTATTAAAGGTTGTGATAATGAAGAGTTTTTATTTCTGGGAGGGGATTTTAACTGTACTGCTAACCCCGTTTTAGATAGGAACCATCAAGAGCCTCACTCTGCATCTCGTAGTCGTCTCTCTAGGGTGATTGAGACGTATGAGCTGAGTGATGTGTGGAGACGAATGCATCAAAAGCAGAGGCAATACACATGGGTTCACACTAGAGATAATTTATTATCATTGGCCAGACTTGATCGGTTTTATTGTTTTAAACACCATTTTAGTGTTTTTAACAATTGTTATATAACCCCTGTTGGTTTTACTGACCATTCTCTTGTGTACTGTTCTGTTTTTATCAAGTGTGTAAAGCCACACAGGGCTGTACATTGCGATGATATGATCGCAAATTGCCCCCTAATTTGGTCCGTGCGAGTTTAAAATAATATCTGGGGGCAAGCTTGCGAGTGGTGATTTCAACCCTTCATTCGCATTTCACTCCTAAATTAATCCATACAAATTGTAGTAAAACATTAGCCTACAACCAGGGCTGTACAGTGCAATAAGTTGCGGTTGTAATTTCATTAGACAGACCAGCGCGGACCTTTAATAACATGCAATTTAATTGACACGAGCAATGAGCTAACGGTAGCTGCTAACCAAGGTATCCATTAGGATTATGCTAAGCTAACTAGCGATCTCTGCTAACCCTGGAAAACGGTCAAAGCGGACTCCACAAGACTAGTTCCATTCGTGAGGAAAGGGGGTGGGTTATATTGACAACGCTTGACAACAGAAGTTTAAACATAACTTCATATTTATTGGTTATTCATTTCTGTATATCATTCAATTTCCATCTCCGTGTGTCTCCAGGCATCTCCATCTCTTCCTGTTTACATTCGAGTGTGACGTCATCACCTACGGCAGATTAGACGATCAAAACGCGAACCTAGAACAAAACCCGAAGGGGGGGGGCTGGCTCTCTTGTTCGTTCTCGCCCCCTCTCTCTCTCTCTCTCTCGCTCTCTCTCTACATTCAATGATTTAAAGTAGCCAAATGTTACACACAGTATAAATACTAACTGGATAGTTAATGATATAAACATTTAATTTCATTATCTGAAATATTCTAAAATCATTAAGTCTGTGTGATTATTATTTTCTCACAGTAGTGTGTGTGTATATATACATGTGTGTGTGTGTTTGGCTAAAGTGGATAGAAAACACAGTACTGTGTAAAAGGCACCCAAGAGTTTTTATATAAATTGTCTTAGATGTAAATACTTTTTTTTATTAGTGTGTCAGTAGACTACTCTTAGTACATTTTCATTAAATTATTTTTTAAAGCATCTTCATGGTTTAATAATGCAAACATATGTTGCAGGGACTTATTATAATCATCATATTGGCATGACTGTATGCATCAAAGGGTTAAATCAAGCATTTTTAAGTGCTTTAGAGGAAATGTCAAAATATCACGATATTATTTAGAGGCCATATCGCCCAGCCCTACTATAATGGTAAAATAGTTATTTAAAAATGTGCCCCTAAAATATATTCTTTGCCCCTAAATTTCTCATTTAGGGGCAAGTGTGCCCCTAGGCCTAACAAAATTAATAGTTGGTTTCAGGTTGGTTGTCAGTTTGGCCATGGGTAGGTAGGGATTTTTTTTTTTTTTTTTTTATTCTTTCCCACGGCGACTATGGATAGGGAATTTCTTTATTTAATTAAAATGTTCACAACAACATGGATGCATGTACTCTGCCAGCATGTTTAATATCCATAATACTAAATGTTTGACTAAGATTTCTATGAAACTTTATTCTAATTTTTTTTTTTTAACTCATAAAATATATTTGGTCGCACCTAAATCGGCAGGGTCGGTCGGCAACCTGAAAACAACTATTAATTTGGTTAGGCCCTAGTGAAAAAGCTTAGCGTACAGCCCTGCCACAAAGTGCTTACTGGCATTTTAATACGTCTCTTTTAACTGATCAAAATTTTGTGGACGCTTTTACCTTCTTATGGAAGGTTCATAAGCAGACAAAGGCCAGTTTTATCTCACTACAGCAGTGGTGGGATGTGGGGAAGTGCAAAATTAAGCAGTTCTGCCAACAGTACACTCTAAATGTTACTAGGGATATCGCCAGGTCTATGAAGGCTCTGGAGATTGATGTGGAGGAGCTTCAAGAGCTAGCAGAATCCACAGGAGATCGAGGCCATATTGGAGCTCTCAAAGTTAAAAAGTCTGCTCTGGCTGACCGGTTAGGTATTTCAGCACAGGGTGCTCTGGTGAGGTCACGTTTCAGAAACATCTCAGAGATGGATGCATCTTCCCGTTTTTTTTTCGGTCTGGAGCGCAAGAATGGGCAGAAGAGGCTCATCCACAGCATGCGCTCAGACACGGGTCAGATACTGTCTGAGTCCACTGACATCAGGAGGCATGCTGTGGGTTTTTATAGTAGCCTTTTCCAGTCTGAACTTGGAGAGGAGCAGGAGGAATCTCATGGTTTCTATGAAGGCCTACCAAAGGTAGAGAGAGTCCAGTGCAGAGTTGGAGGCGGATGTGTCTCTTGATGAGCTCCATACTGCCCTGCAGAGCATGGAAAATGGGAAAGCTCCGGGTATAGACTGATTACTAGGGATGGGAATTGATAGGATTTTATCGATACGATTCCATTATCGATACTGCTTATCGATACGATTCTTTATCGATTCCCTTATCGATACCTGGTAACTTGTGTTGGGTGAAAAAAAAAGTACATACAGGTTTATTAGTGTAACTTACTTTTATTTCTTAAATAATCTATAAATAAAAAAAATCTGTAATAACATTTGAACATGTTAAATTACAGTGCAATTACAGTGCAGGTATAAAATGGAACCAAAATAAAACACTTACTTGTATTTCTTAATCTCTGAACAGAACATACAGCATATACAGTAAACCACACAACATTTTAAATAAAAAATAAAAAGATGGAACCAAAAATAAAACTGGCAAATAAAATTAACAATTCTTCTGCAAAAAAATAAGCATGTCCGCTTTCTCGGGGAGGATTCGTGATCTTTCTGGGCTAATGGTGTCTCCAGCCGTGGAGAACACCCTCTCAGACGGGGTGGAAGAGCCTGAACACACAGATAAGTTTGGGCCAGATTTGACAGCAGGGGCAGAGTGTCTCTCTTTTGCCACCACCAGAGAGCAGCGTCACCTGATATTAGGGGTGGGAATCACCAGTTTCATCACGATACGATACGATATCGATTCTTTGGACAACGATACGATATTTGCCGATATCACAAAGTCTGCCACGATACGATACGATTCAATTCAGGTGCCTGCGATCGATATGAGGCGATATTATGTGCCCATTTAACACAATCAGTCACATTTAGATCAACTAAAAAAAGGCTACGGAAATATCAATTGATGTATTTATTTTTGAGCTCTTCCAGACATTTAAATGAAAAACAATCTATTGTTTTTAATACAAATAGACCTGTTCACTTTTGTTTTTATATATTGAGCTTTAACACACACACAGACACACACAGACACACACACACACACACACACAGTCCCCCACAGCCCCCACCCCTCCTCCTTCCAAGTCCCCTCTCTCCTCTCCTGTTCTCTCTCACGGTTAGCTGCTTAGCTTTTAAGCAGCCAACGCGACGTTCATTTAGATATTTAACGCGACGTTGGCATAAAGGAATGGCGACGATGCAACGCCTGTTATATGCATTTGACCCGTTGCGGGAAAAAAACGGCACAGACTTATATCGGCTCGCAAAATAGACGCTCAGTCTGAGTGCTTTACAGCAGACGCAAACACTGCTGTAATGTCTACACGGAGTTTCACAATACTGGGCGCCGGCGGATATGACTCGCGGGGATTTTCAAAATAAGAGTATCGCAATATGAATCGATCTTTTTACGTTGCGTCGATCCTATTTGATTATTGATAATAGATCGATATATCGATCTGGATCGATGTATTGTCCCACCCCTACCTGATATGGGGATGGAAGCCAGGCATTTGTACAGCTGGACTTCTTGATCCACTCTCTCTGCGATGGACAGGGTGTGCTGTTGTACTGTTGTCTGCAGCTCTCTGTCCTCCTCTGCAAACAGTTCCGCCAAGGCTGTCTTGTATTGCTTTACGGGGGGAGTCTGAAATTAAATGGACCATAACCAAATGATTTAGTTTGAAGTTTAATATTTTAATCCATGCCATCTATGATCATCACAATGAGCTAAGCTTACATAGTTTTCTTCTTCTTCTTCCCTCTCCTCCTCTTCTTCCTCATCATCACTGTGTGTCTGTGTCTCTTGCTCTGATAGCTTGATAAGAAATTCACCATTTAAGTACCACAGAACCAGAGCCCAGAGTGGAAAGGTACCACAATAGAAATGTGCTACAATCAAAGGGATTGTCAAATTCAAATACCTCTTCTGTGACTGCGGCTGCCTCTGTCGTATTTGCTGCCACTGCTGCTTCCCTCACCCTGTCCCAGATGGCATCCCTATCCATTTTGGATTTAAACCTGGGGTCCATCACTGTGGACTCCTCCAGGAAGGTCTGGACATCGGCATCCTTAAGTTTAAAATGGAGGACATGTATAACACAAAATTAGGGGGGAAAATGTGACTGAATGTGAATATCCTTTAGTATCTGTGGTTATTCGTCATATTCGTGATTAATGAATAAATGTCAGTCACTGTACCTTGTAGCGTTTGGAGAGATCGGTCCAAACCAACTCCTTGATGCTCCTCACGAATGTGGAGTCCTCCACCTGGACTGTAAAATGTTCCTGCAACTTCTGGAGGATGGGAAGAATCTGGCCACAGGTTGGACTTTTGTCACTGGAGACACAGAGTGTGGACGTGTACTAGGCTTGGGCGGTATGACGGTATTAAGGTATACCGGGGTATTTCGCAATACCGACGGTATTGATTTTCAACACCGTCAAAATCAGAGTTTGGGTTAAGTTTCTATTTCCACTGAAACAGAGTTTATACAGGGACGGCATTGGGTTTCGGTTTCCATTAGTGAAACGGAGTTAACTTTCGATTTGGTTGAAGTGCGAGTTGAAGTGCGTGCACACACACACACAGCACGGCCAGCAGAGGGCAGGGGAGGCGGTCCGTATTTCCCGCACAGAGCTGAGCTGAGTGAGCAAGATGGCAGCATGTGGCGGCCCCGAATGCGGAGAATTGGTTAAAAAAAAAATTCTTCTGCGCCCGTTTGGGACTATTTTGGATTCACTCCGAATGAAAAAGGTGAGCCAGTCAACCCCAACGAAGCTGTGTGTATTATTTGCAAGAAGACTGTTGTAGCAAAAGAGGGTAACACATCAAACCTCCGTTCACACCTCAAAGTACACCACCCTATAACTGCATCAAAACTGAAGCCATCGTCATCAAGGAGCAACGTTACCGCAGCCAAGTCGACAACGGGTCAACCAACAATATCGGGTGCTTTTGCAAAATCAATCAAATACAAAAAAGATAGCGACAAGTGGAAAACGTGCACAGAGGCAGTAACCAGATATATTGCTAAAGATATGGTATCATTTCATACCGTTGAGAAACATGCTTTCCGCGATATGGTCAACACGTTGGATCCCCAGTATGAATTACCAGGACGAAAATATTTCTCACAAAAAGCAATACCCAACCTGTACAATAAAGTTCGGGAAGAAGTGAAATCGCTTGTGATGGGGGCAGGCAACTATGCGTTGACAACAGACATGTGGTCATCACAAAACATGGTACCCTACATGTCTTTGACGGCGCACTTCATAACGTCCGACTGGGAACTGGGATCAAAATGCCTTCAAACCAGCTTTTTCCCAGAAAATCACACAGCCGACAACATCAGTGAAGCCCTCAGCGATGCACTCACAAATTGGGGTTTGGATGATAATAAACTGTCGGCCATAACCACCGACAACGCAGCAAACATCCAGGCTGCAGTAACAAAAAACCTTAAGTGGCCGTGGCTCAATTGTTTTGGGCACAACCTTAACCTGGCTGTAACCAATTCACTGGCAGACCAGAAGAATAAGACTGATAGGGCATTTAGAGTATGCCGGACCATCATAGCCGCCTTCTCCCACAGCTGGCCACGAAAGAGGGAACTAACGAAAAAGCAGCAAGAGTTGGGACTACCTGAGCATAGTCTCATAACGGTAAGCTTAGTTGGCAAATCATTATTCTATCCAAATGATAGGCTATCCTGTCTTTTGCTTAGGTTAGGTAAATAAGGATACACCTCTATTAGTTATTAATAATTATAATTTATAGCTTACATGCTTGCTTGCTGTAACTATAAATGCTTCTATTATTAGCGTTTATTATTAGGCTATTATTATTATTATTATTATTATTATTATTATTATTTTCGGCCATTATTAAATATGAATACTATATTTCCATGTGCAGGACTGCCCTACTCGCTGGGGTTCGAAGCAACAGATGATTGCTCGGATAATTGAGCAAGCTCGAGCCATTCGACAGGTGCTGGCAGATGACAGACGGGCAACAAACCACCTGACATGGCAAGACATTGATGTCCTTAAAGCGGTCAACGCGGGACTGGAACCAGTGAGCACATTCACAGATGCGCTGTCGGGTGAAGCGTATGTGACCAGCTCATCCATCCTCCCCATTCTACAACTCCTAAAGGAGGACATTCTGGCTCCATCGGAAAGTGATGTGGAGTTAACCGCTCAGCTGAAGTCGGGGATGTTGGCAAAGCTGGACGCCAAATATGACAATGCCTCTGTGCAAAAACTGATGCGAAACTGCACCTTTGTAGACCCCCGCTACCGTGAATATTACAGCAATGATGTGGATGAGACAAAACGGGAGATTGAGACGGAGATGATAGTGCTGGGAAGGAGTCAAGTTCAAATCAGAGTGGAGGAAGGAGAGAGTGCGCAACAAGATGCGGGAGAAGAGCAGCCCGCCAAGAAGAAGAAAGCCACGTTGGCCAGTCTGCTGGCAAGGAGAGCGGTTGCAGCGAGACCAGTCCTCACTGTAGTGGAGCGAGCACACGCAGAGCTGGTCGTGTACACACAGGAGGACACAATCGACACGGGGAAAACCCACTTCAGTGGTGGAAGTTAAACGAGACACGCTTACCGTTGCTGTCCATGGTGGCGCGCAAATACCTCTGCAGATGTGCGTCAAGTGCAGCGTCTGAGCGTATTTTCAGCACCGCAGGGAACACGGTGACACCCCATCGCACACAACTAAAGCCAGAGGAATATGCTTGTCTTTTTAGCAAAGAACCTATAGGTTGAGGACAGGTCCGCGAGATAAATGTGAAATTGATTAGCCATTTCATATTCGGCTAGACGGCTACAGTACAAACCATATGCCATGCTTGTAGGCTTATTACAGGTTTTTTGTTGAAGTTATTATATTAATCCTTTTTAGTTAAGCTGTCCTCCTTATAGCCTAAATTATTTTAAGTTTTATAAAAAGTTTATTCCCCTTATTTTCATTCTCCGTTGAGAACATTTATGCCATTTATTTATTGTTTTCATATTTAATTAGGGCCTAAGTTTAAGTTATTCAGCCTTTTTATTTGTATAGGCTGGCCCTATTTTTCTATATTGTTCAGCCAAAAGTGCCATTTGTACTATTTTCTGCCCTTATGCAAGTCATTTTCATTCTCTGTTGAGAAGAACATTTATGCCATTTATTTATTGTTTTCATATTTAATTAGGGCCTAAGTTTAAGTTATCCGTTGAGAGCATTTGTGTGCATGTGTGTAAATAAAGTTATCTGAAACATATAGAAGTTGTAACTGTTTTATTGATGGAAAAATTACAAATGTATTACAACGGGGACAAATTTAAAATGAAACTAATTTATTACAACAGGGATGATTTAAGAAAGACCTATATTATTATTATGTACACTGTGCATTATGTAACAATTTAAATATATCAGCAAATACATTTACGTTATTCTATAATGTATTTAATTGCACTTTGCGTGCTTCCCACGTCACAAGCGACAAACTCTGTTTCCTAATGATTGATTGGCTATTGTGAGTCACGTGAGGAGAACACAGATGTGCATCACACTAACCTACCTGTATGCATTTCCTCTAACTCTGAGCAGCTGCTAAAGCTTAAGCAATAATAATATTAATAATATGATGTTATTGAACGATGAAGCGTCGAAGTTAACCACCGTCACTCCAGCCCACGATGAGCTCTCTCGCATTTGGACAATTAAAGGACTGCAGTCTGTTTGGATTTAAGCAAAACCCTCGGGCCATGAGTCGACTCGCCACCAGTGACTTCATCGAGCACAACGAGACTACGAGAGACGGAGGCACTTCTTTGGGAATGTAATATAAAACGGGGTGAGTGAGTGTTGACATTTTTTAATCCTAATGCAACTGGCTCACGTTGATACATGGTGCCGGGCTGCCGGCCGGGCTAACTAGCTACCGTTAACTCACGTCGATACCTGGATGGTGCCGGCAGGCGGCAGTGGCTACCTTCTGTGATTTGTTTACCTCGAGGTTTCAGGTCGAAAGAACGGCCCTAATCTCAACGTGTTTCAATTTAAGCAAGCGTTATGTATGGTGATTGTAACTGAGGGGTACAATTCCCTGACTGTATTGATAAGTATGGTATCATTAAACCACTACCGCTTTATGTACTTTAATTACTGGCCATACAGTACATGATATATAAATATGATGAACACTTCCCACATTGAATCGGTTCCACACAAAGGTATAATCAAGTATTTATTGCAGCAAAAGGTACATAATATACTTCTCTTATTATACTTTGGATGCGCTTATAAGGCAAAGGAATGTGCGTAGGCAAATCAATAATGAATGTCCATTCTCTGGTTACGCAGGAGGTAATTATACAACCTGAATCTTAGGGAATTATATCTATGGTACACTAGTAATATATAGCGGGAGATACTGAAGGGTCCCCCCGGTTGTAAGCCAGCAGGGGTAGAGGATCTGTCGGTAGTAGAGAGTCTGGTCAACGATGACTAAGGAGACTCCAAGTACAGGAGACGGTGCAATAGCCTCTTGATCCACAGACGAATACAGCTGTTCTCCGTAGACTGTAGCTCCACAGTGAAGAAAGCTAGCCGGCCTCAGGCTCTCTGAGGCGCCGACTCGACCTGGCTCCTCACAGGGTAAATCCAACACGTGTAGGCGTCGGCGATTCTCCGCTCCATAAATCACAGGACCAAAGCAAATATAATCCAGCCGCAAAGGGCTATGTAGTCGTCGGGTAGATTAATCCAGTGTACATGTCCACACGGTTCTCGTCTAGGTCTCCTCGGGTGAAAGCGCCATGAAAGCAGCCCAGCCTGGATAAGCACTCTAGCTGATACGAGGAAGCCTTGGTGATGCTGGTCACTGTAGAACTTTAGCCGCACGATACACTATACACAAATAGACTATTACTGACTTAATAGAAATATGTCGCACTCGACGGTATAGCGCCAAACTCTGACAATTCAGTTATTAATTCGCACGCGGTCTCAATGCTCTATTTTGGGGCCAAACAGGCCATACTTCACCGCACGGAGTATCGTGGGTGAGGCTTCAACTTATTGGGTAACTCTTGACTTCTGACTAAGTGCTTCTGTATTCACCTGCGCCGTATTTATACGCTAGGTGAACAAACTAGTACCAGCTCTATTCCTGTCTCGTATCCCTGGGCAAGGCCGGGCATGCACAGACATGTCTTGACGGTGACTTTGAACCTGACTCCGGAGGCATGGCTCTGGCGCCTGTGGACCGCTGTCCAATAGGAGAATGAAATATTATGGTCTGGTCTAAAGGGATATTCCGTGTATATGTACAAGGAATATACAAGGGATATCAAACGATATACAAATACTATGCAATATATATCAATCAATAAATATATATATTCGGTTTAATCTGATCCTTTGTAACAGTGATAATAACGAGTATATATTTAGCTGCGCCGCCACCCCCCCCCCCGCTGATGAATGAGAGTCATACCGTCAAATACCGTGCACCGGGGTATGACGTCATGAAGGTATAACGGTATGAAAAAAAGCATACCGCCCAGGCCTAACGTGTACAGCACACGCATCAGCTGTACAAACTCCTCTGCCTTCCTGAAGTCCTCATTGTCTATTTTGTTCAGTCTGCAATATAAATAATTATATTGCTTAAACAAACTAAAACAATCCTTCTGATGACTTTACTAATCCACCCAGTTTTAAATGAGCCATATTGAATTATTCACATAATCTCCCGCCCCCTTACCTGTCCTTCTCCATCGACTTTCTTAGCCGTGGGTCCATAGCTGCAGCTTGGATGGCGGGGAACTGCTTGAAGAATCTCTCAATCATTAAAAAGAGAGAATTCCACTGTGTCTTCACATCCAAGATGAGCATGTGCTGGGGCAGGTCTGAAAGGCCAACACACATCTATATTAGCACATCATCAGTTATATAACAATAAACAATATTATATTACCATTAATTTGTTATTTGTATTCATGTACCATCTGTTCATTTATCATCATGTCAGTGTTAACGTATCAATGCATGTTGGCTATAATCTAAAAGTAAAGTAGTACTGAAATGTATTCTTACTGAGAAGTTGCTGCTTCTCCTTGAGGACAATTTTGGCCATGTGGGATCTCTTCATCCATACGACCACGGCACGGATCCTTGCCGCCCATTTGGAAACTGCAGTGCAAGTATAGAGCTTCTGTGCTCCTAGGTTCAGTGTGTGGGCGAAACATCCCAACTTGATGATGTGTAGCCTTTTCACAGCTACATCCATGTTGGATGCGTTATCCACGGTGGCTGCCACAACCTTCTCTCTAACTCCAAACTCCTCCAGGATCCCATCAATCTCCTCAGCCACAACTGTCCCTGTCTGTGCTTGGTACACCGCTTTTGTTTTGAGGACCTTCTCCTTTATCTTGCCTTCCTTGACGTAATGCACTGTTACTGTGAGGTAGTGGTCCTGACTAAAGCTTGTCCATCCATCAGCCGTGATGGCTGTCTTCGTTACATCCTTTATGAAATTGCCCTTCTCAACGTTATACCATGCAGGGATCAGGCGGTTGGTTAAACTCTCTCTGGATGGGGGGTTATATTTGGGGTTGAGAGCCTTTGTCATCTCCCTACAGAACATTGTGGGAATGCAACAGAACTAAGCTGGTAGAATAACAACATGCAACTTGACATTTCTGATTGTCCTTTTATTGTTGAGCCCCCCATGTCAGAAAAATACAAAAACTGTACTTTTTTTTAACTACACACTTACTGTAAATAAAATAATTTATTTGAGATTCTCTTAAACTAATTGAATCTATTGAACAGGTCGTTGTTGCAAAAGAGAATTCGTTATCAATAACTTACCTACCTGTATAAATAAACGTTAAAAGTAAAAACAACTAACACATGAGTTGCCTGCCTAAATTAAATTAAATTAGAAACTCTTCACGGATCAACTCAGGCCTCACAGCGTGTGTGCTACAGCATCACCCGAACATATTCACCATGTACTTGTTGTCTCAAAAACGTAGGCAAACAGCCACAGATACACACACACACGGAGGCTGACATGACATAACAAGTAGAGTTGTTCCGATACCGATACCAGTATCGGAAATGCCGCCGATACTGCCTAAAATGCTGGTATCGGTATCGGCGAGTACACGTAAATTCTAGCCTCCGATCCCATGATGTAATTTATCTCCTGCCGAGTCCTGCGGAGAGTGAGGATTATAAAATGAACATGTTTTAAAGTGTGATGCTGTGTCATTTTAACAGCAGATACTTTCTTAAATTCCATTGTCCCCGACAGTGCGGTGTGACGGGGAGCTCGGACGGGAATCGGGATGTGTTTGGCTGGTGTTATGATAGCATTAGCTGGAAAGATAGCTAGTTGGAACAACATCCGCTTTAACGTTACATCAAATCAGATGATCGCCTGTCCTTTCTCCAGGACCTAACACTGTCCGTGACCGTCTATCAACAATAATGCACCCACAGTGAATTGTATTTAAGTTAAGTAGCTACGGACTAGCGTTAGCTGACTATTACTAACGTTATCAAATGTCAATGCGGGAAGACAAGCTAGGTCAGTTAGCTTAGCTTGATAACGTTACCGTGTCTAAAGTTGGTGCATAATCCAGCAATAATGGCTGCAGACCTGCAAGCAAAGTACAGCAAGTGCCAAAGGATAAGAGTCTGAGGCGGAGTTTCAAAAGAGAATGTTGAATATTTATTTTGCATCAAAAATCACAACATGAACGTTCTATCTGCCACTAGCTTACAGACTGAATAGGGTATATCTGCAGAGCCACTGAGTACCGAGTGCAACACCGTTTAATGTCCGTGTGGATCATTGGAGTAGGGTATATCTGCAGTGCTGTAGCCCATACTCATTGATTAATGATACTAATACAAATCTATACAATCACCTGTTGTTGAATAAATACCATTACTTTCTAGTTATTACTAAAACACAGTATAACAGTATCCGTAAAAAAAAAAAAAAAAAAATATAATTTATATAATATTTTTTATTTCTTTTTTTTTATGCACTGGTATCGGATAAATATCGGTATTTTCTTTTTCTTGCGTGAGTTTACCCCGCTGTGCCAAAGTGAAAGGGGTTTCCTGAGGTTTGCGAGAACCACTGGCCGCACTAGATACACTCTGATTGTCATCATCTGAAATCGGAGAATATTTATACAGTGATGATGATGATGATGAAAGCATTCGTTTTTCATTTAGGTTTTGTTTGCATGCATGGCGCTAACGTTATTATAATAATAATGCATTGTACCTTCGGTAACGGAGGTAGATGCAGCAGCAGCAGCACTCGTCCGCAGGACATCAAAAACATGACATTCTTCCAGCACGTTAAGGGCATGCCGTGTTGATAAATGCTTTAGCATGTTACTTGTATTTCCCCCCTTATGTGAAATGGTCGTTTTGCAAATGCTGCAACTTGCGCTGTTTTCATCTACTTTGGTAAAGTGAAGCCATGCTTTGGAACGTCTTTTTCTTGCAGCCATGATCGCTCCGTTCCAAAACAAACTTGCGTGCGGCGTTACGTCATACGTGACGTCGGACGGAAACACGTGGTATCAATAAGGGAATCGGAAGTCAAGGGAGTCACGTAGAGCTGCCGCGGTATTGATATTTTCCTTACCGCACAAATTTGCGTAATATTTCATACCGCGCGGTATTAACCGCAAAAAAAAAATTGGAATGATTTTTTTTTTTTTTTTTTTTTTTTATATATAAAGTATAGTCTACTCTTTATAGCATATAGCCTGCCTCTAGTCTACATGTCTATCTTTAGAGGATGACTTTGCAGCATGAATATTGTTTGGGATTCGGCAAGCACGCATTCGTTATTGAAAGTGAAACACAGACAACATAGTACTGAACACTGTTTATTGACGCTTGCAACTGCAAGAACACAGAACAAATTGTAAACTAAATGTGCATATAACAGAAACAGTTATAAAATACAAATAAAGTGCACATTCATTGTAAAGGGCCCACTGTTTAAAAAACAAAACAATAATGAAATAATACAAGCGCTTGCAACTGCAAGAACACAGAACAAATTGTAAACTAAATGTGCATATAACAGAAACAGTTATAAAATACAAATAAAGTGCACATTCCCCAGCTCTCTCCAAAGGCCTTAGTGACTCATCCTATTTGCGACTTGGCATTCCTCGCAAGAAAAACCAACATATTCACATTGTCGGGTTTGAGAGATGCTCTCAATGGGGTGACAACATTCCCCGCTGCACTGAACACCCGCTCGGATGCAGTGCTGGTGGCGCATACTGCCATGTACTTTCTGGCAATCTTTGAAAGTAGTGGGTATCGGGACTGGTTGTCGCGCCACCATGCAAGAGGATCCGAATGGGAGTTCATGGCTTCCTCTTGTACATATTTGGTCAACTCTGCGTCAGCACGGAGTCTCTTTGGAATAGGCGTTGACTGCGCTGCCTGGTTTCTTTTTTTCCCGAGGAGGTCTGCCAGTTTCCTTTTTCCCGCTGTTGGCGGCGTACTGGGTCTTGGCTGCGCAGCTGCATCATCCTGTTCTGGGATTTCCATCATCTCCTCCAAGAGCGCATCTGTCAGTTCCTCACTGGGTGTGCTGGTCTTGTACCGGGGATCGAGAAACGAGGCCTTTTCAAGTAGCTTCTGTGTTGCGGGTAGCTTGTATTTATTCTTTAGGATCTCTGCCATTTTCCGTTTAATACGGGAAGTCAGTTCCGTGTCTTCCTGGGCTGGCAGCAGCAGATCTGTTGTTAAAAGGTCCAAGACCGGTTTGACAGCAGACGCAGTGACTGTTTTCTCTGCTGACAGTGCATCAGTGAAGTCTTGCACCGGTTTGAGTGCCGCATTGACAGATTCAAGGACCGCTATGTCCTGCCAAGTCGGTATCAAATGTGCATGGCGTCGGTCGTCCACTAGCACTCTACGAATAGCAGGAGCTTGCTCCAAAACTCGCTCTACCATCTTTTGCTTCGTACCCCACCTGGTAGGGCAATCCTGTTTAATAGAAAAAAACACGAGAGGCTAAGGATGTTGTCGTAAAACGAGTAATATTATTGCCCAATGTGTAAAAGAGCTCTAAAAGATAAGCTAAAAACACAGACAACGCCATTTATATTTATTCTGAGATGACAATTAATTGATATCTATAGACTGAATGGAGCCTCTAATAATAATTATTGCCAATAGACGTAAAATACGCTGTAAAAGATATTTGAAATAAGTGGCATTGTCGGCCATTTTAGCCTAACTTTTTGGCTAAGTGGGCCTTTTACTGCGTATTATACGTCTATTGGCAATAATTATTATTAGAGGCTCCATTTTTCGTGGACGAAAAATACACCAGTCTATAGATATAAATTTCCCAGACATAACTGTTATGTCGGGGAAATTTATATCTATAGACTGGTGTATTTTTCGTCCACGAAAAATGGAGCCTCTAATAATAATTATTGCCAATAGACGTATAATACGCAGTAAAAGGTCCACTTAGCCAAAAAGTTTGGCTAAAATGGCCGACAATGCCACTTATTTCAAATACGTTCTTTGAGATGAAAATTCATACAGTAACTATTTATGTTGCAAGATGAGGATTTATGCGTAATTATAAATATATAAATGTAAATATTATTATTAACGTACAAATATATATTTAATTAAACTGAAGCATTTAATAGAAGCATTTAATATACAAATTTAAATGGATATAGGCTATTTAACTCACCAGAACTAAGCTTTTTCGGGGCATTTTTAGTTCATCCTGTTCTTTCCGTAGTTTTCTTTTCTTCTGCCAGCTCTGAGAAAACGTGGTCACCAATGATCGGCACAGACCCATGGCTCGTGCAGTGCGCTCCTTCTCTGATGTCATCGCATTGGTGACAGCCAGGTGAAGATTGTGGCCAAAACAGTTTAGCCATTGCCAGCCCAATTCCCCCACTGCTGCAATAATATTTGCCCCATTATCGGTAGTAATACAAGCCAGTTTGCGCTCATCCAGAGACCACTCTCGGAATGAGCAGCGAAGGGTTTCGGCCAGATATTCTTTAGTATGGCTTTCTGGTGTGAAAACGGTCTCCAAGCACTGGGCTTTCAGTTCCCAGTCGGAAGTGAGCCAGTGCACCGTGAGGCTCATGTAGGGCATCATATTTACACTGGACCACATGTCCGTTGTGACAGAAAAATAGTCCGCTTCTTTTATCTGTGCTTCGACTTCTTTTCTTACTTTAAAGTACATTTCTGGTATGGCTGTCTCCGAAAAATATGTTCTGCCTGGCAGTTCATACTGTTTGTCGAAGGACTGAAGCATAGCTCTGAATGACGGCTTATCTACAGTCCGGAAGGGCACCATCTCCGCAACCAAATACTCTGTTACAGTTTTTGTAAGGGCTCGCCACTTGTTGCTGTCTCGATTATATTTTGTTACTCTGGCAAATGCGTCGGCAACTCCTAACTGGCGCAGTCCCGAGCCGGTGCCCCCCGAGGTAGATGCGGTGCCTTTCATTGCATCATATACAGGGCGATGAGTGGTCCTGAGATGCGATGCCAGATTTGTCGTGTTTCCTCGCATCACATTTATTTTCTTTCTGCAAATGCGGCACACTGCCTCATCTACATTCTTAGGCTTTCCCTCTTCATCAGGCTCAAAGCCAAAGTGTTCCCAAACAGGTGAAGTTACATTCGGTTTAGCTACAAGATCCATGTTTACCTTTTGAGTTGATTTCACTTTCAGTATAGCAGCAACGCACATGGGTTTCGATCAGAATGTTAACTGCGCAACTGCGAGTGGAAACTTCCACTCCACATCACATGGCGTGAAGAAAATAGGTTATACACAATTATAACAATATAATAATATATTATAATAATAATAATAATAATAATATATAATAATAATAATTATTATAAACATTTTAAATTAAATAAAAAACAGCGGTGATGCGGTATTCAGTTAAACGCTGCGGTGGGCGTGACGTAACAGCGATACCGCGGTAATGCGATAACCGCGGCAGCTCTAGAGTCACGCGATTCCAGGCATCGGACAATTAGGAACCGGTTCCCGATTCCCATCCCTACCGGCCAGTGGCGGGTAGATGGGAATAATCTACCCGCCAAGCATTTCTTACCTGCCAACTTTCTTTTGATTAAAAAAATTATAATAATTATTTTATATAATTTTTTTTAATAAAATATATATATATTATATAATCATACTTGTAGTTGAATTATCTGCGAGACATCGCCACCTCGCTGTCTGCAAACAGCTCCACTGTCTGTGTATACTCGAGTGGCCTCCAGCTCCAGCAAGGATTCTCCGGCGCTGCAGCTAAACCCTAAACTCTACATTCAGCATGAAAGGATTCTCCTGCGCTGCAGCTGGACCCTATTCAGCAGCCCTCATGCGATGTAAGCCAGGGGTTCGAATACGCATGTTGTAGGACATTGATGTCAGGAGCTATCTGTAGCTACTGCTGGATGGCGTTGGGACAACGCCTCTGAACTATTAGTTTACTGGGACATTTCGTAGTGACTAGTGAGCTAACGTGGGCTAACATGAACTACCTAGCCAACGGAGGTATTATGCACTGGACACTTGCTGGAGCAGTTGTTGATGTCGGGAGCTATCAGTAGCTAGCCGGCTGGATAACGTTACACAATGCCTCATGTATTAAACTAAAAGTGAATAGTTGACTGGGTCATTTTGTAACAGTAGCTAACATTAGCTCACGGAGGTCCCTCTGACTAGACTAACATCACAGTGACTGTCCGAGGCAATAGCCTCTGTTTACATGCAGCATACAGAAACAGGTGCGGGAAGGGTAGGAGTAGCAGTGCGCGGTGTGCTGCATGTCTGTGCTGAGACAGCGAGTGAGAACTGCGCTAAGAATTGGATCATGATTTTCGGTTTTCACATGACTATTATTGCCCGCCACACGGCGGGCAGACCTCTCAGTGGGAGGCGCCAAACGTAAAAACTGCCCGCCAATGGCGCTTGGCAGGCTCTAGTTTCGCCCCCTGCACGGGTCGCTAAGGAATCTAGGCTTGAGGTTGAAGAGAGTGCACTTTTAGGTTGAAAGAACGGCCCTAATGGCAACGTGTTTCAATATAAGCGTTATGTATGGTGATAACGAGTATATTGTTAACTTAACTTAGCTCCGCTCCCCCCCCCCCCCTGCTGATGAAAATGAAAGTCTGACTGTATGAGAAAAATGATACCGCCCAAGCCTAGTACACATATACTATCGATAATCTAGCGTTTATTTCAAAACGATTCATGACATGGCCGAACAATGACAACATTCTAGAATATTCCAGTAAAAGGCGATTATCATGGAATGTGTTGTTTTTTCCGTGAAAACGGGTAGAAAACGGAAATGAAGCGACAAAAAACAATCTGCTTTGACAATGTTGACTGGAAAATGAGTCTTTGATAAGCGACGGGCAGATTAGACACATAGCCATATTTTAAAACATAGATTAGGCGATATTAACGCTAACATTGAAGTGACCCTGGGCATTCAAGGGACTAATAAGAAATTACACTTGGGCAGTGAAAGTGTTAAAGGGGAACTATTTTACATTTTCTTTCACTATTTGGGTACTTTTACACAATTCCTGTGAGTCTATGGAACACCTCTGTAAGGACTTTTTCAGAAAAATTCAGTACTCAAAAACAGCATTTTTCTACCTCAAGATCTTAAGCCGTTTTGAGGCTGGGCTCCAACCACTGTGTGGCCTGGTGCCAACTGCCACACCAACTGCCACATTAATATGCAGCTGAGAAATCTCTGACATCACAGATATGCACATTTTCAGATGACTCCGTTCAGTGAGGGTGAATATTGTGAGAGGAGAATTGGAAGAATGCGCCAATATAAGAATTAGAGACCGATCCTATTATTATCAATCTGGTGCACTTTGAGAGCAAAATAAAGAGGCTAGATCTATGATGAACTTTGTGCTCAAAACACAAAATCGACTAGACTAGTGCTTCCCAATCCTCTCCTCGAAGCACCCCAGCCGTTCAATGTATTTGTTAAATTCCACCACCAGCACACCTGATTCAACTTATCTATCTAGGTCGTCCTCGGACGGGCCCTCCATCGGTGCTTCCAGTCATCCCGATCCTAGCTCGCCGGTGCATTCTGTTCCCGCATCTCTCCTGAGTACGTCCACGTAGGTTAATGTGGGACGTCCTACTTAACTAGCCCTTTATTAGTTGAATCAGGTGTGCTGGTGGCAGGGTTAGAAATAAATAAAAAATTCCAGTGCTTTTTTTGCCCCCCTTAATTGATTTTCGGGGGCTTTTTTTTGTATTTCGGGGGCACAATTTTTATGATAAATTAACAAAGATTATAAAACATCCTTGAGACTTTTTTTACAGTCTTCGTCCCTATGTTTGATAACGAAATGTTAATGTCTCCATATATAGGGCTCTACGCTAACCTTTTTCCCAAGAAGCACATGTGCTCCTAAATAAAATGTTAATAAATAAAATCTAAATAAAAATTTAGGAGCACAAAGAAATTTAGGAGCACAGTGAAAATTGTTCAAGTAACACAGTTTATTAACACTTTCCGTGCCGGAGCTCGGTGCCCCGGAACCTCCTTGAATGCCGCCACCCACTTCAATGTTAGCGTTAAAAACGCCTAATCTATGTTTTAAATTATGGCTGTGTCTAATCTGCCCGTCGCTTATCAATGACTCGTTTGCAGTCAACATTGTAGAAACGGATTGTTTTTTTAACGGTTCATTTTCGTTTTATAGCATTTTGAAAAGCCCTCGTTTTCAAGGAAAATATAAAGATTCCGTGATAAAAGACATTTACTGGAATATTCTAGAATACACAAAAACGTTGTAATTCTTCGGCCTATTTATGCATCGTTTTCAAATAAACGCTAGATTATCGATAGTATATGTGTACGTATGCACGCTATAGACGCAAGCTGAAAAATCGATTCTCTTATTTCCTCATCAGCGATCACAGCCAAACAGCCACATCACACATAGGGGACATGCTGTTATCTCAGCGAATACAGCTCCGATTACCCCAAGTCTGGTAACATAGACTCCTTACGTATTTTCCTCAACATAGATATATAGTATTTTCCTCAACACAGATATAGTATTTTGCTGGCTTGTTGCAGTGTTCTTCCTTGATACATTGGTTGTATATCTTTTTACTGTTCAGAGTCGTCGGAGGAGGATGTGGAAGCAGACGATGAGAGCGATGAAGACTGGAGCTCACATAGTGGACTTGCAGCCGAAGAAGAGAAGGGAGGGGGTGGGTGAAAACTCAGAAGATGAAAGAGGTAAAGAAGAGGAAGAGGAGGCAGAAAGTGAAAAAGAGGAAGGTGAGAATGACGTGGGACAGGAAAACATTATTAAGTCTAAATTATATACAAGAATTAGAATTTCAAATATTTAGTTTAAAAAGTGTGGCACCATAACTTAATTGGAATGCTATGGATTTGCACAAAGTGCCATCTCATTCATGAAAAGTTATTCATCATGTAGAAGACAAAGTGTATTACAATGGCAGCATGTCTAATAGAGCTGTGAATCTTCACTGGCTTCACGATTTGATTCCATTACAATTCAGCTGTCTACGATGCATCTCAATAATATATTACATCCTCAATTGTATAATCTATATTACTGCACATGCACATGTATTTACTAGTGTTGCATGGTACAGATACTAGAAACGTATCTCGATACCCAGCTGTTAAAAACGGTTCAATACTCTTTTTATTAGTATCGGTATTAGTATCAATACTTTTAGAATAGCCTGATGCTGTATTTTCTATGAATTGAGTGGATGCATGACCAGAGCACTAGCTTTAATAATACAATAATAATATATTTAATTTGTAGGGTGCTTTATAGTTGTGGAGCAAATCCCAACGCACTACATTGTAAAAGAACATAAAAGCTAACAAGAGAGTAAAACAAAATAAATATATTTATATTTTTTACACATTTTAACTAGGGATGTCCGATATTATCGGCCTACCGATATTATCGGACGATATCGGCATTAAAATGTGATATCGGAAAATATCGGTATCGATTTAAAAATATAGATATATTTTTTAATTTTTTACATTTCTATAACATTTTTTTACCCAGGCAAGCAAGTAAGAACAAATTCTGATTTTATTTATTGTCAAAAGTATGCATAATGTTGTGTTAATTCCACAACAAGAGATATGTAATGTTAATTACCTGAAATTATTCAATTTTTTGGGGGAGGAAACCCTGCATATATCGGTTGATATCGGTATCGGAAATTAAGAGTTGGACAATATCGGTATATCGGTATCGGTAAAAAAGCCAATATCGAGCATCCCTAATTTTAACCCATTCAGCGCCGGAGCGATATGCCCGATATAGGTCTAGAACGCCACCGCTTTAATCAATTGGGTGTTGGATTTGATCATAATCAGCCACTTATCACCTCTTCATCTGTGTTCGTGTAGTTTCTGCGTTGTGTTTATTTCTCTTTCCGACGTCTTCTCATACTGGCTGTGTAATCTTTGTCATTCCCCTTTAATGCAATCCGTAATCATAAGAATTCAACACAGACAGCGTGATACCTTTCTTCGACAAATGTTGTTTATTCCATAAACAACCTCGTAATTAGATGGAAACCAATTGTGTAATTGTCCTTAAAGTCTTGGGCAGAAACTAAATTCATTATCCTAATTGATTTCTCCTTTCACCCCGCTAAGTGATCGTCACGGCCTAGCTGTTATTCCAAAAGCCTTCTCTATGGTCGTGCCACGTCAGTCCTCCCCTCCCTTTCCCCGTGAGGGGAGGGGGGGGGGATCATTTCAAAGTCTCTGATCAAGCTTCTTCTCTTCTGTGTGGTTCGTATCTCAGTCTAACCTTACCCGGAAGAAAACTCACATTATATTATCTTCGCCATAGCAATGACAGGCCCGGCCCCTCTTCTTGTTGCTATGTGACACGCTGTCTTTGACCACAGCTATTTGACCCAGATCACTATAGCAACGGCATTGTTGATATTAATTTCCCCAAACAAACGCTGTGGTTATCAGCTGTTGATGATAACAGCACAGCCTCATCTGCTGGGATTAGTCAGCTCCTAACACACACACTCTCTGTTGTCTTCCTTCTCTGAGATGGCTATAGCTGTCATCCACCAATATTTTACATTATATACACTTTGAAAAACCTTGACATCCTTCAGGGGGGACTGCGAGATTTGCGAGTGCTTAAAATATATCTTAAATTATAGCTATGGGTCTAACATGTACAAAACGGATTGTTTTCTCATCTGTACATTTCCGTTTTATACCGTTTTGAATACGAGTATAGTTTGGGTGATTTCTAGTAATCCCAGGAAAAGACGCGATAATAGCCCTTTAGTTAATATAAACACAAAAAAACAATGTCAACAATGTTTAAATTCCCTGATTGTCAGTTCTTAATGGAAAGATTAGTTTTCTGCTTGAAATTAAAGTGCAGTATTTGAAATACAATGATAGGAATATGGCTGGATTTCTTATCAAAGGGAAAAGTGTCAGTTATTTAAAATAAATAAATAAACAAATTAGAAGGCCATCAATATAAACTGCAGCATACATCAAACTAACACACACACACTGTACTGTTTCAAAACCACACTGCTCTGTTCATTCTATTTTTAAAATACGTACATTATCTGTCTACATTATTTAAATATTGAGTGCAACTGTGGTTGCTTACGTAATTCAGTGAGTTGGAACTATCTATGCCGTTGGCGGGTCCCCACGGACATTTAAGTGTCACGGACCTTCAGCTCAGTCAACGTTATCAGCTCCGGTAACGTTAGGAGGTGATGGCATGCAGTGAAATAGCGGCAATAGTCCCGGTTGGAGTTAGTAAAACACAGTTGTATGTTAGCCTTCTTGGATGTTGAATAAACGTCTATCATTGTCTTTAAACACCCCGCCTCTCAGACTCCCATTTTCTCCTCTGCTAGCTAGTAGCTACGATAACATTGCTGGCGGGCTACCATAGTTCAACATGCATGCGTTGTGTTGTACAAACTGCTAACGCTATGTTAAGATGTGTGTAGGCCTATGTAATGTTAATGGCTATGTTTTGAAAGTCGTAATGAAGATTGATTTATATTGTGCTTGCCATTTTTACACAAACTGACTAGCACCTGGCTGCAGTGCTGCTGCTCTCCCGGCTCCATGCCAAATGAAGTTTTAAATTCTTTTTGCGCATCCCCTGAACCGTACGATACACAGACGCCCCGAACCGTGGGGGTCGTACCGTACGGTACACTGTTCAAATGCGTATTGTTCCACCCCTAGTATATAATATACTGAATAATTTGTATGTATGTGTGCTCGTATGTGTACACATGTAGTGTATACATGTATATATGTGTGTGTATGTATATTTGTATGTGTATATATTGATATGTGGGACTTCGGACCCCAGGAAGACTAGCTGGTGCCATTGGCATCAGCTAATGGGGATCTTTTTTAATAAACAAATAAAAATATTACTGTTTTCTCAGTTTCAGAAAAGGACACAGACTGGTTTGTAATTCAAGGTTATGAGGAGCTTGGAGAGAAGAGTGGAGCTAAACTACAGACAAGACTCTTGGAAATCCCGCTCAAGAGATTGTCAGTGGTAAGATGGGGAAGAAACTATTACATTGGGAGTTGTTTTGCATAATCCATTTGCAGATTTTATATATAAACTTTTACATGATAAAAATATAGATATACTGTATTAAAAAAATGGTAATAATTGCTTGCCTAGTCTCGTTCTTGGCTGGGTCTTGCTTAACTAGGCTTACCTAGTCTTGTTCTTGGCTGTCTTGCTTAACACTTTAATCGCCGGAAACGCCGTAACTCGTCATTGCCCGCCATGCTCATTCTGCCGAAGACGCCGTAACACGTCTTTGATATCAATATTTCAAAAATCTGTGATTGAAATCATATTTCTTCTCCGGGGACCTGAGATATACTGCTGATCTCCACTCAACTCTCTTAACGGTTCAAGAGCGCCATCTGGTGGCCGATCGGCAGATCGGCCAACAGGAAGTGACGCGCCAAACAGGAAGTGCTCATCCATATTTCGTCCGGGCACTCGCGATCGTTAGCCGGACTCCATCTTGACACACTGGATAATCAATCGCTCGCCCTAACTCAATAAACAACGTTATTTGGACGTATATAGTATTATACAACCTGGAAATGGTTAATCTAGATCAACATCCCATAATCGAAAACTGTCTACTCCAAGCTGACCGTCCAACGGCGCGAGGAAGATACGGTAAGATCCAGCGTTATTTTCTAACGTGTTCCATATAAACTGCTCTGATGATCATATGTGTCACCTCACAGCGCTTTGTGCCAGATCTCTACATTTCAATTTTTCAGATTATTCCAGATTGCTAAAGTACAGAATCTAAGCTTTCAAATGATGTGTCATATGTTGAAATCTGAGAATGTTTTGAACACGATGTGCTCAATTATAACTTCTAAAACTGGCTGTGTTCTAGAATACTTAAGGGGTGAAAAGGCTTCTCAAAGGAAGGCTACTTTTCACACTTCAGACCGTTTCAACTGGGCGTCAACAAAACCCCCTCCAGCAACGCCCCTCACCTGAATAACATTAACATAATTAAGTGCTGCCATCAGAGTTCTCTCTCCTCAGGACCCCTGTCTCTCCAGGACCCCCTATCTGGACTGTATAGGACTGTGAAGCTATGTACCCCCCCCCCCCCATGCTGCTTTGACACCAGAATTATTGTTAAATCTATGTCACAACGAGAAAAAGCAACAAAGTCCTCACTCAGTGACATGGGCCTAATGTTATGTAGCTCTGCAAGCTGCTTACACACACACTTACCTGATATGCTAAGAGTTAAAAAAGAAGAATAGAGTATTTGATGAAGAAACTGTACATTGTATGAGGTGGGGTGGGGGGTAGTTACACATACACACATCAAGCTGCAAGCAGAATTATTGTTAAATCTATGTCACAACGAGAAAAAGCAACAAAGTCCTCACTCAGTGGCATGGGCCTAATGTTATGTAGCTCTGCAAGCTGCTTACACACACACTTACCTGATATGCTAAGAGTTAAAAAAGAAGAAGAGAGTATTTGATGAAGAAACTGTACATTGTATGAGGTGGGGTGGGGGGTAGTTACACATACACACATCAAGCTGCAAGCAGAATTATTGTTAAATCTATGTCACAACGAGAAAAAGCAACAAAGTCCTCACTCAGTGGCATGGGCCATTCTCTGATGCATAAATAATAAAATAATGTATGATTGAAGTGATGGATGTCAGTGTCACAGTTACACATACACACAGTCCTCATATCCCTCCTAGTTACACACACACAGTGCTCATATCCCTCCTAGTTACACACACACACACACACACACACGGTCCTCATGTCCCTCCTAGTTACACATACGCACGGTCCTCATGTCATGAGGTGATGAGCATCTTAAACTATCTGGACTCAGTGGTTAAGAGGTGATGCAGCATCTTAAACTATCTGGACTCAGTGGTTAAGAGGTGATGCAGCATCTTAAACTATCTGGACTCAGTGGTTAAGAGGTGATGCAGCATCTTAAACTACACACACACACACACACATACACACACACACAGTGCTCATATCCCTCCTAGTTACACACACACACACACACACACACACAGTGCTCATATCCCTCCTAGTGACACATACACACAGTCCTCATATCCCTCCTAGTTACACATACACACAGTCCTCATATCCCTCCTAGTTACATATACACACAGTCCTCATATCCCTCCTAGTGACACATACACACAGTCCTCATATCCCTCCTAGTGACACATACACACTGTCCTCATCCCTCCTAGTTACACATACACACAGTCCTCATATCCCTCCTAGTTACACATACACACTGTCCTCATATCCCTCCTAGTTACACATACACACTGTGCTCATATCCCTCCTAGTTACACATACACACAGTCCTCATATCCCTCCTAGTTACACATACACACTGTGCTCATATCCCTCCTAGTTACACATACACACAGTCCTCATATCCCTCCTAGTTACACATACACACTGTGCTCATATCCCTCCTAGTTACACATACACACAGTCCTCATATCCCTCCTAGTGACACATACACACTGTCCTCATATCCCTCCTAGTTACACATACACACAGTCCTCATATCCCTCCTAGTTACACATACACACTGTCCTCATATCCCTCCTAGTTACACATACACACTGTCCTCATATCCCTCCTAGTTACACATACACACTGTGCTCATATCCCTCCTAGTTACACATACACACTGTCCTCATATCCCTCCTAGTTACACATACACACTGTGCTCATATCCCTCCTAGTGACACATACACACTGTCCTCATATCCCTCCTAGTTACACATACACACAGTCCTCATATCCCTCCTAGTTACACATACACACTGTGCATGTTATGTAGCTCTCCACCTTGCTATCTGAAACAATAGCTATAAATATAACGTTAGCAACTTTAACTTACATGGCTGTGTGGCTAGCTAGCTAGCTAACGCTAACGTTAATGTAGCATGAGCTCGTCGTAATAACACAATAAACGTGACATGGTTGGACTTGTGGTCGGCAGAAAAACTTGGTGTAGTTTTATCAAAGATGCGGAATTGTAAACATGCTACTGTAAACATAAACAAACATTCTTAAACTTACCCATGCAGACGCATCTCGACCGATCTCATAGTTAATTCCGTTGAATAGCGCGGTGTTTTCACCAGTGAGCAGAGACTGAATCAACTGGTTTAACAAAGTTCCTGTACTCGTTCATTAGATCCAATGCATTCATCTCTTTCTGATCCAGAGTGCAACCTGATGATAATCCCATTGAAAGTGTAAACAGACAGCCAGTGCGTCGCTTCAAACACTCCCCCAATGTAAATCTCTGCGGGCTTGATTCACATGCAAATACAGTAATTACTCCCCCGTTTCATTGAAATAAAGTCCGTGAACAACCTAAATTTAAACACAGGATTGACACTATTTTAGATATTCTAACTGTTCGTTTTTATAGTAAACAAGTACTTATACATTCAATTTATAATAATATGAAGAAAAGAAAAAAACACACATAAAAAAAAAAAAAAACTCTAGAACGTCTAGCCGAGAAGGGGGCGGGCCGAGTTGTGGTCACTAGCGCTGCCAGGTGACACATATGACCCACACTAGGTGAATGAGGGCCCAGGGCCCAGGGCCCTCATTCATCAACGTGGCGTAGAAAATGTTCTATTTCCACACGTAAGCACAAAATGTAGAATCAGTGCACGCACAGAAAAAACGGGATTCACCACACGTGCGTACGCAGGTTCTACGCACACCTGTCATGATGAATATGACTTTGATCCTACGTTTGAGCTCGTGCACTGTTTTAAGTATTTGCATACCAGAACCGCCCCGATTAACCATATACGGTAATGGAATACCCCCATGAAATGTGGAAAAATGGACTAAGCCGAGGGAAGCGTGTTATGAGACAGGCTGACAGACGTGTACACTTACGGTGATGTCGGATATGATATCTATTAACCATTGCTGCCTGGGCAGCGCAAACACTAATAAAGACCGTGCTGGAATATGACTGCCTTTTCCCGTGTTGTTTGATTAATACCCAGGGATTAAAGTTCTCCTCAATTTTATTCCAAATCGCGATGATGATGGCGCCGCCCCGATCGGCTGCCTCTCTGTTCGCTCCGTCGATACTGTGTTTACTTTTGTTAATATTTATAGTTTTTAGAGTTTTGTGCGTACCAACTGTTGGTGCATTTAATGTATATGACCGTCAGTCACTCATAGACATTGGATTACGGGAAACTTACCAACTGGATTACTCGCTGGATCAGCTTTCCGAACCACACCAATGGCCTGAAGAAATTCTCCGGAGACTAGGACCAGACCCTTTGTTCCCAGAGCCCAGGAAAAGACGACGAGGAAAGAGGGCTGGGATCCGAAACAGGCTGAGATCCAGACGCCACCGTACACCACTTCCCAGTATATTGCTAGCCAATGTACAATCAATAGACAATAAACTGGATGACATCCGAGCAAGGATTCAATATCAAAGAGACGTTAGGGACTGCAATATCCTTTGCTTCACCGAAACATGGCTCACACCGGAGGTTCCAGATCACGCAATTCAACCAGCGGATCACTTCTTTATCCATAGAAAGGATCGGACATCATCAGAGTCCGGTAAACAACGTGGAGGAGGTATTGCCTTCATGTTTAACAAAAATTGGAGTGATCCAACGAACGTGAAGGAATTATCCAACCACTGCTCCCCAGAACTGGAATATATAACCATCAAGTGTCGTCCTTTCTTCCTCCCGAGGGAGTTAACGGCGATCGTCCTGGTCGGAGTGTATATTCCACCGCAAGCCAGCAACAAGGTTGCGCTCTCCAGACTACACGACGAGGTAAATAGAATACAAGTGGCTAACGTTAACGCCGCCATTTTGGTACTGGGAGATTTCAATAGCGCCAATCTGAGAAAGGTATTGCCCGACTTCTATCAGCATGTGACTTGCAACACCAGAGGCGGTAACATCCTAGATCACTGTTACACGCAATTTAAAGGTGGCTACAAGGCTCATTCTGATAGTGGCTTTGGCAAGTCAGATCACGCATCCATTTTCCTTTCACCAAAGTATAGACAGAGAATTAAAAGTACTCCCGTAGTCTCGCGAGAGGTGCAGAAATGGGATCTGACGTCAGAAGAGACGATCCGGTCAGTGTTTCACCACACAGACTGGATTGTGTTCCGCGACACAGATAACATTAATGCCTACACGGAGACAGTGCTGGACTATGTCTGTACTAGGGTGAAAGAAACAATCCCCACTACCAAAATGAAAGTTTACCCAAATCAAAAACCCTGGGTAGACAAATCCGTCCGTGAAGCTCTGAGAGAGCGCACCAAAGCATACAATGACGGCCTAGTGGCAGGCAACATGAATGACCACAAGGTGGCGCGACACAACGTAAGGAGGACAGTGTCAGAGGCCAAACGGCGCTACAGGGATAAAATTGAACTCCAGTTTGAACAAGCTGACTCTAGAGCTATGTGGCAGGGGCTCAAAACGATGACAGACTACAAAGGCGCCTCCCTCAAACTGAACAGTGACATCTCCTTAGCAAACGACCTCAATACCTTCTATGCGAGGTTTGATGCTGGTAATAACAACACCAGCTCACAAGCCTCGGCAATGGGGGGGGGGGGGGTCGGCTGCTGATGGAGGCGCAGTGTTCAGGGTAACAGAGCATGAGGTGAGGCGGACCTTTAAAAAAGTGAATATCAGGAAGGCAGCAGGTCCGGACGGCATCCCCGGCCGCGTCCTAAAAGTCTGTGCCGACCAACTGGCCCCAGTATTCACTGACATATTTAACCTGTCCTTAGAACAGGCTGTCATCCCCACCTGCCTGAAGAAGTCCACTATTATCCCTGTACCCAAAAAATCCAAGCCTGCTTGCCTCAACGACTACCGCCCTGTAGCTCTCACCTCCATAGCCATGAAGTGCTTTGAGAAGCTAGTAAAGGGCTACATCTGCTCCTCCCTCCCCATCAACATGGACCCCCTGCAATTTGCATACCGCCCCAACAGGTCCACGGAGGACGCCATATCCCATGTGCTGCACACAACAGCATCACACCTGGACAAGAGGCAGGGGAACTATGTGAGAATGCTATTCATCGACTACAGCTCGGCATTCAATACCATAGTCCCCTCCATACTCATAGCCAAGCTCAGGGACCTGGGCTTGGGCTATGACCTCTGCCAGTGGGTCTTGGACTTCCTGACTGGCAGACCCCAGGTGGTGAGAGCAGGCAACTGCACCTCCTCATCCATCACCCTCAACATAGGGGCCCCCCAAGGCTGTGTTCTGAGTCCCCTCCTCTACTCCCTGTACACACACGACTGTGTGGCTCAGCGGAGTAGCAATACAATCGTCAAATTTGCTGACGACACAGTGGTGGTGGGCCTGATCTCTGCCAACGACGAGAGGGCCTACCTGGAAGAGGTCAAGGTCCTGGCGGGATGGTGCCAGGAAAACAGCCTCTCCCTGAACGTCAGCAAAACAAAGGAGATGATTGTGGACTTCAGGAGGTCGGGGGTCAAGGACTACAGCCCCCTCAGCATCGACGGGGCACCGGTTGAGAGAGTCAACAGCTTCAAGTACCTCGGAGCCTACATATCCGAGGACTTGACATGGACCACACACATTAACAGTGTGGTGAAGAAGGCACGACAACGCCTCTACTTCCTCAGGCGCCTAAGGAAGTTCCAAGTCAGCCAGAAGATCCTTAAGAACTTCTACTCATGTACAATAGAGAGCATCTTGACCGGCAACATCACCTCCTGGTTTGGGAATAGCACTGCAAAAGACCAAAGCAGACTACAAAGAGTGACACGTTCAGCCGAACGCACAATTGGAGGGGGGCTCCCCACCCTCCAGAACATTTACTACAAGCGTTGCAAGGGCAAGGCTAAGAGAATCATTAAAGACTCCAGTCACCCGAACAACTGCCTCTTCGAACTGCTGCGGTCAGGCAAGCGATACAGGAGTCTCAAGGCGAGCACAGAAAGACTCAGAAGTAGCTTCTATCCCCAGGCCATCAGGCTGCTAAACGAACAATGAATGAACACTACACAACAACAACCACCAAACGCACATAGCACACACATCCACACGCACACACCCACTTTAAACAAACACACTGTAGCACCCACTCCACACACTTTATAGCACACACCCACTTTAAACAAACACACTGTAGCACCCACTCCCCACACTTTATATTTATGGATGAAGGATTGCACTACAACTCGTACACCTTACTGTAAATTGTACCTAAAATTGTACCTCATCCCATTTCTGCTTTGCACTAGATAGTACTGTACATTAGTACACTGCATAGTATTGTGTATTGTATATTATATGGTAACTCAGAACATTGTACATATGTCTATACCGAACACTGTGACCTCATTTTCTTCTTCTAAATTCATGCTATATTATGTTATTATGTTATTTGATACTATCTTGTCTAGCACAGTCTCCGGAGCGTAACAGTAAGAAGCATTTTGTATGAAAGTATTCTGTACTTCTGTATGACAACTATTAAAGAACTTGAACTTGAACTTGATCTTCCGTAAATGTTCTACCTGCTGCATATGATTTCTAGAGGCATACTACAATCTATTTTGATGTCAGTATTGGGTAGCCTATATAAACAATAATACGAGAGCATATACAAGAACAATGAATCTCACTGCATGTATGATGTAGCCTGCCTTTCAATACATGAACTTGAATTCCATCATGTTTGTGTGCGGGACTCACAAGGCTGTTGTCACAATGGGTGGTACCGGTACAGTAATAACAGTCTACACAATATCACGATGGACCATGCCATAGCCTATGTTCTATTATGACATGATCTGTGAGACAAATGTTCTAGAATGTTTGATTAAGATATCATACTCTGACAGCATGCCTATGCTCAACAAAAACGCGAACTTGAATCCCATCATCATATTTACATAGTCTGTCCACTATCTGGTGTCATTGCAATGCGTTTCTTATTCTTCCTTATACAGTAAAAAGGGGGAAGAACACTATATCGTGGGTGTTCATATGACTTGTATTCTGCTTACAGCTTCGAAATTCCACTTGTTTCGTTTAACGTAAAGCCTTTTAAATATAATCAAAACGTTCCCGTGTTTCTGCGGTCTGTGCGCAAAATAATAACGAGTTGAGCTACGCGGAGCGCAGTCAGTCGGTACACCCCGTATATTCCGATAACGCTATATAAACCATGCTGCATTCATTCTGAGAGAAAGATCTATTATTCCAAATGCTATTTATAGGGTTTTGACCATAATTACACTACTGTTGCTATTTTACAATGAACTATAATGAATTACGGTTCATACAGAACATGCCAGTGTTGAAACTAATGCACAGAAGCTCATTTCCTTGTTGTAATAATATATTCTACCACTGGGCGTCAGCTAAGTGTGCTCCGAGCTGTGCGTACACATAAGCACGAAGTCAAGTTCAAGTTGAAATTGATGAATCCCACTCTTTGCTTAGAAATGGTCGTACGCACAGGTTAAGCACATATCTGTGCGTAAGACACGTTGATGAATGAGGGCCCAGGTCTTTAACCTCTTTTGCGCTTTTCTCCTCTGGTATTGCTGCCAGCACACGGCGACTGTTACTCAGCCATTTTGTTAAATGGAAGCCTCCTTTGGCACAGAGGGTTATCAAGTCCTGATAAAGGGATATGGCTTCATCCTCTGAGGCTATGGAAGCAAGACAGTCGTCGACGTAGAAATTGTGCATGATGGTCTCGAACACTTGCTCACTGAAGAGCTGTTTGTTATCTTCGGCACATTTCCGGAGAGCAAAATTTGCGCAGCTTGGTGATGATGTTGCACCAAACAGATGGACAACCATCTGGTATTCAACCATATGTTGACTGAAGTCCCTGTTGGGCCACCAGAGAAATCGAAGCAAGTCCGCATCTGCCTCTGGCACTCGAACTTGATGGAACATGGCCTCAATGTCAGACATCAGAACAATGGGCTCCATCCTAAACCTGGTCAAGACTCCAACCAACCCGCTTGTCAGGTCAGGTTCTTGCAAGAGATGTGCATTGAGCGATGCACCCTGAAATGATGCTGCACAATCAAAGACGATGCGGATCTTTCCTTTCTTGGGATGGTATACCCCGTGATGAGGGATATACCAAACCTTGACGTCACTTCGCTCCAATCCTGTAGCTGGCACTCTCTCTGCGTATCCACTGGATATCAGGTTGTCCATAAATGCAGTGTAGTCCTTATGGAATGACACGTCCCTGCTAAACCTCCTCTTCAGGTTGAGGGTGCGCTGCTCAGCCACTTTATGATTGTTGGGCATGATGATAGTTCTGTCCTGCAGTGGCAATCCAACGACATAATGGCCATCGACCAGTTTCACAGTCTCGTTAGCCATTTCCAGAAACTTACAATCTTCTCTTTACAGCCTTTGCAGTTCATCCTGGCTGTTTTCAGGGAAGTCTGTCTTGAATTGTTGGTTCCAGAGCTTGTCAAGAGTGACAGCAGAGATTCTGTTAACGCTGACTGCAGACTGAGTCTCAGGATTGTCACTGCCATCTCCTCCAAGTGGTCCATTTACAGTCCATCCAAGCATCGCCTTGACCACATATGGCCCTCCATCCACACTTCGGATGACTTCCAGTTGTTCTAAGGCTCTGGGAACGTTCAGACCAATCAACATCGCCACATCTGCATCTATCTGTGGCAGATAGACATGCTTCAGATGAGGCCATTTTTCCAGATCTTGCATTTGATGTTGTGCAAAGATCTTGGGCATTGCACAGTACCGGTCACTGTCCAATCCAGCGACTTCCAAGTCAGATGCAATGCAACGGTCAACCACCTTTTCTTGGCCCATGGTACGTAGAAGGATCCTTGTTTTCCTCCCAGAGAGTCCCAGTTTATCCATCAGACCCATTGTGCAGAAGGACGCTGAGCTCCCTGGGTCTAGAAAGGCATAGGTTTCCACTGACCTTTGACCTTTGCTTGATTTAACCTTAACCGGTACGATGGCGAGCTTGCAATCTTGATCACCGGCCCCAGTAAGACCACCGGTATGGATTTCAACTAGAGCTCTGTCCACTGCCCTGTCTGAGTTGGTCCTGCCTTTCTCTGCATCTCCATTTTCCTTAGAGTGGATGTGAAGCAAGCTGGGGTGTCGTGAGCCACATGTCTTGCAAGACAGACGTTCCCTGCACTCTCTGCTGATGTGCCCAGTGCACAAGCATCCAAAGCAAACTCCATTCCTCTTCAGGAACTCCATCTTCTCGCTGTGAGCTCTCCTCTCCAATAGAGTGCATGACTCCAGTGTGTGTCCACCCTCTTTGCAGAAAAGGCAAGTCTTCTCATATCCATCCTTAACTCTGTTTTCTCAATGAGCATCTCTTTCAATCGTGGAATACGTTGTGGCAAAACTAACCCCCCTAGCCTGAAGACGAGGCACAGGTCTAGCTCTGCCACTTTCCTTGAAAGCCCCCACCATTGGAGCATCTTGTATATCTCCAAATACAGGGTCTGTAGCGATTCTCACCTCACGTTCGATAAAAATCAGTAAACATGGCACGTTTGTAATGTCTTTCCTGGATGTTACATGCTTCTGTTTGCCACTTGTCCCTCAGCTTGTAGGGCAACTTCTTGATAACAGCAAGCATGTTTGCAGATGTGTTCAGGTCACATAGGTTATGCACGTCTTTCATGGCATTGCAGCATCCGCGCAAGAATAGGCTGTATGCTTGTAAGGCTTTCCCATCCTCCGACTTAATAGCTGGCCATGCAAAGATTTTGTCCATGTAAGCGGATGCTATGACGTGCTCATTTCTAAAGTGTTCCTGGAGTAAAGCCTTCGCCATTGCATATCCAGTGCCATCAGTCATGTGTTGACAACTTCTGACTAGCTGTTTAGGCTGCCCCCTGGTATATTGCTCCAGATAGTGCAGGCAATCAACAGCATTGTCAGTCCTCCTTTCTATGGTCTGTTCAAAGGACTGTATAAAGCCAACGTACTGCAGAGGGTCACCTTCAAATGGTTGGATGTCTCTTTTAGGCAGTGAAGCAATGCATTGCTGATGCACCAACATGGAAGTGATGTCGTTTTGTTTTTGCATAATAGACATGCAAAGTTATCACCATGAGAATCCAATTCCAATATCCAAAGCATTTGCAAAGCCCGCCACATATATCAGCCACACCAAACGCAAAGAGAGCAGTGCAGTGCAGCGCACGTTAATTGTTTGTTGTCACACACATGATACAAGCTTGGCCCGGCGGGCCGCACACACACATCCATAGCGTGTTCAGCATAATAACAGTTTCACTCAGTGGTAGAACCAGCGCAAAATTGTTCCAAACGAACCAACATGGGTCCACAGCAGAACGCAACGGGTCGGGTTACTTTACCGCAAATCCGTTGATATACGCTGGCTCGGCCCGGTCCTTTGTGCGTGCGTGCGATCATTCCATTGTTTGCATGCGTGCGTTGCTCCTTGCTCCGCGTCCAATGTCTGACTTGTCGGGACCTTTCGTGGCTCCAATCCTTCGTTCAGTGTCACCGTTTGCTGACAAATGTATGGCGACTGTCCAAACAAACTGTAGTCACAGAGAGACTAAATCTGGGAAATAATGATACCTGCCAGACGCGCCGCTTGTCATAAAATCACTGCTCCAGGATACTGCGTTTGGCTAGTTTATTGAAGTTAAAAACAGTTCATATACTACAAAAATAAAGTGAATCACAGCTTGATTTATCATAGTGTAGCGTGCGGTCAGCAAAATGTGACTTCCCCGCTCACTCCCTCGCTATTACCGTATACCTGAAACTCGCCGGTGAACAGCTGACTTTTACTACTACTACGACACCATGTGACCCCTTTGTGAATGATGTAACCATAACAACACGTGGTCTATACCTGTCACCAACAAGCCTTATTTGTGTATTCTACTATAAGTGTTGCCGTTTCTTGCCTGGACACGCTACTATTCCCAAATCAAATGTATATAATAGGTATTATGTTTCATCATGAATGCATGAAAGGGGGGGGGGGGGTAGTTTCTGATCATTTCATTGCCAGTAACGGCATTCGTATTGAACACTAAAAACGCTTATCAGCCCGATCGGTATAAACGCATTGCATGATCAAGCCAGTCCATTTGGTCCACGACATAACCCACCACAACATATGGATCGGGGGTATTTGACGCGCTTCAATTAGTTGTCTTGGTGCTGGGCAGACGGAAATGTGATCTTAATTCATGATCTTGATCTGATAAACATATTACAAACGAATGATCAATAGGCTACTCTTTCGCTAAACAATACATGGATTAATATGTATATAATTTCAGACTGAATTATCTGTACTAGTGGTCTGTGTACTCACAGACCACACTTTGAGTGCCAGGGGTCACTATGGGCGTTGTGTTGTGTGCCAGCGCTCTGTTCAATGGGAATAAGTTCCGGTGTTTGCAGTGCTAAACCTATATTAAATATTATAGCTATGGATCTAATAACAACGTCGATTGTCAGAGAGTTTCTTCCGGTCAACATGCAAAAAACAGATAATTTTTTTATCCATACATTTTCGTTTTATACCGTGGTGAATATTAGTATAGTTTTAGAGTGATCCTGTGTAATCCCAGGAAACTCCGGCAAACAGCGTTTCAGTGCATTTCATTATAAATCGTGCCATTTCTCGCCTGATTATTGAATCAATCTGAAATCAACGCTAGATTATCGGTATTATGTTTCATCATGCATGCACGAAAGGGTGTGGGGGGGGGGGTTTCTATGCTTCGAGCGCAACCAACGGCATACATTACACAGTACATTAGACACACGCTGCGATCGCAGGGGAAAAAATCATCGGATCAATGCAAGATTGATAACCTATAGTCCTTACCTAGTATATGATGTACTGCAAAAAGAATAATCCAATTATCTGGTCGCCATTCCAAATACTGATCGCTGTCGTGTGTCCAACGTTCATCCACCAAAACACATGAACCGGCGGTGCTCGAGTGTCCCCAGTCCGTGTGTTATAACGTTACTCATGCCCGAGAAGGAAAACCTGGACCGGATTTCTTAGATCAGCGTACAGCCCAAGCCAGAGGCTTTCCAATGATGTGCAATACCGGCTGCAAGGCGTTAGGCGGTGGTATTGGCCGTTTGCGATCCCAGAGCCATTCCCAATGATAACATCAGGCTGGATGGATGAATTATGAATGGATATAGCGAATAAAAGAAATAACGATTAAAACCCAACTTTTCTCGGGTTTGGCGCTCAAGCGATGGCAAGTTAACCCGACTTATCGCTGTGCTGAATGTAACAACAATGATATTGTTACAAGGACGGATAAAACCACAATGTCGGTTTTATTCGGTTTTATCTCAGTATTTTATTAATGTTGGCCAGTTTTCAATTACCGCCCTTGGAGCAGATTCACTTTTAAATCACATCAACTAAATTTGGAGCATAAAACATTTTGAGAACTTGAGAAATACGAACTGAACGAATGCAAAACACACAAAATCTGACCTCTTCATTGGTGTACTTCTCTCTTCTCCAGGTACAATTGCTAAAACACACAAAATCTGACCTCTTCATTGGTGTACTTCTCTCTTCTCCAGGTACAATTGCTGCATTGCTCCACAACAACAAGCAGAGATATGAATGAGTCAAGGCCTCACTGCTGTGACCAGTGTGGAAAGCGCTTCATCAAAAAGGCCACTTTTCTGAAACACCAGTGCATTCATACAGGAGAGAAGCCTTACCACTGTGACCAATGTGGAACGCGTTTCCGTACCTCTGGAGAATTAAAGAAACACCAGCGCATTCATACTCGAGAGAAGCCTTACCACTGTGACCAGTGTGAGAAGAGCTTCAGTATCTCTGGAAACTTAAAGACACACCAGCGCTTTCATACAGGAGAGAAGCCTTACCACTGTGACCAGTGTGAGAAGAGCTTCAGTCAATCTACAACCTTGAAGACACACCAGCGCATTCATACAGGAGAGAAGCCGTACCACTGTGACCAGTGTGGAATGCGCTTTCGCAGATCTCACCACTTAAAGCAACACCAGCGCATTCATACAGGAGAGAAGCCTTACCACTGTGACCAATGTGAGAAGAGCTTCAGTGTATATCTCAGCTTAAAGACTCACCAGCGTATTCATACAGGAGAGAAGCCTTACCACTGTGACCAGTGTGAGAAGAGCTTCAGTCAATCTACAACCTTGAAGATACACCAGCACATTCATTCAGGAGAGAAGCCTTACCACTGTGACCAGTGTGAGAAGAGCTTCACCCACTCTGGAGACTTAAATAAACACCAGCGTATTCATACAGGAGAGAAGCCTTACCACTGTGACCAGTGTGAGAAGAGCTTCAGTCAACTTTCAAACTTAAAGACACACCAGCGTAATCATACAGGAGAGAAGCCTTACCACTGTGACCAGTGTGAGAAGAGCTTCACTAACTCTGGAAACTTAAAGCAACACCAGCGCATTCATACAGGAGAGAAGCCTGAGAAGCCTTACCACTGTGACCAGTGTGAGAAGAGCTTCAGTACCTCTGGAAGATTAAAGTCACACCAGCACATTCATACAGGAGAGAAGCCTGAGAAGCCTTACCACTGTGACCAATGTGGATCGCGCTTCAGTACCTCTGGAAGCTTAAAGTCACACCAGCGCATGCATACAGGAGAGAAGCCTTACCACTGTGACCGATGCGGAGCGCGCTTCAGTACCTCTGGAAACTTAAAGACACACCAGCGCATGCATACAGGAGAGAAGCCTTACCACTGTGACCAGTGTGAGAAGAGCTGCAGTACCTCTGGAAGCTTAAAGACACACCAGCGCATTCATACAGGAGAGAAGCCTTACTACTGTGACCAATGTGGATCACGCTTCAGTACCTCTGGAAGCTTAAAGACACACCAGCGCATGCATACAGGAGAGAAGCCTTACCACTGTGACCAGTGTGAGAAGAGCTTCAGTACCGCTGCAGAATTAAAGACACACCGGCGCATTCATACAGGAGAGAAGCCTTACCACTGTGACCAGTGTGAGAAGAGCTTCAGTACCTGTGGAGGCTTACAGATACACCAGCGCATTCATACAGGAGAGAAGCCTTACCACTGTGACAAGTGTGAGAAGAGCTTCAGTAACTCTGGAGACTTAAAGAAACACCAGCGTATTCATACAGGAGAGAAGCCTTACCACTGTGACCAGTGTGAGAAGAGCTTCAGTATCGCTGGAAGTTTAAAGACACACCAGCGCATTCATACAGGAGAGAAGCCTTACCACTGTGACCAGTGTGAGAAGAGCTTCAGTACCTCTGAAGAATTAAAGATTCACCGGCGCATTCATACAGGAGAGAAGCCTTACCACTGTGACCAGTGTGAGAAGAGCTTCAGTCAACTTTCAAACTTAAAGACACACCAGCGTATTCATACAGGAGAGAAGCCTTACCACTGTGACCAGTGTGAGAAGAGCTTCACTAACTCTGGAAACTTAAAGCAACACCAGCGTATTCATACAGGAGAGAAGCCTTAAAGACAGTGGGGGAAACATTTGATTTGTTCATTCAATTTAAAAGACACACCAGCACATACATACAGGAGAGAAACTTACACCAGTGAATACATACAGGAGAGAAGCCTTACCACTTAAAGAAGCACCAATATATTCCAGTATATTCATTCAGGTGTCAAACCCTAAAATCGTGTTGAAATCTGCTTAAATACTCAACATACTTTCAAGAGACCTGAAGAATTGAGAATCCCAACCTTCCCAGCCAGGACAAACTGGACCTCACCAGGGGATCTGTACCTGACCAAAGCCGAAATGGGTAAGAGAGCGGGTCCTATAGGTCCGGTAAATAAGTTGGTAAGATTCCAGGAGGACCCAACAGAAGAATACGTGATGGCATGGCTGAATCCAGGAGACCCCCCTCAGCCAGGGACGTTGGAGTGGTACCAGCAGTATGATAGCCCAGAGTCCCCAGACCAACAACCATCACCCAAGAGACCAAGGGTGATAGTAGAGAATAACGTGAGTGAACCGAGGTACAAGAAGACCAGGACCAGGTGGAACTGGGCCCGCAACTCAGAGAGAAGAGGGTGGAACAACAGCTGTCTGAATCATCGGACAGTACTCTAGAGATGGATCTTCATCCCACAGATCCTAGAGTGCAGCCTGAAGCCGTAAGACGGGAGCTCTACTCACCCTTCCTACTAAACTACAGCCCACCATTGGCCCCAAGTTATAGCCCAACCTATTCAAGAAACCCAGAACAAGGTGAGATGGAGAAAAGTGTGATTGGTCTAGGAGAACTGCGGACTCCTTCCTCAGACCAGAAGCACGGCCAATCCTTCCAACCCTTCCAGAGAAGAAGTGGGACCTCTTTCAAGGTTGGTGTGATGTAAGCCTGATACCATTCGAAGGACCACCAGAGGATACAGAGGGAGTGGGCGAGACGGCGTTGGAAATGCTGACGAGAGATGGAAGAGGGGATCCTGGAGATGGAGCAGGCCCATGGAGACCAAGCAGAAGGAAAAGGAGGTCAAGATGATTGATTCAGCGCCACCGATCCTGGGGATCCAGGAAGGGCCGGAGAATGATGAGATTCCAGATGAAATACTGGAAATACATGCCCCAGATTATGAGAATCTAGAAGATATACTGGAAATACACGCAGACCATGAGGGTCAATGGACAATTTGTTAAAAGGACTGGTGCTGAATACAAAGTAGGTACCAAGAAGAATAAATGCAACAAACACAAGTAGCCTCCAGAGGGTGATGAAGGGAGCTAATACTAATAATCAATGTCATGTATGACTGAAATTAAATAAATGTATTATAATCAGCATACACAGAAACATGATTATAATAAAGACAAAACCGTATCTACAAGGGAATTGTGATACTGAAGGAAAAATAAATGATTAAAGTGTACTGTGTGTACCATGATTCAAGCAGGCAGGTTGTGACTGAGTAATAATAACTTTAGTATTTAGTATAATAACTAGTAGGGCCGTAACTGCATGGAAAGAATGACTCATGCTGGAAATGGCCCACAGAAAAAGGGACTCATGCTGTGTCTGGGCAAGAACAGATGGGAGGTTGTAAAGTAACGTTCTAGTAAGATTGGTCAGAACTAAAAAAGAGAGTTATTGGTTTAGCAGATAAAGGAGGGAGGACCAGGGGGATCGGAAGGCCTATATAAAAGGCTGTTTTACTAGTTTTAGGCAGAGCGCTGGGATCGGCTCTCAGGGTAAGTCGTCCTCTGCCTGAACCAACCATATGAGGATCAGAGGATTGCACCACACACTATAGAGACTTTGAAGGGATCGTTAGCAGCTCCGACAAGTACCTAAGTGAGTATACGAGGCTCCATTGGTCAGGATTGAGAGCTGCGGGTCGAACTGAGTGTGTTCACAGCTTACTTTCCTGTCTTGTTTCAAGTCGGGATTGCGGGCACGGGGAGGCACTCTCGACCCACTCTCGACCCAGGTAAACCCTCGGAGTCCCTAGCTGAGTGTGAGGCTATAATTATCCTCTGGTCCATCGCTCTCCCTGCTCGACCGAGGGCATTGGCCCACAGTCAGACTCCCTGTACTGGGCATCGGGCTTATTGGTGGAATACATCATCTGAGCTGGATAAGGGGAGGTAAGGTCGATCTGATCAGTCTACTAAACTCCCCCAGAATGGTTATATACTCAGTCACAGTTTTATGATTTTAATTTGTTTTAATTTGTTTACTCAATTTTCTTATTTAATTTGAACTAAGTTGTTTTCTCTATTTTCTTATTAATTTGAACTGTGGCTTATTTCCCCATGTGCAAAAATGATTAAGCTTGAATTAAGCATTACATCACGCGCAGGAGTGTGTTATACTCATTAGATCACGCCTAGGGGTGGTTGTTAGGCCCGACGTGCAGCGGAGGGTCGTTAGACCCCCCTAGGCGTAATCTAATGAGTATAAAAAAAAAATGTAAGTCCGCAATTTTTATTTTGTTTCACAATGGGTCCTGACAAACCAATTACATAATCCAACATATGTGTAACGAACTAACATATTCCAGTTGACTATCTTTTTTGGAGGATTTGTTCAAAATATATTCATACTTCCATTTGTCTATCTATGGCGGACTCATTCAGAAAATGTAATTCTGTTGTGGGAGGGATCTGGGGTCACGTGGAGTGTGTTATACGAAATAACAACCGCTAACTTGACTGTTTCAGCCAATCAGAATCAAGATATTTGCATGCCATTGTATAATAAAAAATACATCATTGGATTTAAAGAGATTGTGTGGAAATTCTCTCTTTTACCCCGAGAAGGGGGTTTTCTGGAAGGTGATCGTAAGGGTTTAGGTAAGGTGCATTTTAACAGGTTCTGACGAACATTTCCCTGACTGTGAAACTATACTCATGGTTAAAGCTTTTCCAACACGCCTCGCAGCTTAAACTAGGGTGACCAGATCCCAATAAACCAAATGTGGGACAAAGGGTATGTTTGTGAGGGACAATGTGGGACACCCCCCAGCGCAGCCCCCCCCCCCTTTTTTTGGTGGACTGTCCCTGTCCCCTCCTTCAAGGCTCATCCGCCACTGTCCTCATTCAAATGACCACAAGCCTAATATGTTTTGCCCTTATTCATTTTCTTTTATTTTCCTTTTGTCTCTAATGGGTGTTAAGTACTCAAAATAAACAAAATGACCACCCAGACTTACAATCACTTATGATTATAGCTAGGTCTGGACCCCCAGTCTTATCACACACATGCATTGCACACATAATGACCACCCTCACAACGCTTTTTCACTCTCCTGCCCTCCGGGAGGAGAATGAGGAGCCTCCGAGCTGCAGGACCAGCAGACTGTCAGGAAGCTGAACTCTCTCCCAGCTCTCCCCTCCTCTCTTACTCTGCAACCACAGAACCTGGACTAAGAAACCCCCTCCCCCCCCCACTGACACACACACACCCAGCTCTCCCCCCTCTCTCTTACCTGCCTCCTCAGAATCTGGACTCCTCTCTTACTCAGACCCCCACAGACTCTGGACTACCCCCCCCCCCCCCCACTGACACACACACTGCCACTTTACTACCATTATTTTGTTTATTTATTTAGTGTACATCATATTAGTTTACTGCCATATCCATCATCTCACTGCCACTTTACTGCCATTATTTTATTATATTTTACTGCCATTATTATTCATACTTACTATGTACCACTGCTGCTAAAAGTTTTGCACTAAGTTCTTGTTTACCTCTATATTTACATTCACTCATACATTGACTAGCTACTGTACATTGTATATAGTCCTGTATACTGTCCATATGTTACTTTATGTTTATAGTGTACTTTATGTTTATATTAGATCTTGTTCTTTATATACACCGTGGGAAGGGGGAAATGCAATTGCATTTCTCTGTATGTCTTGCACATTACGAGAGGTGACAATAAAGCTGACTTTGACTTTTGACTAACAAAAGTAACTCACCAAAACAACTCACAAGTACAGGGATTCACACTGGCACTGGGCGTTAGCGTGGATGACAACCAATCATGCGGGACATGGTCTCAATTTGCGTGATGCGTGAATAGAGACAGAAATGCTGTACAATCACGCACAATGCGTGATGTCTGGCCACTGAAGGATGTCTGTTTTTCAATGTGTATATAATGTAAAATATTGGTGGGTATATAATGTAAAATATTGGTGGATGACAGCATCTACTCATAGTCATCTCAGAGGAGGAGGATAACAGAGAGAGTGTGTGTTAGGAGCTGACTAACCCCAGCAGATGAGGCTGTGCTGTTATCATCAACAGCCTATAGCCACAGCGTTTGTTTGGGGTAAGTTAACATCAACATCACCGCTGCCATAGTGATTTGGGTCAAAAGACAGCGTGTCACATAGCAACGAGAAGAGGGGCCAGGCCTGTCGTTGCTATGGCGAGAATGTTATAATGTGAGTTTCCTTCCGGGGAAGTTAGACTGAGCTACGACTCTCCGGGTGGAGCTGGGTTGGGTAAGAATCTCTACGCCTTGCAGCTTAAACACTCCGGGAGGAGCTCGGTTGGGTAAGAATCTCTACGCCTCGCAGCTTAAACACTCCGGGAGGAGCTGGGTTGGGTAAGAATCTCTACGCCTCGCAGCTTAACCCTTATCTTATTTTGGTGTTAACAAAAACTCTGGGTCCGAATGGACCCGGTGTGAAACTCTGTACCAACCACCCCAAAAAATAAGGATTATTATCCCGTTTTGTTTTGTACTTCATTACTAACTTATTAGCTCATCATAACCAGTACCCATATCAAACATTATTTTATATGGCCCAAAGACACATTATACACCTTTTTTCAATCGAAAATAGGATTATATTCACTCATGCTGTTCCCCATATTGAAGAAAATGGGTAAATATTTATGCAATCTGACTATAACAGGCTAATATATGAAGACACTTTATTGAGTAAAGCTTTGTGGGTTTTAGAACTGTATTATGGAAATAAATCAAGGAACAAAACAACTCCACCTCCCTATCGCTCTCTTCCTCCTCTCCATCTCCACCTCCCTATCACTCTTCCTCCTCTCCCTCCCCACCTCCATATAACTCTTCCTCCTCTCCACCCCCCTATCGCTCTCTTCCTCCACCTCCCTATCGCTCTATTCCTCCTCTCCACCTCCCTATCACTATCTTCCTTCTCTCCATCTCCACCTCCCTATCACTATCTTCCTCCTCTCCCTCTCCACCTCCATATAACTCTTCCTCCTCTCCACCTCCCTATCACTCTGTTCCTCCACCTCCCTATCACTTCCTCCTCTCCACCTCCCTATCACTATCTTCCTTCTCTCCACCTCCCTATCACTCTTCCTCCTCTCCCTCTCCACCTCCCTATCACTTCCTCCTCTCCACCTCCCTATCACTATCTTCCTTCTCTCCACCTCCCTATCACTCTTCCTCCTCTCCCTCTCCACCTCCCTATCACTTCCTCCTCTCCACCTCCCTATCACTATCTTCCTTCTCTCCACCTCCCTATCGCTCTCTTCCTCCTCTCCCTCTCCACCTCCCTATCGATCTCTTCCTCCTCTCCCTCTCCACCTCCCTATCACTCTCTTCCTCTTCCTCTCCACCTCCCTATCACTCTGTTCCTCTTCCTCTCCACCTCCCTATCACTCTTTTCCTCATCTCCCTCTCCACCTCTGTTCCATCTCTCCCTCTATCACTCTGTTCCTCTCCCTCTCCACCTCCCTATCACTCTGTTCCTCTTCTACCTCTCCACCTCTGTTCTTCCTCTCCCTCTCCACCTCCATATTACTCTGTTCCTCCTCTCCTTCTCCACCTCCCTATCACTCTGTTCTCCCTCTCCACCTCCATATCGCTCTGTTCCTCCTCTCCCTCTCCACCTCCCTATCACTCTGTTCCTCCTCTCCCTCTGTTGTTTTCCATATGCTACCCCTTGGACAGCTTATCAGCTCATTTAAAGACATTTGCTATCATTTTTATGCTGACGACAGCCAGTTATATTTTTCTTTTAAACCCCAAAATGCCCATAAACTGTCAGCTCTTGTTGATTGTTTATCCAAGATCAATTCATGGATGGATAGTAATTTCTTACAGCTGAATAAGGGAAAAACAGAGTTACTATACTTCGGGCCAGACACACAAAAAGCTGATGTTGTAACTGCACTTGGTCCACTAGCCGCTTACCTGAAGCCAAGCTCAAGAAATCTGGGGGTCATCTTTGATCAGTTTCTAAATTTTAATGACCACTTAAAGTCACTAACCCGGTCTTGTTTTTTCCAACTAAGAAATATTGCAAAATTACGCCCCAATATCCCATATCACTGTCTTGAACAGGTTATCCATGTTTTTATTTCTTCACGAATTGACTACTGTAATTTGTTACTCTGTTCACTTGCCTTGACTAAACTTCAAATCATTCAGAATGCGGCCGCCAGATTGTTAACCAGAACCAAACGCAGAGAACACATTACCCCTGTATTAGCCACGCTACATTGGCTACCTGTAAAATACAGGATTGATTTTAAAATTGCGCTCACCACCTACAAGGCTTTAAAGGGTGAAGCCCCAAGCTACATTGCTGAGCTTATAACCCCTTACTGCCCAAATAGGGCTCTCCGCTCCTCCGACCAAGGAGAGCTCGTCGTCCCCTGGACCAAACTAAAAACCAAGGGTGACCGGGCTTTTTCAGTCGTAGCACCCAAGCTATGGAATCAGCTACCTTATGAAATCAGGTCTGCTATTAGTGTGGAGTCTTTTAAACAAGGTCTAAAAACCTTCTTATACAGTCAGGCTTTTAATTGATCATGTATGTGGTATAACATGTGTGTATATGTGATTATATTTTAATTAATTAATTTTTGAAGTATTCTACAATCTTGTATGTGATGTAACATGTGTGATTATTCTATTCTGATTAACCTTTTACTGCCTGTAAAGCACTTTGTGATTTTAATCTGGAAAAGCGCTATACAAATAAAATGTACCTTACCTTACCTCTCCACCTCCCTATCGCTCTGTTCCTCCTCTCCTTCTCCACCTCCCTATCACTCTGTTCCCTTTCCCTCTCCACCTCCCTATCACTCTGTTCCTCCTCTCCCTCTTCACCTCCCTATCACTCTGTTCCTCCTCTCCCTCTCCACCTCCCTATCGCTCTGTTCCCTTTCCCTCTCCACCTCCCTATCGCTCTGTTCCCTTTCCCTCTCCACCTCCCTGTCACTCTGTTCCCTTTCCCTCTCCACCTCCCTGTCACTCTGTTCCTCCTCTCCCTCTCCACCTCCATATCGCTCTGTTCCCTTTCCCTCTCCACCTCCCTATCACTCTGTTCCTCCTCTCCCTCTCCACCTCCCTATCACTCTGTTCCTCCTCTCCCTCTCCACCTCCCTGTCACTCTGTTCCTCCTCTCCCTCTCCACCTCCCTGTCACTCTGTTCCTCCTCTCCCTCTCCACCTCCCTGTCACTCTGTTCCTCCTCTCCCTCTCCACCTCCCTATCACTCTGTTCCTCCTCTCCACCTCCCTATCACTCTGTTCCTCCTCTCCACCTCCCTATCCACTATCCAGGGTATCCAGTACATGCTGACGATAAACTGCAGGGACAACAATCTGATAAACAGTGCTCCAGTCTGGTACCTGATCTGGTAGCCCTATCTCCGATTGTGCATGCTCTGCCAGTCTAGTACCATGGGACCTCCATGTACGCATCAAAACTCCTTCATCCACAAAATAAGAATGCAACTCTCTCCTCTGTTCTGTTTCAAGAGAAGAGAAACATTTTGCAAGAGAAGGGTCAGCCTTCTGGGCAGTAATTAGCATTTCACGAGTAACGGGTAACTTCAATGCGTCGGAACTAGTTACAGTTGTCTGTGGGGGTACCTTACTATGAGTCGGTGGTTTGTCAGCGGTATCAGAAGTTGGAGCCAGCAACTCCTCCCTGACAAAGGCTGAAGCAAAAACAGAGTCAGACAAATTAATTTCATCACCTCTCCTTTTCAATTGAGCCCGAGTGACAACACTTGCAGAAAAAACGTCAGGGAAATTCTGTGACAAGTCATCAGGCAGAGAATCTGTGTCTGGGTGATCCAACACTTCCAGCACAGCGTTCACCTGTCCTCCAGCTAAATCATTTCCCATGATAAAGGAAATGCCTTTAACTGGCAAGGAAGGTCTCACCCCTATTTTAAAGAAACCAGTGACCAAATCAGATTGTACATGAATACAGTGTAACGGGGCTGGCACGAAACCCATCTCAATACCTTGAACCAGGACACTAGAACCACAGGAAGATTTCTCAGACAGAGGTAGTACATCAGAGAGGATAAAGGATTGTGAGGCTCCAGTATCTCGTAAGATCTGAACTGTACACTGATCTTTTGGATCCCCTGTCAAGGAAACTAAACCCTTGGAAGTAAATGGCCTGAAACAAGGATCGAGAACATCCTGATCATTGTGCATCTGTTGATCGGAATCAGGTGCCATTTTAATCAGACCAACCCCTTTGGGTTGTCTAAAGTTCTGAGAAGAGCTGGAAAGTGGCCGGGGCATTATGCATTCCAAAAGGCATTACAGTATATTGTAACAAACGCCGAGATTTCCGAGGCACGGGGGGTCAAAGGGACCTACCAGTAACCCTTTAACAAATCTAGTTTGCTAACATAGGTGGCAGATCCAAGGTTGTCAATACAATCTTCCATGCGGGGCAGTGGGAAGGAATCAGGCACGGTGACAGCATTTACCTTTCGGAAATCAGTACAAAATCTAGGAGTTCCATCCGATTTGGGAGCTAACAAGCAAGGTGAACTCCAGGGACTGCAACTTGGCTTGGCTAAACCATGTTTTAACAAATAGTCAACCTCCTGTTGCATCATGGCCCTCTTGGTGATGTTAACACGGTATGCATGTTGCTTGATAGGCACAGCATTGTTAACATTAATATCATGGGCCAATACAGAAGTACAGGAGGGAACATCACCAAACGGAGCCATGTAGGCCTGAATCAAATTTGTGATGTCCTCTCGCTGCTCCTCAGGTAAGTGTGCTAAGTGAGTGGGCAGGTTCAATAACATCTCAGTGTTGGACAATCTAGCACCCTGATGGGCTGCATTGCGCAACTCCAAGCCATCTACGTCCTCACCACTAACGTCAGGAGAGTCCGGAACTATTGGAGTTGAGGCAACAGCAGAGACGGCCAGTCCGGCTGTCTGGTCTGAGGTCTTCACCTGCACACTATCTCTGGAAAAATATGGTTTAAGCATATTGATGTGGCAAACACGAGAGTGACGTTTACGATCAGGGGTGCGAACCACATAGTCTGTATCACTTATCTTCTTGTCTATTGCATACGGTCCGGAAAAACGAGCGGAAAGAGCAGAACCAAGGATAGGTAACAGGACTAGAACCTTATCACCTGGCTGGAAAGATCGAGAAACAGCTTTCTCGTCATAGCGCCGTTTCATAGTTCTCTGGGAAGAAGAGAGCGCTTCTTTTGCGAGAGAGCACGCCTGATGCAGTCGCTCTCGAAACTGGCTAACAAAATCTAGAACATTAGTGGGTGTGCTGGCACCCTTTGACATGAACCGTTCTTTAAGAACTTTCAGAGGCCCTCTAACAGTGTGCCCAAAAACGAGCTCAGCAGGACTGAAACCAAGAGACTCCTGTATGGTCTCTCGCGCAGCAAATAGAACAAGGGGGACACCCTCATCCCAATCTTTCTCTGTGTCTAAGCAATATTTACGCAGCATGGACTTTAAAGTCTGATGCCAACGTTCTAGAGCCCCCTGAGTTTCAGGGTGGTAGGCACTGGACACTATATGTCGGATACCCAGGGACTGTAACACTTGCTCAAATAACCTAGACAGGAAGTTGGTGCCTTGGTCCGTTTGTACTACCTTAGGCAGTCCAAACGTGGAGAAGAACTTCGTCAAAGCCTTAATTATTACAGGCGCTGTAATTCTGCGAAGAGGGATAGCCTCAGGGAAACGGGTGGCGGTACACATTATTGTCAACAAAAACTGATTGCCGGCTTTGGTCCTTGGCAACGGACCAACACAGTCAACTATGACAGTAGTAACATGTCCGCTCATCTTTTGAGCGTGGAGGTGACATTTTTGGTCGGGGGTGTGTGAATTCTGAATGGTTGGGGACAGAAGGTCTCTGAGAGAAATCATGGGGGGGAAACGAGTCACGCCTATCTACAAACACAGTTTTATGGGTTAGCGCAAACTCATCAGCTAATACAGCAGCTTGCTGCAGAGTGGACACTTTCTGCTCACTCAGGCAAATTACAATACGCTCTGGCAAACGATTCTTAAACTCTTCTAATAGAATGAGTTCTCTGAGAGAGTTAAGATCTGAGGCCTTGCTTGCTGCACACCATTTATCAAAGAGAGTTCCCTTCTCTCTAGCAAACTCTACAAAGGTCTGGTTGACAGCTCTCTTGTGACTGCGAAACCTCTGCCTATAAGCTTCGGGCACAAGCTCATATGCACGAAGGATGGCAGCCTTCACAGTATCATACAATAGACTATCTTCTAGGGAAAGTGTTGAACAAACCTCTTGGGCTTTACCAGTCAATTTGCATTGAAGCAACAAAGGCCAGACCTCTCGTGGCCAGCGCAATGAAGCAGCAATACGCTCAAACACATTAAAATAAGTATCAACTTCGGTCTCTCGGAACGGAGGCACCAAAGCAATGTGTTTACTTATATCAAAAGTGTGTGATGAATAAGCTGTGGAGGAGGACATACCCGGGCCTTGTGGAGGAGTTGGTGTAGCAGAGTTGGATTCACTCCTTAGGACTCCCAGCTCCAACTCCCGCAGTCTGAGCTCTTTTTCCACCTCAAGCTCCAACCTACGGATGTTAATAGCCCTTTCATTTTCCGCCTCAAGCTCCATTTTACGAAGCCGATACTCCGCCTCACGTGCTTGTGCCTTCTCCTGAGCCTCCATCTGGAGACGGGCTATTCTAACCTTGACCTGGGCCCCTTCTCGAGACCCAGTTGACACAGGAGAGGTCAAGTGAAAATGTGGCAATGTGACGTTCACACCTGCCTTTTCAGCACCATGGGCTTGCTCCTCAGAAGGCGGTGCTTCTGTAAGTTCACCAGGAGGACTTGCATGTTCATCAGAGACCGCAGGTAAAACAAGCGTCCCCTGCTCCAACAGCTTATCTACCACAAGACACCTGATATCCTGCTTAAGATGCTTTTGTTGAACCGAGAGTTGAAAATGTGTGGCAATCTCCACTAAGTCTGCCTTGCGGCAGCTATCTAGCGCTTCCCAAGTAGGATTGCTCAAGAATTTCCCCAGATCAAAAGTACTAACTGCCATTATCTTTTTTTACACAAATGCCATTTTTACACAAATTAATTAATAACTATACAAGTGTAAACAAACACAGTTCACCAAATCCATCAACCAACAATTGAACACGGGTTACAAAATCCAGGCAGAGCCCCCATTTATGTTACGACCCCTGTGAGTCTAAGGGTAAAGGGCTGTAACATAACAGTTGGTTGACAGAAAAGATGGACCAGGTTTGTAAACAACAATGATATTTATTGAATAGAGGCAAAGGAAGCACATGTAGCTCAGGGGTGAGCCCAGGCCAAAACAACAAACAAACACCACTATACTCCAAATAAACACAATCTAATCTATGGTAAAAGAGATTACATTACCTAAACTACTCTTACCTAACCAAAACAGGAGAAAACAATGTCCAAAGGAAATGGCAGCTCACCCCATCTGTGCTTCCTGAAAAAGAGAGAAAAACACATTAATTATACAGAAACAAAAGCAGAATATATACAAAAACAAACTATAACTTAACAATGCTCTCTCTGTGGCCACACACACAAGGAAATTACTACTAAGCACCAAAAGCAATAAACGAAATGCAATACTGTCAAAGTTACAGGTTTACCAAAAACACAACATGCCTAGCCTCATGCCAGAGAGAGAGAGAGACTGAAGGGAGAAGCCATGTTTTAACAGGTGTGGGGTGATCCATGATTGGGGGGTGTGGATTGAGTGTTGGAGTCTGGAAAGCCATCCACCAATCACTGCTGTGTTGCAATAATGGAAGGATTGGCCTGGCAGGGACCAATGGGGAAGGGAACAATGGCTGGAGGGAGGAAACAAAATGGAGAACACACACACATGGAGACACACACTGGGGAATATATACATTGGGATGTAACATGCAGGTTTAGCCCAGTCAGATTTAAGACTTTTTAATGCCACTCAAAATTAAATTTAATACCAATTTCACAATAACAAAATGGCAAAAATCATGCAACGACACCAATTAGTAAGTTTAGGGACACATTGGTCCAAAGATGTTTATTAAAACATAACTTGGAAACTTAAAAATCTTGAACTTAAAGGAGTAACTGGATTGGATTAATTTCAACAAAGGGGTGCCAAACATAAATAGCAAATATAGCTATACAAAATATACCAGGGGCCAAGCAGCAAGTGCAACAGCCACATTTCCGTCAGAACACATACTACCATAGTTATACCGGTAAGAACACATGACTATCACCATAGGACTGATACCTGTCAGAACACATAACTATTACCATAGGACTGATACCTGTCAGAACACATAACTATTACCATAGGACTGATACCTGTCAGAACACATAACTATTACCACCCTCCCCAGGGTATCAAAAAAGTCAACCGGATCTCCTCTCTGGTAAACAAGAATACCCTGAAGACTCTGGCAGGAGCACTCATTCAAGGGTACCCACGACTATGCCTGCACCTCATGGTACCAAAGCACCTCAAAGGCACTAAAAACAAGATTACAAACATCACAAAACAAACTGGTCAGACTACTGCTTAACCTCACTCCTAAAACCCACTTTACCCCTGCCCACATTCAAAACCGCTCTTAAAGAGCACCTACGGGAGGCTGCAATTAGAAACTGGGCACCGTAAATGTCCAAACCCCCCCCACCCCCCCTCATAATGTACAGTCTCCTCCCGTCATATGTATATATTTTCTGTTAGGATCTCTGGGTAACGGTACTGTATATTTGCATATTGTATGTCACAAATGTAACAGTACTATATACCTGTATGTCCCTATGCCATAAATGTCATGATGTCATGTATGTTGTGTATGTCATAAATGTCACTATGAATTGAAAATGGGGGACCCTGATGTAAACGAGACAAACGTCTTTCTCTGGTCTGCATCCCCTTAACAATTGTGTGTATTGAGCCGTACTGTATTGTACCCATTCTGCAATCTGTTAAACAAAGTTTTCATTCATTCATCCAGTTGTTTTGTTTTTGTGGTTTGGTTGAATGAATGAATGAAAACTTTGTTTAACAGATTGCAGAATGGGTAACATTTTTGGATATAAGAGGCCAATGTGGAGCCGAATGTTATCCGGAGTTCTGTTGGTGCAAATGTTATAGTCCTCCTACCTGAGATGGCGCAGCTGATGTGGAGGCAGGGGTCGAAAATAAATGCGAAATAGTAGTTTGCAGGCGGGTTTTTGCAGAGCTATGCTTAGCGCTCAGCATGTGCGACTAGACTCCTTTTTTTTGCAGCGAGCCTCGTAATGGTCTTTGACTGGGACCAACCATGGCGCAAACAGTGGATTGTCGAGCCAGTTATCGTTAAATTGGCACTTTCCCATATTAACGAGTGCAAATGCTAAACATAACGTTAACGTTATCACTTTCCGCTTCGCCTTGCTAACGTTAGCTAGACTCCGTTGCTGAAATAGTTCCCGGCCAACACAAGGACCTGTGTTGGTTCCGCCCCATTCCGGTCTGCGTGATGCTACAACACGGTCAATAAAAAGTCCCGACTTTATCTCCCCAGATTTCATAATAAATTAATAAAACATAAGATGACATGGCATTTTATCTTTCCTTTCTATGGCATTTTAAGACCTGAAAGATGGATTTAAGACATTTTAAGACAAACTAAGGCCTTAATTATTGATAAACAAATGTAAGACTTTTTAAGGATCCGCGGACACCCTGCTATCACTCTGTTCCCTTTTCCTCTCCACCTCCCTATCACTCTGTTCCCTTTCCCTCTCCACCTTCCTATCACTCTGTTCCTCCTCTCCACCTCCCTCTCTCGCTCCTGCTCTTGTTCCCATGAAGGGGGGTGAAGTGTCTAGTCAAATATGAACCTTGATTGACATGTGATCCACAGAGTTAGCCGTAGCATTTCTATGAAGCCAACTGATGTCTATAGCCATTTGTCTATACCGGGTCCGTTTGGACCCGAACACCACAGATGTAAAAACATTTCTAGAAGAGATTCAGAATTTGCTAAAATGGTAAACATGAGTGTTTTTGTGTTTAATTAGCCGCCATGAGCACATACTCAAAGCCTTGTTCCGGAAAAAAAAACGAGATGGCAATTATCACATTTTAGATTCTTGAAACGGGTCCGTTCGGACCCTAACACCACATATAAGGGACACTCCGGGAGGAGCTCGGTTGGGTAAGAATCTCTACGCCTCGCAGCTTAAACACTCCGGGAGGAGCTGTGTTGGGTAAGAATCTCTACGCCTCGCAGCTTAAACACTCCGGGAGGAGCTGGGTTGGGTAAGAATCTCTACGCCTCGCAGCTTAAACACTCCGGGAGGAGCTGGGTTGGGTAAGAATCTCTACGCCTCGCAGCTTAAACACTCCGGGAGGAGCTGGGTTGGGTAAGAATCCCCCGTCCTCCAGAGCGGACCCTTTGAACGGAGAGCTGCTCAGTACATCTATGGATCTCAGGGAATGTATTCCCAGTGTCAGAAATATTGTATCTGTTACTAGGCTTGAGTAAATTATAGAATAGAATATCACGCCTATAAATTACTAGGGATGCCCCGATCACGTTTTTTGCCACCGATACCGATCATCGATCGTCTATGAGCCATATCGGCCGATACCGATCGTTTTTGGTTTTATAAAAAAAAAATGTAATATATAATTTTTTTCGTTTTTTATAAAATATATATATTATATAATTATACTTGTAGTTGTATTGTCTGCGAGACATCGCCACCACGCAACAAGTCAAAATGCTCGCTATCTGTAAACAGCTCCACTGTCTGTGTGTATACTCTGCTTTGGTCAAATCACATTCAGCATTGCCATCTTCGCAGTGTTGTTATGAAGCATTATAGCTAATTAGCCAATGTTCAGCTGCAAAAACGAATGTCAATTATGTTATAAGACATTGATATCGAGCTATCTGTAGCTACTGCTAGCCGGCTAGATGACGTTAGACAATGCATCATGTATTAAAATAAAGTGAACTATTTAGTTTACTGGGTCATTTAGTTAAAACAGTGAGCTAACGTGAGCTAACGTTAGCTAACGGAGGTCTCATGCTGGCCGATCGATCGGCACGGGGCATCCCTATCATTCTTAAACTGAAATGCGCATTTGTTGATATCAGGAGCTATCAGTAGCTAGCCAGTTAGACAATGCATCATGTATTAAACTAAAGTGAATAGTTGACTGTGTAGTTTTGTTTAAACAGTAACGTTAGCTAGGTAGCTAACGTTAGCTCACGTAGGTCTCACGGAGGACTAGGAGCCTCTGTTGACATGAGTCTGGGAGGGGCAGGGGGAGGAGGAGGAGGGGCAGTGCGCTGCAGCAGCTGTGTGCTTGAGAGAGAAGTCAGCGAGTGAGATCTCCGCTGAGAATTGGATCATGTTTTTCGATCGGTTTTCACGATCGGCGAAAATAAAGCTTTATTGGAATTCACCGATCTCATATTTATACTGAATATCAGCCGATACCGATCGCTGGCCGATCGATCAGGGCATCCCTATAAATTACCTTATTATAGCCAAGTCGCACATCTATGGATCGGACCAAATCTCTTTCCAATGGCAGAAAGAATTGTGGATTTTGTATCACCAGGCATGATCCACAAACCGTGAATGAAATCTACTGTAAGTACAGTTACTTCTTTATAATGGAAACTGCTCCACCATTTTTCATGAGATTGCAACGTGGACTTTTGCTAAACGTTCACAAAAAGGTAGATAAACTAACTGCATTCTAATGTATGCCAATAACGTTCAGTTTTGTGGTAGATAATCCCAAATAATAAGATAAATAAAAGTTATTCCAGAAATAATTTGATTGACAGGAGCTGGCTTGAGCTTGGTAGTGTCGTTTTTCGAAATTGGGCACCGTTTTGTGCCATGTCTTCATGTATCTCCAGATCCCTCATCATTTTCCACACATCCCCTCCATGTCTGCTTCGGTCTCCCTCTCCGCTCAATCATCTCCTCCACCCCTCTCAACATCCCCTACTCCGATCTTCTCACATGTCCAAACCACCTGAGACGTCCATATCTCACCTTGAAATCAATTTCCCTTACACCACAGATCTCATCCACCTCGGCACTGGTCCTCCCGTCCTGCCATCTGACTCCTGCCACATACCTCAACATCTTCCGATCGCAGCTCCTTAACACCACCATCACCCTTTTTGTCATTGCCCACGTTTCTGAACCATACAGGAGAACTGATCTCACACATGCTTCATATATCCCTCCTCTGATCTTTACCTCTATGTTTCGATTCAACAGTAGCCTACTAATTTTCCGCCACTTCCTCCACGGCGCCACCACTCTCGCCCTCACCGTCCTTTCCACTCCCGCCTCCCAGTCCATCACATCTCCCATAGCGAAACTGCTTCACCTCCTCCAGCACCTCCCCTCCCACCACTAGACCACCATCTCCAACCACCTCCTCCTCTTCCCTCTGACACGGGGGGCATCTAAAATCTCTCACTCCCCTCAGATTTTCCAAACCTGAACATCTTTGGTGACACCATTTGTCACATTCTCTACACAGCACAGAGTTTACGCCCACTCCTCTTCCACAGACTCCACATGGGTATCTTCCTGACTGAATTCTCTCTCCTTCACTCACTGTTAAAATCACCTGGGTGTCCTCCTCTAATATGACTACAAACAAAATGGCGGATATTTGCTCGTTTATGAATACATTTTCCAAACTAATAGTTCACTAATAACACTTTAACCTATTGTAAATAGGGATGTCCGATATTATCGGCCTACCGATATTATCGGTCGATATTGGCATTAAAATGTGATATCGGAAAATATCTGTATCTGTTAAAAAAAATTTAAAAAAAAGTTTTCCTCGCATACAGTCACGTCATCCCCCAATAACCAATAATCAATAGCCAATAACAGCTTGCATATATAGACTACCTGGCGCGAGCTGTTTATTGCAGCGCAACTTGAGCAACCGGAAATAAACAGCTCGTGCCAGGTATATATAATGCGCTTGTGCTGGTTAGACTATAGGCTATGTTACATAACGTTACGTATGTAGTACTTGCGGTGCGTGCATTAGTGCATGTTTTGGGGATTAATGAGAGGACAAAAACAATAATTATTAATAATAATAATAATAATAATAATAATAATAATAATAATAATAATAATAATAATTGTTTATTGAATTGCGGAACACTTGTTGAAATGCGGGACAATGTTCTTCTCTTGCGGCATGCGGGACAGAGGGCTGAAATGCGGGACTGTCCCGCACAAATTGGGACGTTTGGCCACCCTACTTAAGAGATTAACAACACATTCATCCTGGACAGCAATCCAACTAATGTGATCTGCATCAGAAGAACTTCTGACATTCATCTTCAAACACCAGTTTCATGCTTTTAATAGAGGCCTTGCTCTCTAATCCTCTCTTCCAACACTAGTTGTCTCTCTTCCAACATGGCTGCCTGTAACCAGACGCACATAAGGCCCAAGTGGTGCTTGAGCACCTGCCATTTTCTGGCTGCTGGTAATTGTATTTTATTATTATCAAATATGTGCTAAATATAGATGCAACAATGCATTTTTTTGTTTTGAAAGATTGCGCCCCTCCCAACTATTCTTTGACATCTGTAAGCTTTGTAACAGGACTCACTAGGAAATACTGCATGTGGTTTAGAGGGGTGGCTCCTAGGTAGGTAAAGAGACAATATCTGCTCCTGTGTATGAAGATCATCATTTAAATATTTATTTAAAATATTTCTTGTTATACCTGACATCGCTGCAAATTAGTGCAATCTTAACTTTTTTCTAGTTAAAATAAAGGTTTGAAATTAAATTTATTAGGATCAATGGTATTCAATATGCTGTGAAATAAGCGACCAACAGCAAAAACAATTATTCTACATCGTGAAACTATATAAATTGTTTACACGCAATGCAAAACGTTTGTATTACTCATAAACTGTTAATTTATATAAACATTTTTGCATAACAAGAAAACAGTGTTTCTCATCCTCAGTCAGACAGCGGAGCAAACTGGTCAGCGTATCATCTTGACCAGTGGCAGCTGTTGGTCCATAGAGGGCGCTAGGGCACCGCCCCCCCCTGGTGGAAAGTGGTTTGGGATTTTTCTATAATAGTAGATTTCGACTGCTAAAAATATATATATTTTTTTTAAATAAATAATAATGACTCATTTTAAGTATGTTTGTGTTTTAACATGCACAATAACATGTAATATATACAATATAAATCATTGTTTGTGCTTCCTGTTCCCTCTCTTCTGGGACGTTAGAAACATCGTCCCAGTCAGTGCAACGCAGCCAATTGAAAAATTACATAGCAAAATAAATGCACCTAGTAACGTAAATTTAGCCAATCAGCATCTTTAAATATGATGCCTAAAGGGCGATTCATTTAGCGCCCCAAGCAGAGTCAGTGTGTTAGGGAGCGGGGACTGACGTGATGACTACAATGATGAACACAATGAATGAAATGAGAATGAATGCAGCAATCAAATGTTGAAATGTATAAAGCTATATATATCCAATATCACAATATTACAATACTATCCAAACTAAATAGATTTATGGAGATACATTTTTGGAAAGTTCAAGTCCAAACCACAAAGCTTCTGGAAGGGTTAGTGCGACACGCGACGGCTCTTCCAATTCATACGGCGATGTTCTACCGGCAGCAAAAAAGTGAGTCTCTGCGTTATGATATTATGATATGAAAATGTAAGGGCGGCTACGTGGCGTAGTGGGCAAGGCGCTCGCCACGAAATCTGGAGACGCTGGGCTCGCCTGTTCGAGCCCAGTGCTCCACATTTGCTTTCAGTTTAGCTGGTCGTCCGTACTAATACACATTGGCCGTATTAGGGGGTGGGAAACTGATGGGTGGGGATTGGGCGTTGTGGACAGCGACTCCTACAGGTCGGTTGGTGCGCCTGCGCAGTAGAATCAGGAAGTGTCGGGGGCAGCGTGAGCCTCCCACGCGTTACTCCTCGCCACTGAGAGATCGAGCTGCGCAGGTGAAAAGATGCGACTGCTGTTACCTCAAGTACCGGAGGGGACTTGTGCTATGTATGACTTAGTCCACATTGCAGCCGGCTTGTGGGAGGCAAGAAACAGCGTTCGTGACAGGGGAGGGTTGAATTGGATGATACGAAATTGGGATGGGAGAAAATATAGAAAATGGGAGAAAAAGTGGATAAAAAAAAATGATATGAAAATGTAATTGTAGTGCTGTCGGACCCGGATACAGGTTGTCTTTTCCCTTTATTTTCTACCGAGTGCTTTGTTTACATGTTAAAATCACAATGATTTTCTTCTGGGGGCCAATGCCCACAAACCCCTACAGGGGTTTGGTTTACAAACATGTCACCTTTTTCACCTCTTATCAGTTTGCAGGTCAAGTTTCTTTAATAGTTGTCATACAGAAGTACAGAATACTTTCATACAAAATGCTTCTTACTGTTACGCTCCAGAGACTGTGCTAGACAAGATAGTATCAAATAACATAGTATAGCATGTAATTTAGAAGAAGAAAATGAGGTCACAGTGTTCGGTATAGACATATGTACAATGTTCTGAGTTACCATATAATATACAATACTATGCAGTGTACTAATGTACAGTACTATATAGTGCAAAGCAGAAATGGGATGAGGTACATTTTACAGTAAGGTGTACGAGTTGTAGTGCAATCCTTCATCAATAAATATAAAGTGTGGGGAGTGGGTGCTACAGTGTGTTTGTTTAAAGTGGGTGTGTGCTATAAAGTGTGTGGAGTGGGTGCTACAGTGTGTTTGTTTAAAGTGAGTGTGTGCGTGTGGATGTGTGTGCTATGTGCGTTTGGTGGTTGTTGTTGTGTAGTGTTCATTGTTCGTTTAGCAGCCTGATGGCCTGGGGATAGAAGCTTCTTCTGAGTCTTTCTGTGCTCGCCTTGAGACTCCGGTATCGCTTGCCTGACCGCAGCAGTTCAAAGAGGCAGTTGTTCGGGTGACTGGAGTCTTTAATGATTCTCTTAGCCTTGCCCTTGCAACGCTTGTTGTAAATGTTCTGGAGGGTGGGGAGCCCCCCTCCAATTGTGCGTTCGGCTGAACGTGTCACTCTTTGTAGTCTGCTTCGGTCTTGTGCAGTGCTATTCCCAAACCAGGAGGTGATGTTGCCAGTCAAGATGCTCTCTATTGTACATGAGTAGAAGTTCTTAAGGATCTTCTGACTGACTTGGAACTTCCTTAGGCGCCTGAGGAAGTAAAGGCGTTGTCGTGCCTTCTTCACAACACTGTCAATGTGTGTGGTCCATGTCAAGTCCTCGGATATGTAGGCTCCGAGGTACTTAAAGCTGTTGACTCTCTCAACCGGTGCCCCGTCGATGCTGAGGGGGCTGTAGTCCTTGACCCCCGACCTCCTGAAGTCCACAATCATCTCCTTTGTTTTGCTGACGTTCAGGGAGAGGCTGTTTTCCTGGCACCATCCCGCCAGGACCTTGACCTCTTCCAGGTAGGCCCTCTCGTCGTTGGCAGAGATCAGGCCCACCACCACTGTGTCGTCAGCAAATTTGATGATTGTATTGCTACTCCGCTGAGCCACACAGTCGTGTGTGTACAGGGAGTAGAGGAGGGGACTCAGAACACAGCCCTGGGGGGCCCCTATGTTGAGGGTGATGGATGAGGAGGTGCAGTTGCCTGCTCTCACCACCTGGGGTCTGCCAGTCAGGAAGTCCAAGACCCACTGGCAGAGGTCATAGTTCAAGCCCAGGTCCCTGAGCTTGGCTATGAGTATGGAGGGGACTATGGTATTGAATGCCGAGCTGTAGTCGATGTATAGCATTCTCACATAGTTCCCCTGCCTCTTGTCCAGGTGTGATGCTGCTGTGTGCAGCACATGGGCTATGGCGTCCTCCGTGGACCTGTTGGGGCGGTATGCAAATTGCAGGGGGTCCATGTTGATGGGGAGGGAGGAGCAGATGTAGCCCTTTACTAGCTTCTCAAAGCACTTCATGGCTATGGAGGTGAGAGCTACAGGGCGGTAGTCGTTGAGGCAAGCAGGCTTGGATTTTTTTGGGTACAGGGATAATAGTGGACTTCTTCAGGCAGGTGGGGATGACAGCCTGTTCTAAGGACAGGTTAAATATGTCAGTGAATACTGGGGCCAGTTGGTCGGCACAGACTTTTAGGACGCGGCCGGGGATGCCGTCCGGACCTGCTGCCTTCCTGATATTCACTTTTTTAAAGGTCCGCCTCACCTCATGCTCTGTTACCCTGAACACTGCGTCTCCATCAGCAGCCGACCCCCCCCCCCCCCCATTGCCGTGGCTTGTGGGCTGGTGTTGTTATTACCAGCATCAAACCTCGCATAGAAGGTATTGAGGTCATTTGCTAAGGAGATGTCACTGTTCAGTTTGAGGGAGGCGCCTTTGTAGTCTGTCATCGTTTTGAGCCCCTGCCACATAGCTCTAGAGTCAGCCTGTTCAAACTGGATTATATATGGTCTGGTTATATACTGTAGTTACTGAAACTAAGTGAATATGGCACAGCTCCACCTAGAAAAATTTTCAAGCCTCCACTGATCTTGACTTGATATTTCAAAAATCTCCTGTTCCAAAGCATTATTGAGCAAAAGCTTAACTATTTTACAAATTATGACCACTCAATAAGAGTTTCATACAGGCTAAAACACTGAAGCACACATTTAACAGGACCGGACCACCTGCTATCAGAAGGCCTCGTTGAGTCATGGTGTCCTACTCAATCAAAAGACAAAGCGGGGCTCGCAACTCACTTGTAGTTCCAAGGTGTTTTAATAGACAAAAAAGGCAGTAGATGCGACGTTTCGACCTTTCCGGTCTTCCTCAAGCATGCATACAACACAAGAATGACATATTTTTATACAGGAAGTGAAATAGATTGAAATATCAGCCCCACCTGGTGATCAAGACTTGCATGATTGAAACATTTTATACATGATTAAGTATAATGATAATTTATTTCCTTGTTGAACCAGACCAGGCTTTAGCTCCACTATTTTCACCTTGGTTAACAACCAGGAAAGAGAACGTATTGTATTGTTGTTGTAATCTAGTAATCCATGCAAGAAATTCTTTTCAGAGAATGTCTTAGTTACATCAAGATTGTGCCATGAAGGCAGTGTTATGTTTATATGTGATGTATTTACAATGATGATATGTCTCTGCATAATGGATTAATAGTGCTGAGTGGAATATATTGGAGCACATAATCCTCTCAAAGTAACTCTGAAGTAACATGTTTATGCATTCAAGATATATATCTTTTAATGGCTCTATCTTACCATACAGTAAATCTATTATATTGTTACAATATATTTCACATTCTGTTTATAGTGAATAGACATTAAACAATAAATATACATTTGTATTCTCGTCATTGAGCAGTCCTTGAATATATAGGTACTAACCGTGTAGTTCCAGTTAGATGGAAAGTGAAGAATTGTGTGGTTTTTCTCTGTGATTATAGCAGGATAGTCAGTTATGTCAGGACGCCTTTAGATTGGTGTCTGTAGCAGATGTTTTGTGGTGTTTGAAGCTCTGAACTCTCTCCCTCCTACGCAAGGCTAGGGCCCGAGGTCAGGTTACCAAGGCAACCTGACCTGAGACGCCTGAAGAAGATGGAGTCTGGTAGAGAAAACAACATTGATAGATTTACAGGGAATGACTGGCACCTCCAAGGATGGCCTGTATTCCTTTCATCTGGGCCAGTTCTTTGTCTCAGCGGAGAGAGAACAGAGTGAGGAGTCATTATGATCAGAATCTCGAGCTTTGCTAATCTTTTGTTTCATTCTTGTTACTTTGAAGTGACTTTATTCAGATTTCAGCATCAGGAGACTAAATGCACCCGTGGGGCCTGCAAGCCCAGTACATGTTTACATGTATTTAAACATTTTAGGGAGTGGTTAGGGATAGGGTTATGAGAGTGTTAGGGATAGGGTTATGGGAGTGGTTAAGGTTAGGATACACTGTGTACCGTTCCACAGACGACGCAATAAACACTGCCCTCCACCACACCCTCATGCACCTGGACAAACCCAACACCTATGTGAGAAAGCTGTTCATAGACTTCAGTTCAGCTTTCAACACCATAGTCCCCTCCATACTAGACACCAAGCTCAGGGACCTGGGCCTCAACCCCAACCTGTGCAGCTGGATCCTGGACTTCCTGTCGGATCGGCGCCAGGTGGTGAGGATGGGCTCCAACATCTCTGACCCCCTGACCCTCAACACAGGAGCCCCTCAGGGCTGCGTCCTGAGCCCCCTCCTCTACTCCCTGTACACGCACGACTGTGTAGCCACACACAGCTCCAACCTGGTGATCAAGTTTGCAGACGATACGACGGTCGTTGGCTTGATCACCAACGGCGATGAGACAGCCTGCAGGAGTGAGGTTACTAATGCCAAAGCTTCTTTCTTTCACCATAGGATCGAGGCCTCTGCCAAGAATCTTCGCAAACTGCATGCTACCATGTCCTCCCTCCTCACTCCCCCCCCCCACCTCCTCCTCCCTCATCTTTTTCTGCCGAAGACTTTGCGATCTTCTTTGAGGAAAAAGTGGAAAACATCCGCAGCTCCTTCTCCCAACCCCCACCCATTCCAAACGCTGAATCGAGAACCTCATCCTTCACTCTGTCATCTTTCTCTCCCATTACAGAAGCCGAGACCCTGACACTGGTAACGTCGAACCGTCCGACTACATGCCAGCTGGACCAGCTACCCTCCCCACTCCTCCAGACCATAGCACCGGACATCCTCCCATTCCTAACTGCAACCATCAACTCCTCACTCAACTCGGGGGTGGTCCCCACCTCCCTAAAACAAGCCAGAGTCACGCCCCTCATAAAAAAACCAACCCTGAACCCCAACTATCGTCCTGTCTCTCTTCTCTCCTTCCTTTCTAAAACACTTGAACGTGCTGTATCCAACCAACTTACTGCTTATCTCTTACAGAATGACCTCCTAGACCCCAATCAGTCTGGCTTCCGGACTGGCCACTCCACAGAAACGGCCCTCATTGCGGTCACAGAGGCACTTCACTTAGCAAAAGCGAAAGGCCTCTCCTCTGTCCTGATTCTCCTAGATCTATCTGCAGCCTTCGACACAGTCAACCATCAGATCCTCCTCGCGGCCCTCGCAGGAATGGGAGTGGCTGGATCTGCGCTGACATGGCTGACATCATACCTCAATGACCGCTCCTACCAAGTGTCATGGAGAGGGACTCTGTCGGCCACCCGCCCCCTCCGGACGGGTGTCCCCCAGGGCTCGGTCCTAGGACCCCTTCCCTTCTCCCTCTACACTAAATCACTGGGTAACATTATCACGTCTCATGGCTTCTCATATCATTGTTATGCCGATGATACTCAACTCTTCCTCTCCTTCCCTCCCTCAGATATCCACGTCTCTGAGCGGATCTCGGCCTGTCTGTCCGACATCTCCGCCTGGATGACGACCAACCACCTCAAACTGAACCTAAGCAAAACAGAATTGCTCCACCTGCCGGCCAAATCCTCCCCCCTGACCGACCTCTCCATCACAGTCGAGAATGCAGCTGTGACCGCGTCCCCGACCGCCAAGAACCTTGGTGTTGTCCTCGACGACCAGTTGAACTTCTCTGCTCACATCGCAGCGACAACCAGAACCTGCAGATTCCTCCTGAGCAACGTCAGAAGGATACGCCCATTCCTGACAAAAGAAGCCACCCAACTCCTCGTCCAATCAACAGTCATCTCCCGCCTCGACTACTGCAACGCACTGCTAGCTGGCCTCCCGGCCACTGCCACCAAGCCTCTTCAACTCATTCAAAACGCAGCGGCCCCCCTGATCTCAAACCTACCGAAGTCGGCCCATGTCACCCCACTTCTTAGGGACCTGCACTGGCTCCCCATTGCTGCACGTATCCGCTTCAAGGCCCTCGACCTAGCATACCGTGCGGCAAAGGGAACCGCTCCCGCCTACCTCCGGTCAATGGTCTCTAACTACACACCCTCAAGACCCCTACGCTCTGCATCTTCTGGCCGCCTCAGATCTACTCCTATCCAAGCTCCCGGAGGGTCATCAAAGAGAAGCCGCCTATTCTCAGTCCTTGCCCCACAATGGTGGAATGAACTACCCATCCCAGTTAGGACAGCCGAATCCCGTCCAATCTTTCGCCGTCGACTAAAGACTCACTTCTTCAACCATTATCTGAAATGATAAAAAAAAAAGAAAAAAAATCTAACCCCGACTAACCTTACTGTCATGCACTTGTCCTAATAAACTAACACTGTAACACGCAACACTTTGATGAACATTGTTACTCAGCTGATAGAGTTATACCCTTCTTGCTGTCTTGTCGCACAGAACTTGTAAGTCGCTTTGGATAAAAGCGTCAGCTAAATGACTAAATGTAAATGTAAATGTTGTAAACCTGGAAAAGTGGTGCCAGGAAAACAACCTCACTCTCAACGTCGACAAGACCAAGGAGCTGATCATCGACTACAGGTGGGGAGGAGAGGGACACGACCCCATCCACATCAACAGGGTCGCAGTGGAGAGGGTCGCCAGCTTCAAGTTCCTCAGGGTCCACATCACCGAGAAGCTGGACTGGGGAGTGCACACTGGCCACGTGGTGAAGAAGGCCCAACAACGCCTCTACCACCTCAGGCGACTTAAACAATTTGGCATGGGGCCACAGGTCCTCAGGGCCTTCTACAGAGGCACCACAGAGAGCGTACTGACAGGATCCACCACTGCATGGTTTGGAAATGCCAACCAAAGCGACCGCAGAGCACTGGAGAGAGTAGTGCGAACGGCCGAGAAGATCTGTGGAAGCAAGCTACCCACCATAGTCAGTATCTTCACCGAGCGTCAGCAAGGCACACAGCATTCTGAAAGACCCCAGCCACCCCAACCACAAACTGTTTGAGCTCATGCCGTCTGGCAGACGGTACCGGAGTCTCAGATCCACCTCCAAAAGAACGTTGAACAGCTACTTCCACCGGGCCAACAGGCTACTGACTGAGAGACTCTGAACCATCATGGTCATGTACAAAATGTTGTTAAAGTAATATTGTACCAGTAGTATAGGATTATCTTAAGTATATTTGTTGTATTGCAATGTATTGTATTTGTATGTTTATAATGTATTTTATGTATATTATTTATTTAATGTATGTGCACACTACTACGGTTGAGGAGCCTAGGAAAACAAGAATCTCACGTTTTCGGAATGTATATACATTCTAAAAAGCTGTAAGTACCTCGGAGTCCACATATCCGAGGACTTGACATGGACCACACACATTGACAGTGTTGTGAAGAAGGCACGGCAACGCCTCTACTTCCTCAGGCGCCTAAGGAAGTTCCAAGTCAGTCAGAAGATCCTTAAGAACTTCTACTCATGTACAATAGGGAGCATCCTGACTGGCAATATCACCTCCTGGTTTGGGAATAGCACCGCACAAGACCGTAGCAGACTACGGAGAGTGGCCCGTTCAGCCGAACGCACAATTGGAGGGGGGCTTCCCACTCTCCAGAACATTTACAACAAGCGGTGCAGGGGGAAGGCTAAGAGAATTATCAAAGACTCCAGCCACCCAAACAACTGCCTCTTTGAACTGCTGCGGTCAGGCAAGCGATACCGGAGTCTCATGGCAAGCACAGAAAGAAAGACTCAGAAGAAGCTCCTATCCCCATCAGGATGCTCAACGAACAATAACACTATGTAACAACCATCAAATGCACTCACAGCACACACATCCACACGCACACACTCACTTTAAACAAACAACTCACTGCAGCACCCACTTTACACACTTTATATTTATCGGTAAAGAATTTGCACTACAACCCATACCTCATTACACCTTGCTGTAAATTGTACCTCAGCACATTTCTCCTTTGCACTATATAGTATATTGTATATTGTACATTGTATAGTATATTGTATGGTAACTCAGTTACTTCTACTCTGCATTGAACATTGTACATATGTACATACTGAACACTTGTGTCTATGTACGTGACTTCTATTTTATACTTGCTGTACTTATTTTATTTTATACTTATCTATTTTTGTCTAGCACAGTCTCTGGAGCGTAACAAAAAGAAGCATTTTGTATAAAAGTATTCTGTACTTCTGTATGACAACTAATAAAGAAACTATCCATCCTGTAGGAGGTCCTGCAGCAGGTGATGGCTATTCATTCACCAGCTGACAGGCAGAGGGCGCACATGATTAATTTACAGTGCAGGGTGTCCCAGGTGGGAGGACGTTTCCCTTCCTGTACCATTACATTACATAGATAGGCCCAATGGAAAATAAAACCAACCCGGTCTATCTCAGGTTGTAAAACATGGGCATCCCTGATACAAATCAGGATTATAAAAATATTGCAGCTATCCAATTATATATACGCTAAACTAAGAGCAAACTATGTACCACTTCGGATACATCCAACATGTCGCTTACTAAACTATTATCCTCCTAATATGTCACATTATGGTAAGTTCTACTCCTCAGCATTTTGGAGACAGGGTAAGGGAGAATTCTGCTGTAGGATCTGATTCCAGACCAGAAGGGGTATGTGGCTCCAGAGGGCGGGGACACCATCTCTGGGCATTTCACATCTCGACCATCTCTGAATCTACCATCAGTAATGTTACAACCCCAGTAAGTCAAGGGGAAGGTGTAACTAACATAAAAAATGATTCTATTGTAACCTGAGATAAATTAACCAAAGGAAAACTAAACCAAGGTCAACAACAAATGAGATGGAAAAATTTAGATATTGTGCAATTGATATTTACAGTGTTTACCAAAGACACAGACTAAATACACAACAATGATATTTTCAGTGTGTACAATAAACCAAAGATGGACTGTAAATACACAATATTTGCAGTGTTTACAATAAACCAAAGAGACTAAATATACAACAATGATATTTACAGTGTTTACAATAAACCAAAGACTGACTAAATACACAACAATGCTATTTACAGTGTTTACAATAAACCAAAGACAGACTAAATACACAACAATGGAAAAGGTGTATTTTGGAAACTAACTCAGTAGGGAATAGACTTAACTATACAATAACACCAAAGTCTACTAAAAACCTACTCCTGACTACCTACACTAACTACCAAAACATACACTCACATTCACTCCTGACCTAGTGTGTCTAGGACTTTTATTGCTAGCTTTTTCTTGTGCTGTTGTTTTTAATTATCTGTTTATACTATGTTTTTAATTATCTGTTTATACTATGTTTTTAATTAACTTAAAATAATTAATGTTCTATTTTTATTTTATTTTTATTAATAACAAAAAAAAAAAACATGTTTTAACCCTGCATGATCCTAGTGAACAAAAAGTGCACTACAAATATCTATTATTATTATTATTAGACAATATACTACCCTGTGTATCACAAAATTGACCTTACCTGCTCCAATTCCCAACACACACTAACACAATTACGGAGTTGGCTAACTGAGTTACACAAACACATCAGACCAACAGCAACCCAGAGACAAAAGGAAGAAACAGGAAGTGCCACATGGTTTTAAACCACAGGAGGGCTTCTGATTGGCCAACTCCTTATACTGTATACTGGTGACAAAACAACACAGAGCTTTGACTCAGACAACCTTGTTCTGACAGAGGAGCTCCTTATACTGTATACTGTTGACTCCGCCCATCAGAACATACCATTAACAAGATACAAGAGTTTTATTTGTCACGGCATACAGGTATACAGTGAAATGCGGGGGGTCTCGCCCGCAACGATGTGCATAATACAATAATAATAATAAGAGTTAGTAATAGTTATTCTTGGTGGTGTGGTTCTACTCTTAGGGGTGCTCCCTGCTGCAAGAGAGATTAAAGCATAACGTTTAATGTTGCTCCATGTGAGTAGACCTTGGTGGGACATCTTAAATCCAAATGAATCCTTTCTCATCATAACTATATGGCTGAACACAGCTCTTCTATTCACTATGAATTGAAAATGGGGGACCCTGATGTAAACAAGACAAACGTCTTTCTCTGTTCTGCATCCCCAATTGCAATTGTGTGTATTGAGCCGTACTGTATTGTACCCATTCTGCAATCTGTTAAATAAAGTTTTCATTCATTCATTCATTCATTCATTCATTCATTCATTCATTCATTCATTCATTCATCCATCATTCATTCTGTGCAATGTTGACACCCTGACCCTCCAGATGTGTTCTCCACATTTACCACTAGAGGGCAGAATGTCACCATGTTATGTCACCATAATGACATAACAGAATGTCACCAGTTACCATCTTCCTGGATTCTTACTTTTGAAACAGCACTGTGCAATATTACACCTACTGTAGACTTCAGTATATTTTTACTGTATTTATTACTGTATATCTTATTCCATTTTTATTCTATTTTATTCTATTCTTATCTTAGGCAATTTGATTCGTTTTGTTATTCTTATTTGTGACCTGTTCTGTCTAAATGTTTAATGTTGAGCGATTTGCAGTGTCAAATTTCCCTCTGGATAATAAAAGTATTTCTATTCTATTCTATTCTATGTATAACCTGAATGTCACTACTTACATGATATACTTTTTTTTATCCAGCAGAGGGCAGTACACTCACTCACCCACTCACAAACCTATGTGTCTGGCTGGAAAGGGAAAACAAACCAGGTAACAGGCTGCTTTACTGTTTTAACTCATATTCACTGTTGGAGTATAATGTGAAAATAACATACATAGATGTGGAAGGGAAGGTAACGTGATGAAGGGTTTGTTGGTTGTTTAATGTCTGCTGTAAATGACGTTAGATAAACAGCAGACTACAGAGAGTGGCCCATTCAGCCGAACGCACAATTGGAGGTGAGCTTCCCACACTCCAGGACTTTTATACCAAGCGTTGCAGGGCCAAGGCTAAGAGAACAACCAAAGACTAGTCACCCAAACAACTGCCTCTTTGAACTGCTGCGGTCAGGCAAGCGCTACCGGAGTCTCTATTTTTATCTAGCACACTCACAGGGGCTCATACAGAAAAAAGCATTTCATGATAAAGTATTCTGTATTTTACTATGACAATTAATGAACAAACTTGAACTCATGGCCAGTACAGAGAGAGCTTCTATCCCCAGGCCATCAGGATGCTCAATGACTCTATGTAACAACCCATCATCTACACTCATTGCACACACATCCACATGCACACACTCACTTTAAACAAACACTCACCTTGACACTCACTTTAGACACTTTAACACTACATTATATTTATCTATCTATTAAAGAGATTTGCACTACATTCATACCTCATTTGCATTTGCACCTTACCTTAAGGTTTGTACCTCATTGTCCGCATTTGTACCTCATTGTACTTAGGTTGTACTTTAGATTGTATATTCCTCTTTTACTTACTGTTTTACTGTATGAAGCACACTCTCAGGGGCTCATACAGAACCAAGCATTTCACCGTAAAGTACATGTATTTTATATGTGACAAATAATAAACAAACTTGAACCTTGAAACTTGATAAACACTGGCAGACCAACCTAACCTCCTCAGTCAACTGGCACCAAAGTTACCAAAATATTACCTGATCAAAAGCTTGTGTCTGGGAGTCCCTGCTACATGATTTACATGGCTCAATACTTGCAACAACAGATATATAAATAATATAGATATAACACAACAGATATATCGGTGAAAGGCCCATTCTGTGATTTTTTTTTAATGTATTTTGTTATTTATTTTTTGTGTTACCTTTCAGTGTGGGGTATTTTGATCTGTGATGTGATCTGGAAAACATATGTACACTGATCAGCCATAATAATTAAAAAGGCTTGTTTTAGGACCTTGTTCCTAACTGTTGGCTTAAACACACCAGGCTTGTTTTAGGACCTTGTTCCTAACTGTTGGCTTAAACACACCAGGCTTGTTTTAGGACCTTGTTCCTAACTGTTGGCTTAAACACACCAGGCTTGTTTTAGGACCTTGTTCCTAACTGTTGGCTTAAACACACCAGGCTTGTTTTAGGACCTTGTTCCTAACTGTTGGCTTAAACACACCAGGCTTGTTTTAGGACCTTGTTCCTAACTGTTGGCTTAAACACACCAGGCTTGTTTTAGGACCTTGTTCCTAACTGTTGGCTTAAACACACCAGGCTTGTTTTATGACCTTGTTCCTAACTGTTGGCTTAAACACACCAGGCTTGTTTTAGGACCTTGTTCCTAACTGTTGGCTTAAACACACCAGGCTTGTTTTATGAGCTTGTTCCTAACTGTTGGCTTAAACACACCAGGCTTGTTTTATGAGCTTGTTCCTAACTGTTGGCTTAAACACACCAGGCTTGTTTTAGGACCTTGTTCCTAACTGTTGGCTTAAACACACCAGGCTTGTTTTAGGAGCTTGTTCCTAACTGTTGGCTTAAACACACCAGGCTTGCCGAAAGGGTAACGTTATGCTGTGCAGCAGTTGCCACATCTTTCCAGCTGAGGAATGATTCCCCTCATCTGAACTGTAATGTGTAGGTCTAACTAGAGTAGAGTAGATTACAGTACAGTACAGTAATGTGTAGGCCTAACTAGAGTAGAGTAGATTACAGTACAGTAATGTGTAGGTCTAACTAGAGTAGAGTAGATTACAGTACAGTGTAATGTGTAGGCCTAACTAGAGTATAGCAGATTACAGTACAGTAATGTGTAGGCCTAACTAGAGTAGAGTAGATTACAGTACAGTAATGTGTAGGCCTAACTAGAGTAGATTACAGTACAGTACAGTAATGTGTAGGCCTAACTAGAGTAGAGTAGATTACAGTACAGTAATGTGTAGGCCTAACTAGAGTAGAGTAGATTACAGTACAGTAATGTGTAGGCCTAACTAGAGTAGAGTAGATTACAGTACAGTAAAGTGTAGGCCTAACTAGAGTAGAGAGGGGAGGAGAGATTTTGATTAAGGTGAGACAGTACCAAGGGCGTAATTTTGTTTTCAATGGTGGAGGGGACACATTTGGGGGCGTGGCAGTGGCGTCGTTTCAGTAAAAGCCAAGGCATTGCCGGGCGGGAGGGTGGCTGTTACGTCCGGTGCTACGTACAGTTGTACGGTCGCGGGGGTGGGGGTGAAGGGGGGGTTTCCCCCCCTTCGTAGATAACGCTGCGCGAGTCTCGGAACGTGCTTACTGCTTTGAGAGAGAGAGAGAGAGAGAGAGAGAGAGAGAGAGAGAGAGAGAGAGAGAGAGAGAGAGAGAGAGAGAGAGAGAGAGAGAGAGAGAGAGAGAGAGAGAGAATCTACAATGTATAAAACAACAGCCTAGAGGCTTTTAAATACAACGAGATCATATACAGAGATTCACAGACACCAAGCAATGCAGGTCCCTGACGACATGACTGTTGTTATGCAAAGACAGCTGTGGTTGGTACAAAAATGCGACTCATCCCTCGCCGGGTGCTCACCTGGCTGCTTGTCTTTGCATGACAATGGCTCAGGTCGTCAGAGCCGTTTTCCGTGTGGTCCTATAGTGCCGCGTCGCGTCACCGTTTATTATCATGTAACATTGTTTTGGACGGTAAAAAAGTGCAGGGGACAATAACTGCCTTCTGAAAACATGCAGGGGACATGTCCCCCGTGCCCCCCCCCCCCATAATTACGCCCCTGGACAGTACCCCCTAATAGGCAAACAAAATATTTGAATAGATATCAATATGAAACTTTCCCAGTTTGTTATGTACATATAAACTAAGAAAAAATATATTGCAAGTCTTATAACTGAATTTTATGTTTATATTTATGCAAATAAGGCACTTCCCCATTAAATATGCTCACATTTGCATGTATCGCCAAGACTCTCATCACCAACATGGATAATGCCAGATTCAATAACCTGGTTTCATTTTGTTGATACATTCAAAACGAAACTTTCTTCAGAGGGGATTGTGGCTATGTCCTCTTATCAGCCCATACATCAGAAAATACTGTCTACTGTCATAACAAAAATCTATTTTCGCCTAGTTTTGGTATAAAATGTACTATAAACCCGGCTATTGTAACTGAGGGGTACAATTCCCTGACTGTATTGTTAAGTATGGTATTATTAAACCACTACCTCTTGTACTTTAACTTCTGGCCATCCAGTACATGATATAAATATGATGAACACTTTCCCACCTGATGAAACGAAGTCCACACAAATGTACAAATCGAATATTTAATATAGCAAAAGGTATATACAACGTTCACTTGTTTACACTTATGATTTGAAATGCACTTGTATGGCAAATGAGTATTCGTAGGTAAATCAACATTGAATGTCCAATCTCTGGTTACGCAGGGAGTAAGTATACAACCCGGTTCTTTAGGGAACTATAGCGATGGTACTTAAATGATTATAGCTGGATACACTAAGGGGGGGGGGGGGGTCCCGCTGGTTGTAAGACAGTAGGAGGGGGGGGTTAGAGAAGCCGCTGGCGGTATCCCATCTGGCCGACGATTTCTTGGGAGAATTCAAAGTCTTGAACACGGTGCCCACAGAACCTCGGTCCGCAGATGAATACAGCTGGACCCTCTGGTGGACGGTAGCTGCCGGTCCACAACGGAGAGACGTGAGGCGACCTCACTGGTGTAGAGCGCCGTCTCACCTGGAGTCCTCTCCGGGGGGTAGTTCCAACACTCCGCAGTGTTGGCCATTATCCATGGAATAATCAAAGCACCCAAAGCATAATCCAAGCCGTGGAAGGCTCGCCGTCGTCCGGGTAGAGTAATCCAATGTACAGGTCCAGTCGCCCTGGCCCGGAGCTCCTCGGATGCAAGCACCACTAGTGGTCTGCCCAGCCTGGTTAAGACTCCAGATAACGTCAGGAACGATGGGGGTACTGATAACTTTATAACTCTAACCGAACGATGCACCATACATAAATAGACTATTATTAGCTTAATAGAATACGTCCAACTCGACGGTATAGTGCCAAACTATGACAATTCAACTATTAATCCACACGATATCTCAATGCCTATTCTGAGGCCAAGTAGGCCTTACTGCACCACACGTGCGTCGTGGGTGAGGCTTCGCGTCTGTTACTCGGTTGGAGGGTAAAGAACTGGACTAAAAGAAAGTTCTACTTTACTTGCGCCATATATATATGCGCTGTGAACAAATAGTACCATTCGTATTTCGCCAGACGTATTCCTACGCGGAACCGGGCTTGCCACGACATGTTGGGCGGCACGATTGAACTTGAACCTAGGGGTATGGCTGCTGGCGCCAGGTTCTCGTCCAATGGTAGAATGAAACTATTATGGGCTGTTTAGTAGACTAAAGGGATATTCAGTGCATATTGTACAAGGAATATACAGGGGATATCAAACGATATACAAATACTATTTAAATATATATATATAAATAAATATATATATTCGGTTTAATCTGATCCTTCACAACAGCCGCCCCCTAATTAGTCCCACCTAATTAGCTAAGCAGAGACAGATTAACCGCACTGTCTACCACTCAAGGTCCGCTGTAAGGGTCAGTCAACTCACAAAGTCATGGGGTCATGGTCATCATCGATAGTATCTGGGAGTCGGGGCAGTTCTATTAGCCTCGCCACGGGTCGTGTGTAAGTTCGCCCTTGGACGAGTACTTCAGCTGCTCGGACCTTGCCATCGGCACCGGTGATCACTTTGCTTACGCGGCCAGCCGGCCACATAGCTCTGGGTAGTGACTGGTCGATAATCATGACGACTGTTCCTTCTGTCAAATTGTCTCTCTCTTTTACCCACTTCTGGCGGGTCTGTAGAGACGGTAGGTAGTGGAGTAGGACGCTGCTCCAAAACTTGTCAGCTAGTACTTGACTGTACCTCCACATTCTTCGGCCGTTCGCTTCTTCAGGCCTGTACATTGTCTGGGGTAGCGCGGGGTCCAGCCGCCCCATTAAGAGTGTGTTAGGGGTGACTGGGTCGACATCTGCTACATCACTGGAGACGTAACCGAGGGGCTTTGAGTTCAATACTCCCTCGATCTCCGTGAGGACTGTCATTAGGACTTCTTCCGCCACAGTCTGGGCCCCAAGCACGGCGTACAGGGCTGTCTTTATAGAACGTACTTCTCGTTCCCAGGTTCCACCGAAGTGGGGTGCGTTCGGGGGATTAAACTGGAAGTCAATCTGGGATGGAGCGAGGTGGGTCTTAAGTTCTGGGCCCATAGCTTGGAAGCTCTCTCTCAGCTCTCTTTCTCCGCCTTTGAAGTTTGTCCTGTGATCAGACAACAATGTAGACGGTTTTCCTTTCCGTGATGTGAATCTTCGGAAGGCCATAAGGAATGAGTCTGTGCTCATGGTCGGGAGGAGCTCGATATGTATCGCTCTGGTGGTCATGCATTTGAATACAATACCCCACCGCTTCTCGGTTCCTCTTCCTTTCTTTATATACAACGGGCCAAAACAGTCCATGCCTGTGGAGTGGAATGGCTTGTCGCCGAGTCGGAGGCGACAGGGAGGTATGTCAGCCATCCGTGGTATGCTGGGCTGCGCGCGCCACTTGCGGCAGTCTAGACAGGTTCGCTGGAAGCGTCGCACCGCTTTTCTTCCTTGAAGTATCCAATAGCGACGTCTGATCTCCGCGAAGACTCTCTCTGCTCCTGCGTGGTGTACATCCTCGTCGTATTTCTTTATGATCAGCTCTGTGACCTTGTGTCGGCTGTTCAAGACTATCGGGTACTTAATGTCATCCGGTAGATCGGGGGCTCTCCGCAGGCGACCACCCACTCTGATGAGATTATGGGCGTCACTCTCGGGTGCCAGGTGGAGCAGTCTGCTGTCTGATGGGACGGGCTTTCCTCCCTGTAGACAGTCTAGCTCATCGGGGAACGAGTCTCTCTGGGCTCGTTGTAGTAGAAGAAGTTCTGCTTCTTCGTAGTCAGCTGCTGACATGTCAGTGGTGGACTGAATCTCTGGGTGGTGCCACAGGAATGTTCTCTGCTGCGCACTCTCTAGGGTAATGCAGTCATCTATGTTGGGGTCTGTGGAGGCGACTGTGCTCAGTCCACAGAACATAGGTTTCTTGTTCTCAGCCTCCTCGTTACTTGCTTCCCGTGGGGTGGGCGTAGGCCACTCTCCTTCCGGGAGCTTGAGGAATTCTGGTCCGTCACTGTAGATGTTGCGACGGGTGAGGTCATCCAGAGACATTCCCCGGGTGATGACGTCAGCTGGGTTGTGTTTGGTGTCCACATACCGCCAGCTCGCTGCTTCTGTTAACTCTTGAATCTCGGTGACTCTGACTCCCACGAAGACTTTGTATCTGCATGAATCAGACTTGATCCATGTGAGTACTGTCGTGGAATCTGACCACAAGATTGTTCTGTGCACCGGAATGGTGAGTTCACGTTGGATTAACGTGGCTAGATGCGCTCCTGCTAGGGCTGCGCAGAGCTCTAGACGCGGGATAGATTGTTGCTTTCGTGGGGCTATTCTTGAGCGGGCCAGGATGAAAGCAGTGTGTATCTTTCCTCCCTTCTCTTGGGCACGCAAGTAGGCCACCGATCCATAGGCTACTTCGGAGGCGTCGCTGAAGACGTGTAGATCAATCAAGTTCAAGTTCAAGTTCTTTAATAGTTGTCATACAGAAGTACAGAATACTTTCATACAAAATGCTTCTTACTGTTACGCTCCAGAGACTGTGCTAGACAAGATAGTATCAAATAACATAATAACATAATATAGCATGAATTTAGAAGAAGAATGAGGTCACAGTTGTTCGGTATAGACATATGTACAATGTTCTGAGTTACCATATAATATACAATACACAATACTATGCAGTGTACTAATGTACAGTACTATCTAGTGCAAAGCAGAAGTGGGATGAGGTACAATTTTAGGTACAATTTACAGTAAGGTGTACGAGTTGTAGTGCAATCCTTCATCCATAAATATAAAGTGTGGGGAGTGGGTGCTACAGTGTGTTTGTTTGAAGTGGGTGTGTGCTATAAAGTGTGTGTAGTGGGTGCTACAGTGTGTTTGTTTAAAGTGAGTGTGTGCGTGTGGATGTGTGTGCTATGTGTGTTTGGTGGTTGTTGTTGTGTAGTGTTCATTCATTGTTCGTTTAGCAGCCTGATGGCCTGGGGATAGAAGCTACTTCTGAGTCTTTCTGTGCTCGCCTTGAGACTCCTGTGTCGCTTGCCTGACGGCAGCAGTTCAAAGAGGCAGTTGTTCGGGTGGCTCGAGTCCTTAATAATTCTCTTAGCCTTCCCCTTGCAACGCTTGTTGTAAATGTTCTGGAGAGTGGGGAGCCCCCCTCCAATTGTGCGTTCGGCTGAACGTGTCACTCTTTGTAGTCTGCTTTGGTCTTTTGCAGTGCTATTCCCAAACCAGGAGGTGATGTTGCCGGTCAAGATGCTCTCTATTGTACATGAGTAGAAGTTCTTAAGGATCTTCTGGCTGACTTGGAACTTCCTTAGGCGCCTGAGGAAGTAGAGGCGTTGTCGTGCCTTCTTCACCACACTGTTAATGTGTATGGTCCATTTCAAGTCCTCGGATATGTGGGCTCCGAGGTACTTGAAGCTGTTGACTCTCTCAACCGGTGCCCCGTCGATGCTGAGGGGGCTGTAGTCCTTGACCCCCGACCTCCTGAAGTCCACAATCATCTCTTTTGTTTTGCTGACGTTCAGGGAGAGGCTGTTTTCCTGGCACCATCCCGCCAGGACCTTGACCTCTTCCAGGTAGGCCCTCTCGTCGTTGGCAGAGATCAGGCCCACCACCACTGTGTCGTCAGCAAATTTGACGATTGTATTGCTACTCCGCTGAGCCACACAGTCGTGTGTGTACAGGGAGTAGAGGAGGGGACTCAGAACACAGCCCTGGGGGGCCCCTATGTTGAGGGTGATGGATGAGGAGGTGCAGTTGCCTGCTCTCACCACCTGGGGTCTGCCAGTCAGGAAGTCCAAGACCCACTGGCAGAGGTCATAGCCCAAGCCCAGGTCCCTGAGCTTGGCTATGAGTATGGAGGGGACTATGGTATTGAATGCCGAGCTGTAGTCGATGAATAGCATTCTCACATAGTTCCCCTGCCTCTTGTCCAGGTGTGATGCTGCTGTGTGCAGCACATGGGATATGGCGTCCTCCGTGGACCTGTTGGGGCGGTATGCAAATTGCAGGGGGTCCATGTTGATGGGGAGGGAGGAGCAGATGTAGCCCTTTACTAGCTTCTCAAAGCACTTCATGGCTATGGAGGTGAGAGCTACAGGGCGGTAGTCGTTGAGGCAAGCAGGCTTGGATTTTTTGGGTACAGGGATAATAGTGGACTTCTTCAGGCAGGTGGGGATGACAGCCTGTTCTAAGGACAGGTTAAATATGTCAGTGAATACTGGGGCCAGTTGGTCGGCACAGACTTTTAGGACGCGGCCGGGGATGCCGTCCGGACCTGCTGCCTTCCTGATATTCACTTTTTTAAAGGTCCGCCTCACCTCATGCTCTGTTACCCTGAACACTGCGCCTCCATCAGCAGCCGACCCCCCCCCCCCCCATTGCCGAGGCTTGTGAGCTGGTGTTGTTATTACCAGCATCAAACCTCGCATAGAAGGTATTGAGGTCGTTTGCTAAGGAGATGTCATTGTTCAGTTTGAGGGAGGCGCCTTTGTAGTCTGTCATCGTTTTGAGCCCCTGCCACATAGCTCTAGAGTCAGCTTGTTCAAACTGGAGTTCAATTTTATCCCTGTAGCGCCGTTTGGCCTCTGACACTGTCCTCCTTACGTTGTGTCGCGCCACCTTGTGGTCATTCATGTTGCCTGCCACTAGGCCGTCATTGTATGCTTTGGTGCGCTCTCTCAGAGCTTCACGGACGGATTTGTCTACCCAGGGTTTTTGATTTGGGTAAACTTTCATTTTGGTAGTGGGGATTGTTTCTTTCACCCTAGTACAGACATAGTCCAGCACTGTCTCCGTGTAGGCATTAATGTTATCTGTGTCGCGGAATACAATCCAGTCTGTGTTGTGGAACACTGACCGGATCGTGTCCTCTGACGTCACATCCCATTTCTGCACCTCTCGCGAGACTACGGGAGTACTTTTAATTCTTTGTCTGTACTTTGGTGTAAGGAAAATGGATGCGTGATCTGACTTGCCAAAGCCACTATCAGAATGAGCCTTGTAGCCACCTTTAAATTGCGTGTAACAGTGATCTAGGATGTTACCGCCTCTGGTGTTGCAAGTCACATGCTGGTAGAAATCAGGCAATACCTTTCTCAGATTGGCGCTATTGAAATCTCCCAGTACTAAAATGGCGGCGTTAACGTTCGTCGCTTGTATATTATTTACCTCGTCGTGGAGTCTGGAGAGCGCGGCGTTGTTGTTGGCTTGCGGTGGAATATACACTCCGACCAGGACGATCGCCGTTAACTCCCTCGGGAGGAAGAAAGGACGACACTTGATGGTTATATATTCCAGTTCTGGGGAGCAGTAGTTGGATAATTCCTTCACATTCGTTGGATCACTCCAATTTTTGTTAAACATGAAGGCAATACCTCCACCACGTTGTTTACCGGACTCTGATTGTGTCCGATCCTTCCTATGGATAAAGAAATGATCCGTTGGTTGAATCGCGTGATCTGGAACCTCCGGTGTTAGCCAAGTTTCGGTGAAGCAAAGGACATTGCAGTCCCTAACGTCTCTTTGATATTGAATCCTTGCTCGGATGTCATCCAGTTTATTGTCTATTGATTGTACATTGGCTAGCAATATACTGGGAAGTGGTGTACGGTGTCGTCTGGATCTCAGCCTGTTTCGGATCCCAGACCTTTTTCCTCGACGTCTTTTCCTGGGGTCTAGGAACAAAGGATCCGGTCCTAGTCTCCGGAGGATTTCTTCCGGCCATTGATGTGGTTCGGAAAGTTGATCCAGCGAGTAATCCAGTTGGTAAGTTTCCCGTAATCCAATGTCAATGATTGACTGACGGTCATACACATATAATGCACCAACAGTTGGTGCAAATAAAACTCCTAATACTATAAAAATTAACAAAATAGAGCACAGTCTCGTCGGAGCGATCAGAAAGGCAGCCATCACAGCAGCGCCAGGATTCAGGTATCTTGCATGTCTCTGGCCTCACTGTGGATGGGAAGTAGCTGCGGCGTATATTGACGCCTGGGAGTGAGCGGAGTTCCGTCTCCCACTCTCTCCATGTCGAGGCAAGGTGTGCGGGTATTGGGTCGTCCCAGCCCTGGTCCTTGTCCCATAGTGCTCGTACAATCATCTTTGCCCTGGTGGTGTAAGGTAGAATACATCCCAACGGGTCATATTGTCTGGCGAGTGTTCTGTACACACTCCGTCTGGTGGTCGGTGTCGCCGTCGACCTTCCCTGCTCTGTCAGGGGTTTGTGTCTATAGTGGAGCGAGTCTGTTTTGAAGCGCCAGACTAGTCCTAGTGTCATTTCTTGGGCTTCTCCTGGGATGGTCGCCATCCAGGTCTCGCTGCTGGCAGCCTTGTCCGCGGGGGAGAGGCTGCGCAATACGTGCGGGTCACTGCTGGCCCACTGCCTGAGATCAAAGCCGCCTTTGATCAGGGAGGCGCGTAGCTTGATTAGGAGAGCCTCGGCTTCTTCTTGAGTCGAAACGCTTTGTAAACAGTTGTCCACGTAGAAACTGTTCTTCACACTGTGTTGGACCTCTTCATCTGCTGCTGGGTCCTCTGCGACGTGTTTCTGTAGTGCAAATGTAGCACAGCACGGGCTGCATGTGGTTCCGAAGGGGAGTACTTCCCACTGGTAGAGGGCTGGGTTCTCATCTCCGATCCTCTCTCTCCATAGGAACCGCAGCAGGGGCTTGTCCTCCTCTACTAGTCTCACCTGCAGGAACATCCCTTTGATATCCCCGCTGATAGCCACCTTGTCCTGGCGGAAGCGCAGTAGCACGCCTAGTAGGGAGGGGCCGAGTGTGGGGCCGGGCAAGAGCTCTTTATTCAGATTTTGGGATCCGATCTGGTAGCTGCAGTTAAACACAATGCGATCCTTGCCGTTGTGGTGGACCTTGTGATGCGGCACGTACCATGATTCGGTCGTCTGATCGGCCTCTTTAATGTCAATCTTTGTCACGTGTCCCGCTGTGATTAGCTTCTCAATCTCAGCGCGGTACACACTCTCTTGAGCGGGGTCTTTGGCTAGGCGCCGCTCCGTGTTCAATAGATAGCGCTCCGTGACGTCTTTCTTTGCGTGAAAGGTGGGCATTCCCTCTCGCCTCAGGAGTGGAGTTGCGTATCTCATCACTCCGCCGACTGTGACTCTTTGTCCCCTGCTCGAGTAGGTTGATGGCGTAAATGTCTTCTTTTGAACGAATATCTTTCTTTTCGTTCTTAAAGGGCATTGTCTCTAGTGTCCATAGCCTCTCGACATGCTGCAGGAGAGCGGTGTCTTCTTCTGTCGTTCTGGAGTGGAGGCAGCTAGTGGCTGCTGTTCGGTTGAGAGATTTAGCGAGGGGGCCTTGTAGGGTCCACCCTAGGCGGGTCTCGACTGCTGCAGGACAGCCTCTGGGTCCTGTATGGACCCGGTCAATCGGGACTATGAGTTCTGCATGGTCGGAGCCTATCAGCAGGGTCGGGGTAGCGCCGTCTATGAGCGGGATAGGTAGTTGTCGCAGGTGCACATATTTATCCATCAACTTGGCGATAGGGTAGGTGTACTGCGATAGTCCTATTTCTTGGCTGGTGAAAGCATTTGTAATCCTATACCGTTGCTCTGGCTGCCCGTTTGCTGCGATAGTGAAGGAGACATTCTCGCCCTTTATCGTCTTTAAATCTCTTCTTATTGTCCGAATCGTCATTTGGTTCTCGCTCCCCCGCAGTCCCAGCTGGGCCGCAGCGGACGCGAGCAGAAGGGTCTTCTCTGACCCGTCATCAAGGACGGCGTAAGTGTCCATGACTTTATCTTGGTAGCTCAATGTCACACGGACTACCTTTAAGAGCACTTGGGCGCCGCTGCTGCTGGCGGGGTCAATGTACATGACACTTGCCTTGGTGCCGCTCGATGGTGCAGGTGGAGGCCGTCTTCTGTTACTTTCATGTAGTATATCTAGATGGGCTCCGTCGCACCGACTGCACCTTTTCTTTAGGCGGCATTCGGCTGCCATGTGTGGTCGCGCACATCGGTAACAGCGCCTGTTGGACTTTATCCATTGACTCACTTCTTCTGCATTCATCTTTGTGAACAGGTCACATTGTGACAGCCAGTGTTCTTTCTCACAGTAGGGACACACTATCTTCCACTTCTCTTTTCTCGAGGGGGTACTGTGGCTCTTACTGCTCGGTACTGACTCTGATTGGTGCATGACAGTCACCGATCTTCTTCCATCATTTATTCTCCTGGGTCCCTCTCTGGAGCTTGGCGTGCTCCGCCCGAACGTATCCAGTCGTAAGCTGCTGACTTCTCTCGCCAGGAAGTCGGCTAGATCAAGGAGGGATGGTTCGGGGCCGTTGGGATCCCGGTAGTCTCTCTGCCGCCTAAAACGCTCTTGTCTTGCGGGTGGCAGCTTCTCCAAAATCCTCTCGACGTTAGAGTTGGCGTATAGCTCATGCATGCCCTTTTCCCGTTGCGCTCCCAGCATCCCTACCAGGGACTGCACTTTGATTGACAGGTCGTCTAATGAGCGATTGTCCGTTGCTGGGGGTAGGCGATCAATATGCCTTATCTCTTGGATTACGTAATCCCATATACGTCCATATCTCTGGTCCAGCGCTGCAAGGGCCGCTGTGTATGGGGTCGTAGAGGTAGCATAGGCCAGCGCTATATTGTGCGCTCGCGGTACTTTCAGGTGCTTCAGTAATATTGCATACTTGTGGCGTTCATCAGCGACATCCACCATCATTGTCTCTAAGCACATCCGGAGCTCCGTGTACTGTGCTCGACTCTCATAGGCGAAGTCTGGAAACGACGGCGTGGCAATGTATGACGCCGTGGATGGCTGATACATCGGCGATCGTTGGGGGAGAGACCTCCTAGGCGAGTCCCCTCTTGCGCCTCTCTGTGGGCTGGTACCGACAGGGTACCATGGCCCGCTGGTACAGGTGCTATTCCTCGGGGCTGGTCGTGCGTCGTGCTCACCCGTGAATAGAGTCGGGGGTCTGTAGCGCAGCGCCGCGGGGGTATAGCCTGGGCTGTACTGGACCTCCTGGTCCGGTGGAGTACTGTGCTGTCGTCGGGCTTGGTTCTCCTCCTCTCCCTCTTCTTCCTCTATCAGATCTTCCAGATCCTGTAATCGTTTATTTAGCTTCTCCGCAGTGTATGTCGCTCCTTCCTTGTAGCTGGGTCTCGCTTGGACCGGTCTGGGAAGGGGGTCTGCGGGGGGTATAGGCTCGGTCTGTTGGTCAAGTTCAGGGTCGCTTGCTCGGTTAGGAGACGCTGCCCTTGACTGTTGTCTCGACGAGTTCCTTGAACCCCTGGCGGAGGGAGAGGGTGTTGCCTTGCGGATCAGCTGCTCCATTAGCTGCGCTTGTAGCTTGTCGCGCTCGACTTCGCGCTTGGTGAGATCTGCTTCTCTTTGGGCACCGGCAGCGGCGCGCTGGGCGTCGGCCCGGTCTCTTGCCATATTCTCTTCCGTCTGAAGGCGTCTCATCTCCAGGCGTGTGCGCTCTTCTTCGCTCCGTTGCTGTGCTTGGAGGCGTTCTCTTTCAATGGTAAAATGTTCGCGCTCGCTAAGCGTCTGTGCTTGGAGTCGATCGCGTTCGGTAGAGGCTGTCAGGCTGACGAGGAACGCCTGATGTAGCATCCTCTCCGCTTCGCTGGGGGAAGGCGGTTGTGGAGGTGAGCCGCTCCTGGGTGAGCCGCTCCTGGGTGTACTCGTTGGGGAGTCCTGGAGCTCTATTTCCTCGGCGCTCTCCTCCTCTTCTTCCGTGCAGAGTTCTCTCTCTGTAGGGTTGTCTTCCTCCCGGGGCTGGTCGGGGACTACTTCTTCGGTAGTGGCGGGGGGTAAAGGCATGTCAGCTCCCTCCTGGTCCCCACCGTGCGCTTGGTCAGTTACATTAGAACCTACTAGGGCCTCTGTGGTCGGGGAAACCTGGTCGTTAAGGTCAGACATAATTTTACTTTCTACTGTTACCGCGTTTACCGTTTGTCGAAGGCTAGGTAGTTGACTGACAGTGTAATCCTCTAAGTACTGAGGTGGCTGTCGTCTGCGCCGCGGGCGTTCTAGGTTAGGGGGACCGTTTCGTGGAGTGTTCATCATAGGCCATTTCAATATTAATAACACTATATTAATATTACACTAGTTACCCTCCGGCTCGAAGGACCAATTGTAACTGAGGGGTACAATTCCCTGACTGTATTTGTAACTGAGGGGTACAATTCCCTGACTGTATTACTAGATATGATACTTACTACCACTACCTTTGTACTTAATATTCGGCCACCCAGTACTCGGCATAAATATATTATGATGAACACTGTCACGTAGATGAAACGGATCCAACACAAATGTACGAATTAGAAATAGGTCTTTATTTCTACACAGCGATGGTGTGTAGAGCAAGCACTTAATCAAATCAATCACATTTATGAATGGGAATTAGTATGCACTTTTATGGCAAGAGTATTCGTCGGTATATCAATAGAGAATGTCCAATCTCTGGTGGCGCAGGCGGTAAATATACAACCTGGAATATTTAAGGAATAATAGCAATGATACTTTAATGATTATAGAACTGGATACACTAGGGGGGAATTCCGGTCGCTTGTAAGACAACTGGAGAAGGGGGGGGGGGTAGAGTCTGGCTGTATCCGTCTGGCCGAGGGTATCCTGGGAGAACCCACGGTTGTGCGGCTCGGTGCCTCAGCGATCCTCGATCCACAGATGAAAGCAGTTGGACTCTCTGTGGGCCGGCTTCCTTCGGTCCACGATGGAGAGACGTGAAGCGACCTCGTCGTGTAGAGCGTCTCCTCACCTGTCGTCCTCTCCGGGGGGGGGGTTTCCAACACACGGCAGTGTTGGTCTTTATCCATAGAATAATCACTGTATACAAAGCATAATCCGTGCCTGGGAAGGCGGGCTGTCGTCGGTAGAATAATCCGGTATGCAGGTCCACTCGCTCGTCGGCTCTGGGACTCCTCGGGTGCAGCCTCACATGGGGTCGGCCACCCTGGATAAGCAGCCAGTTCTCTGCCCGAAACGATGGGGTACTGACTACGATAGTATTCTCACCGCACGAAGCACTACATATGAATAGACTATTATTAGCTTAATAGACTACGTCCAACTCGACGATATAGTGCCAAATATGACTATTCAAATATTAATATACACGATGTCTCAATACCGATGGTAGGCCGAACTTGGCCTTACTCCCACACGTGGCGTCGCGGGGAGGCTTTACGTCTGTCACTCTATTGGAGGGTAAGAAACTGGACTAAAAAGGAAGTCCTACTTTAGTAGTGCAGTATATATACGCACTATGAACAAATAGTACCGTTAGTGGTGCGGTAGCCAGATTCCTACGCGGAACTAGGACTTGTTCGTACATGTTGAGCGGTACGTTTGAACTGGGTCTGGGGGGTATGGCAGCCTGGCACCAAGGTCTCGACCAATAGTAGAATGGAGACTATTATGGGATGTTCAGTAGGCTAGAATGGATATTCAATGCATATTGTACAAGGAATATACAAGGGATATCAAGGAATATTAGAGAATATACAAATACAATTAAATATATATATATAATAAATATATATATTCGGTTTAATCTGGCCCTTCACAACAGCCACCCCCTGATTGGTCCCAGACCTAATCAGTTAAGCAGAGACAGATTAATCGCGTTGTCTATTTACACATAAGGGTTTGCTGTAGGGGTCAGTCAACTTCACAAAGTCATAGGGTTATGGGGTCATGGTCATCATCGATTGTGTCTGGGAGTCGGGGCAGTTCTATGAGCCTCGCCACGGGACGGGTGTAAGTGCGACCCTGGACAAGCACTTCAGCTGCTCGGACCTTGCCGTCGGCACCGGTGATCACTTTGCTTACGCGGCCGGCCGGCCACATAGCTCTGGGCAGTGATTGATCAATAATCATGACGACCGTTCCTTCTGTCAAATTGTCTCTCTCCTTTACCCACTTCTGGCGGGTCTGTAGAGACGGTAGGTAGTGCAGTAGGAATGTCCTTTGTTGTGCACTCTCTATGGTAGTGCAATCATCTATGTTGGGGTCTGCGGAGATAACAGTGCTCAATCCACAGAACACAGGCTTCTTATTCTCAGCCTCCTCCTGACTGGCTTCCCTCGGGATAGGCGTGGGCCACTCTCCTTCCGGGAGCTTTAGGAATGCTGGGCCGTCACTGTAGACATTGCGACGGGTGAGGTCATCTAGGGGCATTCCCCGGGTGATGGCGTCAGCTGGGTTCTGTTTTGTATCAACGTAGCGCCACTCTGTTTCTCCGGTTAACTCTTTGGTTAAGTCTTGAATCTCGGTGACTCTGACTCCCACGAAGACTTTGTACTTGCATGAGTCCGATTTGATCCAGGCGAGTACTGTCGTGGAATCTGACCACAGGATTGTTCTAGACACCGGTATGGTGAGCTCACGTTGGATGAGCGTGGCTAGGTGCGCTCCGGCTAGGGCTGCGCAGAGCTCTAGGCGTGGGATAGATTGTTGCTTGCGTGGGGCTATTCTCGAGCGGGCGAGGACAAATGCTGTGTAGATCTCTCCCCCCTCTTCTTGGGCCCGCAAGTAGGCTACTGATCCGTATGCGACCTCTGAGGCGTCACTGAAGACGTGTAAGTCCATTTTACATGTCTCTGGCCTCACCGTGGGTGGGAAGTAGCTTCGGCGCATATTAACGCCTGGGAGTGAGTGGAGCTCCATCTCCCACTCTCTCCAGGTGGATGCAAGATGTGCGGGAATGGGGTCGTCCCAGCCCTGGTCCTTGTCCCACAATGCTCGTACAATCATTTTTGCCCTGGTGGTGTACGGTAGAATACATCCTAGCGGGTCATATTGTCGGGCGAGTGTTGTGTACACACTCCGTCTGGTGGTCGGCGCCGCCGCCGGCCTTCCCTGCTCCGTAGTCAGGGGCTTGTGTCTGTAGTGAAGCGAATCTGTTTTGAATCGCCACACCAATCCCAGGGTCATCTCCTGGGCTTCTCCCGGGATTGTAGCCATCCAGGTCTCGCTGCTGGCTGCCTTGTCCTCGGAGGAGAGGCTGCGCAGTACTTGCGGATCGCTGCTGGCCCACTGCCTGAGATCAAAGCCGCCTTTGATCAATGAGGCGCGGAGTTTAATCAGGAGAGCCTCGGCTTCTTCCTGGGTTGAAAGGCTTTGTAGACAGTTGTCTACGTAGAAGCTGTTCTTTACGCTGTGTCGGACCTCTTCGTCCGCTGCTGGGTCCTCTGCTACATGTTTCTGTAGTGCAAATGTAGCACAGCAGGGGCTGCACGTCGTCCCGAAGGGGAGGACTTCCCATTGGTAGATGGCTGGGTGCTCATCTCCTGGCTTCTCTCTCCATAGGAACCGTAACAGGGGCTTGTCCTCCTCTACTAATCTCACCTGCAGGAACATTCCTTTAATGTCCCCGCTGATGGCCACCTTTTCCTGGCGGAAGCGGAGTAGAACGCCGAGTAGGGAGGGGCCGAGTGTGGGACCGGGCAGTAACTCTTTATTCAGATTTTGGGATCCGATCTGGTAGCTGCAGTTAAATACTATGCGGTCTTTACCGTTGTGATGGACCTTGTGGTGAGGCACGTACCACAATTCAGTGGTCTGGTCAGCCTCTTTAATGTCCATCTTTGTGACGTGTCCCGCTGTGATGAGCTTCTCAATCTCAGCGCGGTATACACTCTCTTGGGCGGGGTTCTTGGCTAAGCGCCGCTCCGTGTTCAGCAGGTACCGTTCTGTGGCGTCTGTCTTGGCGTGGAAAGTAGGCATTCCTTCTCGCCGCAGGAGTGGCGTGGCGTATCTCAACACGCCGTTGACCGGGACTCTCTTGGTCCCTGTCTCGAGGAGGTGAATGGCGTAAATGTCATCTTTAGAGTGAATGTCTTTCTTTCCGTTCTTAAAGGGCATTTGTTCCAAGGTCCATAACCGCTCTACGTGTTGCAGGAGTGCGGTTTCTCCCTCTGTGACTCGGGAGTGGAGACATCTAGTGGCTGTACTTCGGTTGAGAGATTTGGCGAGCGGGCCTTGGAGAGTCCATCCCAAACGGGTCTCGACTGCTGCAGGACAGCCTCGGGGTCCGGTATGAACCCGGTCTATCGGGACAATGAGGTCTGCATGGTCGGAGCCTATCAACAGGGTCGGCATAGCATTGTCTATGAGCGGGATCGGTAACTTGCGCAGATGTGCATATTTCTCCATCAGCTTGGCGACGGGGTATGTGTACCGCGACAGTCCTATTTCTTGGCTGGTGAAAGCGTCTGTAATCTGGTACCGTCGCTCAGGCTGGCCGCTTGCTGCGATAGAGAATGAGACATTCTCGCCCTTTATCGTCTTCAAATCTTGTCTTATTGTCCGAATTGTCATTTGGGTTTCGCTTCCCCGCAGCCCTAGCTGGGCCGCAGCGGAGGCGAGCAGAAGGGTCTTCTCTGACCCGTCATCGAGGACGGCGTAAGTGTCCAGGACTTTATTCTGGTAGCTTAGTGTCACACGCACTACTTTTAGGAGTACTCGGGCTCCACTGCTGCTGGCGGGATCGATGTACATGACGCTCGCTTTGCTGCTGGATGGTGCGGGTGAAGGGCGCCGTCTGTTACTGTCGTGAAGTATGTCCAGATGGGCTCCATCGCACTTGGTGCACCTTTTCTTTAAGCGGCATTCGGCTGCCATGTGTGAGCGCGCACAGCGAAAACAGCGCTTGTTGGACTTTATCCATTGACTTGCTTCCTCCGCGTTCAGCTTGGGGAAGGAGTCACATTGCGCTAGCCAGTGTTCTTTCTCACAGTAGGGGCACACTATCTTCCACTTCTCCGTTCTGGAGGGGGTACTGTGGCTCCTGCTGCTCGGTACTGACTCCGATTGGTGCATCACAGTCACCGATCTTCTTCCATCATTTAGTCGTCTGGTTCCTTCTCTGGAGCCAGGGGTGCTCCGTCCGAATGTATCTAGCCGTAGGCTGCTGACTTCTCTCGCCAGGAAGTCTGCTAGATCGAGGAGGTTCGGTTCGGGGCCATTCGGGTCTCGGTGGTCTCTCTGCCGCCTAAAACGCTCCTGTCGAGCGGGCGGCAGCTTCTCCAAGATCCTTTCCACATTTGAGTTGGCGTAAAGTTCATGCCTCCCCTTCTCTCTCTGCGCTCCCAACATCCCTACCAGGGACTGCACTCTGATGGACAGGTCGTCCAGTGCTCGATTGTCTATTGCTGGGGGTAAGCGGTCGATGTGTCGGATCTCCTGGATCACGTAATCCCATATGCGCCCATACCTCTGGTCCAATGCTACCAGCGCTGCTGTGTATGGGGTGGTGGAAGTCGCGTAGGCGAGCGCTATATTATGTGCGCGGGGTACCTTTAAGTGCTTCAGTAGGATGGCGTATTTATGGCGTTCATCCAATACATCCACCAACATGGTCTCCAGACACATGCGGAGTTCTGTATACTGGGCCCGGTTCTCTTGGGTGAAGTCGGGTACCATAGGCGGGCCAATGTATGACGCTGACTGTGGATACATCGGCGAGCGTTGGGGGAGAGGCCTCCTAGGCGAGTCTCCTCCCGCTCCTTGGTATGGGCTGGTACCGGCAGTGTACCATGGCCCGCTTGTCCAGGTGCTGTTCCTCGGTGCGGGTCGTGCGTCGTGCTCACCCGGGTATAGAGTCGGGGGTCTGTAGCGCAGCTCCGCGGGAGTATAGCCTGGGCTGTACCGGACCTCCTGGTCCGGTAGAGTACTGTGCTGTCGTCGGGCGTGGTTCTCCTCCTCTTCCTCTTCGTCTTCAGTTAGGTCATCCAGTGCTTGTAGTCTCTGGTTTAGCCTCTCCACAGGATATGCTGCTCCTTCCCGGTTGCTAGGTCTCGCTTGGACCGGTGGGGGGAGGTGGTCTGTGGGGGGTATAGACCTCGTCTGTTGGTCAAGTTCAGGGTTGTTTACTTGGCTAGGGGATGCCGCCCTGGAGGTGTGTCTAGACGAGTTCCTGGAGCCTCTGGCGGAGGGAGAGGGTGTTGTCCGTCTGATCAGCTGTTCTATTAGTTGCGCTTGCTGTCTGTCGCGCTCTGCGTCCCGTAGAGCACCAGCAGCTGCTCGCTGGCTGTCTGCTCGGTCTCGGGCCACATTCTCTTCCCTCTGAATGCGTCTTATTTCTAGACGTATATGCTCTTCTTCGCTCCGCTGCTGGATCTGCAGTCGGTCGCGTTCAGCAGCGGCGTTCAGGCTGATGAGGAAGGCCTGCTGTAGGGTCCTCTCTGCCTCGCTGGGAGAAGGCGGTTGTATAGGGGAGCCTTCCCTCGGGGTACTCCTTGCGGAGCCTTGGAGCTCTATCTCCACGGTGCTCTCCCCGTCTTCTTCCGTGCCGAGTTCTCTCTCGGTAGCGTTGTATTCCTCCCGGGACTCATCGGGGACTACTTCTTCAGTACTGGCGGGGTGTGAAGTCATGTCTGGTTCCCACTGGTCCCCACCGTGAACTTGGTCAGTTACATTAGAACCCGTAGGGGCCTCTATGGTCGGGGTAGTCTGGGCGTTGGGGTTAGACATACTTTTACTTTCTAGTTTTACCGCGTTTACTGTTAGTAGAAGACTAGGTTGTTGACTGACAGCGTAAGCCTCTAAGTACTGAGGGAGCCGTCGTTCGCGCTGCGGGCGTTGGTTAGGAGGATCGTTTCGTGGAGTGTTCATCATAGGCCATTTCAATATTAATAACACTATATTAATATTACACTAATTACCATCCGGCTCGAAGGACCAATTGTAACTGAGGGGTACAATTCCCTGACTGTATTACTAGATATGATACTTACTACCACTACCTTTGTACTTAATATTCGGCCACCCAGTACTCGGCATAAATATATTATGATGAACACTGTCACGTAGATGAAACGGATCCAACACAAATGTACGAATTAGAAATAGGTCTTTATTTCTACACAGCGATGGTGTGTAGAGCAAGCACTTAATCAAATCAATCACATTTATGAATGGGAATTAGTATGCACTTTTATGGCAAGAGTATTCGTCGGTATATCAATAGAGAATGTCCAATCTCTGGTGGCGCAGGCGGTAAATATACAACCTGGAATATTTAAGGAATAATAGCAATGATACTTTAATGATTATAGAACTGGATACACTAGGGGGGAATTCCGGTCGCTTGTAAGACAACTGGAGAAGGGGGGGGGGGGGTAGAGTCTGGCTGTATCCGTCTGGCCGAGGGTATCCTGGGAGAACCCACGGTTGTGCGGCTCGGTGCCTCAGCGATCCTCGATCCACAGATGAAAGCAGTTGGACTCTCTGTGGGCCGGCTTCCTTCAGTCCACGATGGAGAGACGTGAAGCGACCTCGTCGTGTAGAGCGTCTCCTCACCTGTCGTCCTCTCCGGGGGGGGGGGTTTCCAACACACGGCAGTGTTGGTCTTTATCCATAGAATAATCACTGTATACAAAGCATAATCCGTGCCTGGGAAGGCGGGCTGTCGTCGGTAGAATAATCCGGTATGCAGGTCCACTCGCTCGTCGGCTCTGGGGCTCCTCGGGTGCAGCCTCACATGGGGTCGGCCACCCTGGATAAGCAGCCAGTTCTCTGCCCAAAACGATGGGGTACTGACTACGATAGTATTCTCACCGCACAAAGCACTACATATGAATAGACTATTATTAGCTTAATAGACTACGTCCAACTCGATGATATAGTGCCAAATATGACTATTCAAATATTAATATACACGATGTCTCAATACCGATGGTAGGCCGAACTTGGCCTTACTCCCACACGTGGCGTCGCGGGGAGGCTTTACGTCTGTCACTCTATTGGAGGGTAAGAAACTGGACTAAAAAGGAAGTCCTACTTTAGTAGCGCAGTATATATACGCACTATGAACAAATAGTACCGTTAGTGGTGCGGTAGCCAGATTCCTACGCGGAACTAGGACTTGTTCGTACATGTTGAGCGGTACGTTTGAACTGGGTCTGGGGGGTATGGCAGCCTGGCACCAAGGTCTCGACCAATAGTAGAATGGAGACTATTATGGGATGTTCAGTAGGCTAGAATGGATATTCAATGCATATTGTACAAGGAATATACAAGGGATATCAAGGAATATTAGAGAATATACAAATACAATTAAATATATATATATAATAAATATATATATTCGGTTTAATCTGGCCCTTCACAACAGTATTGTTAAGTATGGTATTATTAAACCACTACCTCTTGTACTTTAACTTCTGGCCATCCAGTACATGATATAAATATGATGAACACTTTCCCACCTGATGAAACGAAGTCCACACAAATGTACAAATCGAATATTTAATATAGCAAAAGGTATATACAACGTTCACTTGTTTACACTTATGATTTGAAATGCACTTGTATGGCAAATGAGTATTCGTAGGTAAATCAACATTGAATGTCCAATCTCTGGTTACGCAGGGAGTAAGTATACAACCCGGTTCTTTAGGGAACTATAGCGATGGTACTTAAATGATTATAGCTGGATACACTAAGGGGGGGGGGGGGTCCCGCTGGTTGTAAGACAGTAGGAGGGGGGGGTTAGAGAAGCCGCTGGCGGTATCCCATCTGGCCGACGATTTCTTGGGAGAATTCAAAGTCTTGAACACGGTGCCCACAGAACCTCGGTCCGCAGATGAATACAGCTGGACCCTCTGGTGGACGGTAGCTGCCGGTCCACAACGGAGAGACGTGAGGCGACCTCACTGGTGTAGAGCGCCGTCTCACCTGGAGTCCTCTCCGGGGGGTAGTTCCAACACTCCGCAGTGTTGGCCGTTATCCATGGAATAATCAAAGCACCCAAAGCATAATCCAAGCCGTGGAAGGCTCGCCGTCGTCCGGGTAGAGTAATCCAATGTACAGGTCCAGTCGCCCTGGCCCGGAGCTCCTCGGATGCAAGCACCACTAGTGGTCTGCCCAGCCTGGTTAAGACTCCAGATAACGTCAGGAACGATGGGGGTACTGATAACTTTATAACTATAACCGAACGATGCACCATACATAAATAGACTATTATTCGCTTAATAGAATATGTCCAACTCGACGGTATAGTGCCAAACTATGACAATTCAACTATTAATCCACACGATATCTCAATGCCTATTCTGAGGCCAAGTAGGCCTTACTGCACCACACGTGCGTCGTGGGTGAGGCTTCGCGTCTGTTACTCGGTTGGAGGGTAAAGAACTGGACTAAAAGAAAGTTCTACTTTACTTGCGCCATATATATATGCGCTGTGAACAAATAGTACCATTCGTATTTCGCCAGACGTATTCCTACGCGGAACCGGGCTTGCCACGACATGTTGGGCGGCACGATTGAACTTGAACCTAGGGGTATGGCTGCTGGCGCCAGGTTCTCGTCCAATGGTAGAATGAAACTATTATGGGCTGTTTAGTAGACTAAAGGGATATTCAGTGCATATTGTACAAGGAATATACAGGGGATATCAAACGATATACAAATACTATTTAAATATATATATATAAATAAATATATATATTCGGTTTAATCTGATCCTTCACAACAGCTATGAATGATATATTTTGGAGAGATCAACAAACCCCTCTATCAACAAACCCCTCTGAAATAAGAAGCATAATATCGATGGGAAGAAATGTAGAAAGTTTGGTGTGTGTAGGTACTAGGGAAATGGAGTTCTGTGTCTTTGTGTGTAAGTAAAATGCATAAAAACTAGTTTTTCAGAAAACGACCTCAAAGTTCTGTATTGTAATTTGTGATCTATGGACACAATGAGACAAAATGAAGTAAAATAAACAACTAATTGTCTGTTTTCGATATTTTATTGCCACTAGAAATAAGACATGTTATAGAAGCAAAATATAACAAAATCTCAATATCGTCGGAAAAAAAGCAAAAAGGCGATTTTGGGGGTACTGTCTCGCCTTCATTAAGAATTGTGTTAATTAATCACCAACTAACCCTGTAGCAACCAGTAGTAATCAACAAGTTTCCCCTTAGCAACCACTAGTTATCACACAGGCTCTGCCACACCTAAACGTAATCTCACAAATTGCAAAAACACTTTTATGAACAGATAATCATCCACAGACACAAAAACCGTGCTACATGCATTATTACTGACATAGAAAGTCTCAGTCAGAAACAGTCACTTTGCACAGGGTTACAATGTATTGTGCACAAATATAATCAAATACTTATTTTTTTTATAATAATAATACAAGGCAGAACAGTTGCTACCTAAAATGCATTACAACAGGCAGTGGCGGACTGGGACACAAATTCAGCCCGGGACATTCAGACGCACCAGCCCACGCACCGGCCCACGCACCGGCCCCGAAACCGGCCCACACAACGGCCGTTATGAAACACTTGTCCAGTATTAAACTACCCAAGGCTGTGGCTAAGGAGTCAACATCAGGGAGACCAAATCTACACACCGCCCCTAGATGTGCACTCATGCACAGTGCACACACACACACACACAGAGACACACACATACATATACCGTTACTTCCTGTCATTGGCATATGTTTTTTTTTTTACTAACATCTTAGTGCCTCATTAGCCTAGGGATTAAGGATACATGAAGTATTAACTACACCATAATAATATTGAGGTTTTGATCCATAGAAAAGGTCTGTGCTACACAATTTCAGTTAGATTGGATTTATTGTCCTTTAATTTGGCACTCATGACATTAGTTGCTTGCCGTTTAATCAACATCGAAAGACCCCCCACTTCCTCCCAGACACCCATTCCAAGAGCTTGTTCTCTCTCTCTCTCTCTCTCTCTCTCTCTCTCTCTCTCTCTCTCTCTCTCTCTCTCTCTCTCTCTCTCTCTCTCTCTCTCTCTCTCTCTCTCTCTCTCTCTCTCTCTCTCTCTCTCTCTCTCTCTCTCTCTCTCTCTCTCTCTCTCTCTCTCTCTCTCTCTCTCTCTCTGTGTATGTGTCTCTGTGTATGTGTCTCTCTGTGTGTCTCTCTCTCTCTGTGTCTCTCCCTCTCTCTGTGTGTCTCTCTCTGTGTCTCTCTCTCTGTGTGTCTGTGTGTCTGTCTGGACTGGGCTCTCTCTCTCCCCTCAGGGTCAGTTGTGCTGGACTGGGTGCTCTCTCTTTCCTCAGAGTCAACTGCATAAGAAGAACATCTCTCTTTCCTCAGAGTCAACTGCATAAGAAGAACATCAGCAATTAATAATAATGGCTTGAATTCATACAGCGTTTTTCAGCCTTTTGAAAACACCCAAAGTAGTAGTAGTAGTAGTAGTAGTAGTAGTAGTAGTAGTAGTAGTAGTAGTAGTAGTAGTAGTAGTAGTAGTAGTAGTAGTAGTTTATTCAGTCATCATTTCACACAATACAATATACACCATCATTTAACAATATTTGATTTTACAGTGACTGAGAAGGTACAGACTGAAGCAATGCTTATATAGCCTATGCCTGTCCTATATTCTTAACAAAAATTAAAAAAATTAAGACTCCAAAACAGTATTCTAAAAGAAAATAGCAAAAAAAACAGTATTATTCACCCTTGTAGTTTTCAAAAATAGCTTTACAAACCATTTTCTTAAAAACCAAAAGCGAATTACTCATTCTTAACTGTATATCAGCATTGTTCCACAAAGCGCTTCACAGAAACCATCAAGCATTCACACTCACACATACAGTACACATACATACACAGTCATACGCTACTGGTGGTTGTGAGCAGCATCAGCAAACACAGCTTCCCTGTGGCAGACTGACGGAATCATGTCTGCTATTCAGCGCCAACCACCCTCAACAACCTTCATAAATACATTCAACATTAATGGAATAGGCTAACTACCAACTTAGCTGTAGCAGTTAGCTGTTATATGCAATCACATTTGTTTAACTACGGGGTAGTAGTTGACCTAGTTGTTAGCTTAAGCTAGTTAGCTGTGGTTATCTACAAACATGTAGATGAGACTAATCGAGAACATGGCTAACTGTTGGGAATTCTAAGGTACATCTTATTTAAGCATGTAAAATGGCAACTAATCAATTCAATCAATTAGATTACCAATATTATATCAACATGAAAATTTTAAAGGGAACATAATAGTATTTTATTTGAGTATTTACTATTATAATATTAGTAGCCAATTAATTTGCAGCCCGTCCTAGGTTCTGATTGGCTCTCTAGGTTAGCACTTTAGCTTCTGATGCTGTGGTGGGCACTAGTCCTAACATTGCTAACTAAACTTTTAGTCAGAGAAAAAACGTCACGAGTCACGACTATTTACGTCCACGTGCTGTAAGGAATCAGGAATACGGAAAGCACATTGTCTTGTAATAGAATGACTGAAATCACTGCAAGAACTAGTATAGGCTAGCTAGCCCTCATGAACCGGCACACACCAACAGTAGAATATGCACTAGGCTACTGCACACACCTGTCATGTTACTGTTGGTTCCTTCCACTTGAACTTCATCATCATTAGCAGCAGCAGCTACTCTAACGCCAGCCCTTCCTCTACTAAACATGTCTGTAATTTTAGAACATTGTTCTGCGTCTTTTACTAGCAATTCTAGCTTTTTCAGCTCCACCCTTTCTTTTTTTGCATTCTCCATTTCTGCGCTTCTAGGCCTACTCGCGGTTGGGAGGAAACGTGAATCTCATTCACTGATGTCTCATGTCTCATTCAAGACTGGCTAACAAAAGCATGTCTTTCACTTAACACCAAGAAAACAGTGTGTATGATGTTCACAAAGTCACCAGTAGAGGTCACTCACTCTAATGTGTTTCTGGGAGAGGCGGAGCTGGACATTGTACATTAATTCAAGTATCTTGGGGTCACATTGGACTCTACATTGACCTTCAAAAAGTAATGTGAAGAAAGTGACAAACACAGTCAAGTTTAACATCGAAAACTTCAGGCAGATCAGGCCCTGCCTGCCAGTTAATGCTGCAAGGATGTTTCTGCATTCAATGATTTTATCACACATCGAGTACTGTTTTATCAACTGGTCTCTTTCATATGTCACTACTCTTACACCAATAGAATTACTCTACAAAAAAGCCATAAAAGTATTTGATAGGAAACCAATTTCATTTCATCACTGTAATGTTTTAGAAAAACATAACATGCTAAGTTTCGAGAATTTCCAAGTTTTCAAATATACTTGCTTCATGTACAAGGTTCTGCATGGACTTGCCCCTCCCCCATTGAATGAGTTCATCCAACAGAAAGCAGACACTGGCATTACCACCAGGGCCATCAGTAGAGGGGACTGTAAGGTGCCTTTTCGGTATACTACCATTGCAAAAACTGTGTTCTCTGTTAAAAGTGATAACTACTGGAATAGCCTACCAGTTGTGATTAGAGAGTGCCCTACATACTCCATGTTCAAGACCCATCTTAAACTGCATCTTAAGGCAAACCAGAACTGTGATCATTTTTAATCTGATTTAGTTTATGCAACTTGTTTATTGTTTTATTGCCGGCCCACACACTGGCCCACACACCGGCCCACATACGGCCCACACACTGGCCCACACACTACACCGGCCCACACACTGGCCCACACACTGGCCCACACACCGGCCCACACACTGGCCCACACACCGGCCCACACACCGGCCCACATACTGGCCCACATTAGTGGCCCACACACCGGCCCACACACCGACTCACACACTGGCCCACACACCGGCACACACACTGGCCCACATTAGTGGCCCACACACCGACTCACACACCGGCCCACATACTGGCCCACACACCGGCCCACACACCGTCCCACATACTGGCCCACACACTGGCCCACACACCGGCCCACACACCGACTCACACACTGGCCCACACACCGGCCCACACACTGGCCCACATTAGTGGCCCACACACCGACTCACACACTGGCCCACACACCGGCCCACAGACTGGCCCACATTAGTGGCCCACACACCGACTCACACACTGGCCCACACACCGACTCACACACCGGCCCACACACCGGCCCACAGACTGGCCCACATACCGGCCCACACACCGTCCCACATACTGGCCCACACACCGGCCCACACACTGGCCCACACACTGGCCCACACACCGACTCACACACTGGCCCACACACCGGCCCACACACTGGCCCACATTAGTGGCCCACACACCGACTCACACACTGGCCCACACACCGGCCCACAGACTGGCCCACATTAGTGGCCCACACACCGACTCACACACTGGCCCACACACCGGCACACATTAGTGGCCCACACACCGACTCACACACTGGCCCACACACTGGCCCACACACCGGCCCACATTAGTGGCCCACACACTGGCCCACACACTGGCCCAAAAAAAAAAGTAAAAAAAATAAAAAATAAAATTTTTTTTTTTTTTTTTTTTGGACCAGCCCACTTTGGTTCCGGCCCATCGGGATTCGTCCCGAACGTCCCGATGGCCAGTCCGCCACTGGTTCCTGATCTGCTTGAGGGACAGCGATATGTCCTGACGTACAGGTTCAGCCAGGACCACTTGGAACTTCTCTTTAACTCCATCAGAGCATCCGGTACATATTTACCAGCCACAATACCAAGTGACACGAAGTGTCAGCATATGTTTGTATTCTTTTCAGTTTGTCTGTCCATATGTTTTTTTTCTGAACGTGACGGCACAGGATGACACAGAGTCCCTGCCAGCTTTTGCATTGTCCTCTGCTGCCCAGTCCTACCAAATCGACATATCTACAAACCTGTCAGCTGTAGATATGTCCTCTGCTGAAGGAGGAGAAGATCTTCCATCCCCGTTTGCTGACATTCCTGCCATTGTACATGACCACAGCTACCTCCCCACCCGCTTCGATGGTCTTGTGACAACGCCCTTGTGTACATTTCAGTTAAGGTTGACTGATTGACCTATAGCCGATTGTGCCAATAGTCAAAACCTAGGGTGAAAATGATTGCTGATTAATTGGATGATAGTCCAAAAAAAGAAATGTTCACAGTTGGAAATTCTAATTTCCCCATACTTATTAATTACTATTATAAGTTATTATTATTAATCAGTCTACCTCTAATTTTAGGATTTGTTGTGCGATGGACATTAAAGAAGCTGTCCCGTGATGTCTGCCGTGCCAGCCTGGTGACGGACGCTGCATCTGCTTGTCAGGACAAGAGTTACCACCTGCTCTCTCTAAGAAACAATGGAGGCCTAGTGATTCCATCTGAAGGCACGGTGAGGATTGTCAGGGCAGCAGAGTGGGTCATTCGCCAGTCATCAGCTGATTCCAGACAATCACAGCCCATCAAACCGCTGGAAGTCCTCTACATTGTGAGGATAGGGTCAGAGGATGTGTTTTTGCTCGGGGAGCACATCGGTGAAACACAGCATGGCATTGACATTCACCACCATATGCTGTTGACATTAGTTGTGTCCCTGTTTTTCAAGCTACGTCTGAACCACATTGCCAAATTAGATACTCTGACCTTACAGAGTGGCAACATGAGACAGAAGCTCACCAAAACGGTCCTTTTCAAAGGGCATTAGGAGAGTAAGAGCGTTGACTTGGTGTTTCTCTCCTCAGTCGTACTCCGTCACAAATGTGGAAATTCCGGTATGGCTCTTTTTTTTTTTTTTTTTTTTATACTTTTTTTGAGGACATAGAAATCGAAGTATATGTCTGCATATATACATTATCGTATTGTCATTGTCCACATAGAACAGATAACAACATTAAACAGAAGAAAAGAAAAGAAAAAAAAGAAAACAGTTCAAAAGTAAATAATAAGACAAACAAACACTGATTTGGTCGCACGACAGTCGTCTCAAAAGTATATACATAGTATATCACATATATAGCACATGTTCAGGTACCCAAATATGCTTCTCCAATGTATATACGGTATATCAAATAACTCACGTTGAATTAACGTTCACACAGATGAATACCAGCAAGCAAGCAGCATAAAAATTGCTATTCTGGAATAGTATGGAACTGTCCGTCATCCACAAGTACAAGGAATGAACCCCACGTTTTCTTGAACATAGATGAAGAACCTCTCAGAGTACATCTTATCTTTTCAAGTTTGATAAAGTACAGCATGTCTCTAATCCAGTGAAGGTGAGTGGGGGGACTCTTTTATAAACGTGTTTTTTGTCTATGTGACATCTATGGACCAAGTGTCTGACAATAAAGGTTTGATGATTGATGATGATGCTGTGTGGCAATAAAATTGGAGTGCTTTACTTATCCTTTTTCTTTAACTATTGACAATGTAATAAAATAAGTGGGATGGATATATGTATATATATATATAGATAGATAGATGTGTGTGTAAGTAATATAAATAGGCTACCTTATCTGTGTGTGTAAAGCCATTACTATACTTATCTGTTTAAAGTTATTTTCATATGAAAGTCTATGCAGTATCATAACTACATATTTGATGTTTATAGCAAACCGATCTAGTGTTCTATATAGTTATCTATGGTCTGGATGACGCGAGATGACGCACGAATTAATGTGGACTGTTCCATCAGAGGGGGGAGAAACAAGGTTTGCATACAGAAAATACTGTACGACGTGGGATTGATTGATTGAAAACTGTTTGCAACAAAACAGATTGCAGAATGGGTACAATACAGTACGGCTCAATACACACAATTGTAGGGGATGCAGACCAGAGAAAGACGTTTGTCTTGTTTACATCAGGGTCCCCCATTTTCAATTCATAATGACATTTATGACATACACAACATACAGGTATACAGATATATATCATGACATTTATGACATACAGATATATATCATGACATTTATGACATACACGACATACAGTACTGTTACATTTGTGACATACAAGATATGCAAATATTAAGTACTGTTAAACAGAGATCCTAACAGAAAATATATACATACGAGGGGGAGGAAACTACATTAGGAGGGGGTGGGAGGGGGGGTTTGGACATTTTACGGGGGCCAGTTTAGAATGGCAGCCTCCCGTAGGTGCTCTTTGAGAGCACCTATACGGGAGGTATAGATGTGTTGACGTCACTGTCAAGAGTCAAGTCAAGTCAAGAGTTTTAATTGTCACGGCATACAGGTATACAGGTATACAATTCTCTCTCTTGATGTTTCATATAGTTCTGTGGTTTTTTTCTACAGTAAGGAGTGACAGCTGCTGTTACCCGTCTGTAGCCAAGGTTTATAATGAACTTCAACTGTTTTATTATGTGGCGCTGTGTGTGTGTATATGTACAGTATGTGTATGTATACAGTATGTGTATGTACAGTATGTATGAATATATGTACAGTATGTGTGTGTATGTATATATGTATGTGTACATGCCTGTGTCTGTCTGTTTGTGATTAACTACCGTCATTGCAAATTAGTCGGCTTTCAATGATCTTTCAAGATTAAATAAAGATTGAATGTTTGCCTGTCTGACACTCTCTCTCTCTGACACTCTCTAGTTACTGTCTGGATGTTCAGTCTCCAGTCTTGGGTTCAGAGTCTTGTTTCCTGAGGCTGTTAGATGCTCTGTTCCCGTCCTGCACCAGAACCTGTGTATCCTGCTGGGCCACCACTCAGGTGAGATGTTCCTTTATTAACCACTCAGGTGAGATGTTCCTTTATTAACCACTCAGGTGAGATGTTCCTTTATTAACCACTGAGGTGAGATGTTCCTTTATTAACCACTGAGGTGAGATGTTCCTTTATTAACCACTGAGGTGAGATGTTCCTTTATTAACCACTGAGGTGAGGTGTTCCTTTATTAACCACTGAGGTGAGATGTTCCTTTATTAACCACTGAGGTGAGATGTTCCTTTATTAACCACTGAGGTGATAGTTCAAGTTCAAGTTCTTTAATAGTGTCATACAGAAGTACAGAATACTTTCATACAAAATGCTTCTTACTGTTACGCTCCAGAGACTGTGCTAGACAAGATAGTATCAAATAACATAATAACATAATATAGCATGAATTTAGAAGAAGAAAAATGAGGTCACAGTGTTCGGTATAGACATATGTACAATGTTCTGAGTTACCATATAATATACAATACACAATACTATGCAGTGTACTAATGTACAGTACTATCTAGTGCAAAGCAGAAATGGGATGAGGTACAATTTTAGGTACAATTTACAGTAAGGTGTACGAGTTGTAGTGCAATCCTTCATCCATAAATATAAAGTGTGGGGAGTGGGTGCTACAGTGTGTTTGTTTAAAGTGGGTGTGTGCTATAAAGTGTGTGGAGTGGGTGCTACAGTGTGTTTGTTTAAAGTGAGTGTGTGCGTGTGGATGTGTGTGCTATGTGCGTTTGGTGGTTGTTGTTGTGTAGTGTTCATTCATTGTTCGTTTAGCAGCCTGATGGCCTGGGGATAGAAGCTTCTTCTGAGTCTTTCTGTGCTCGCCTTGAGACTCCGGTATCGCTTGCCTGACCGCAGCAGTTCAAAGAGGCAGTTGTTCGGGTGACTGGAGTCTTTAATGATTCTCTTAGCCTTGCCCTTGCAACGCTTGTAGTAAATGTTCTGGAGGGTGGGGAGCCCCCCTCCAATTGTGCGTTCGGCTGAACGTGTCACTCTTTGTAGTCTGCTTCGGTCTTGTGCAGTGCTATTCCCAAACCAGGAGGTGATGTTGCCGGTCAAGATGCTCTCTATTGTACATGAGTAGAAGTTCTTAAGGATCTTCTGGCTGACTTGGAACTTCCTTAGGCGCCTGAGGAAGTAGAGGCGTTGTCGTGCCTTCTTCACAACACTGTCAATGTGTGTGGTCCATGTCAAGTCCTCGGATATGTAGGCTCCGAGGTACTTAAAGCTGTTGACTCTCTCAACCGGTGCCCCGTCGATGCTGAGGGGGCTGTAGTCCTTGACCCCCGACCTCCTGAAGTCCACAATCATCTCCTTTGTTTTGCTGACGTTCAGGGAGAGGCTGTTTTCCTGGCACCATCCCGCCAGGACCTTGACCTCTTCCAGGTAGGCCCTCTCGTCGTTGGCAGAGATCAGGCCCACCACCACTGTGTCGTCAGCAAATTTGATGATTGTATTGCTACTCCGCTGAGCCACACAGTCGTGTGTGTACAGGGAGTAGAGGAGGGGACTCAGAACACAGCCCTGGGGGGCCCCTATGTTGAGGGTGATGGATGAGGAGGTGCAGTTGCCTGCTCTCACCACCTGGGGTCTGCCAGTCAGGAAGTCCAAGACCCACTGGCAGAGGTCGTAGCCCAAGCCCAGGTCCCTGAGCTTGGCTATGAGTATGGAGGGGACTATGGTATTGAATGCCGAGCTGTAGTCGATGAATAGCATTCTCACATAGTTCCCCTGCCTCTTGTCCAGGTGTGATGCTGCTGTGTGCAGCACATGGGATATGGCGTCCTCCGTGGACCTGTTGGGGCGGTATGCAAATTGCAGGGGGTCCATGTTGATGGGGAGGGAGGAGCAGATGTAGCCCTTTACTAGCTTCTCAAAGCACTTCATGGCTATGGAGGTGAGAGCTACAGGGCGGTAGTCGTTGAGGCAAGCAGGCTTGGATTTTTTGGGTACAGGGATAATAGTGGACTTCTTCAGGCAGGTGGGGATGACAGCCTGTTCTAAGGACAGGTTAAATATGTCAGTGAATACTGGGGCCAGTTGGTCGGCACAGACTTTTAGGACGCGGCCGGGGATGCCGTCCGGACCTGCTGCCTTCCTGATATTCACTTTTTTAAAGGTCCGCCTCACCTCATGCTCTGTTACCCTGAACACTGCACCTCCATCAGCAGCCGACCCCCCCCCCCCCATTGCCGAGGCTTGTGAGCTGGTGTTGTTATTACCAGCATCAAACCTCGCATAGAAGGTATTGAGGTCATTTGCTAAGGAGATGTCACTGTTCAGTTTGAGGGAGGCGCCTTTGTAGTCTGTCATCGTTTTGAGCCCCTGCCACATAGCTCTAGAGTCAGCTTGTTCAAACTGGAGTTAAATTTTATCCCTGTAGCGTCGTTTGGCCTCTGACACTGTCCTCCTTACGTTGTATCGCGCCACCTTGTGGTCATTCATGTTGCCTGCCACTAGGCCGTCGTTGTATGCTTTGGTGCGCTCTCTCAGAGCTTCACGGACGGATTTGTCTACCCAGGGTTTTTGATTTGGGTAAACTTTCATTTTGGTAGTGGGGATTGTTTCTTTCACCCTAGTACAAACATAGTCCAGCACTGTCTCCGTGTAGACATTAATGTTATCTGTGTCGCGGAACACATTCCAGTCTGTGTAGTGAAACACTGACCGGATCGTCTCCTCTGACGTCAAATCCCATTTCTGCACCTCTCGCGAGACTACGGGAGTACTTTTAATTCTCCGTTTGTACTTTGGTGAAAGAAAGATGGACGCGTGATCTGACTTACCAAAGCCACTATCAGAATGAGCCTTGTAGCCACCTTTAAATTGCGTGTAACAGTGATCTAGGATGTTACCGCCTCTGGTGTTGCAAGTCACATGCTGATAGAAGTCAGGCAATACCTTTCTCAGATTGGCGCTATTGAAATCTCCCAGCACTAAAATGGCGGCGTTAACATTCGCCACTTGGATTCTATTTACCTCGTCGTGGAGTCTGGAGAGCGCAACCTTGTTACTGGCTTGCGGTGGAATATATGTTCCTTTATTAACCACTCATATCTCTCCTAGTTACACACAGTCCTCATATCCCTCCTAGTTACACAAACAGTCCTCATATCTCCAATCCAACTTTATTTATAAAGCACTTTAACAGCCACAGGGGCACAAAGTGCTGTACAGAGGGAGCATATTAAAAAACTATAAGCAGCACTAAAAATAGATAAAAAAAACAAGAGTAGCAAAACAGAGAAGAAAAAAATAGGTAAACATAGGCAGCAATACAAATTTAAATAAATCAGAGTACTTAAAAAAAAATATATATATATATATATTTAAAAGCAAAGGACACAGTAACAGAACGATAAAACAACAACACAGTAAGACAACAAGATCATAAAATCAACAAGCTACATGGTGTCGAAAGCCAGAGAGAAAAGGTGGGTCTTAAGGAGGCCTTTGAAACGGGGCAGTGATGAATATCTCTCCTAGTTACATACAGTCCTCATATCCCTCATAGTTACACACACAGTCCTCATATCCCTCCTAGTTACACACAGTCCTCATATCCCTCCTAGTTACACACAGTCCTCATATCCCTCCTAGTTACATACAGTCCTCATATCCCTCCTAGTTACACACAGTCCTCATATCTCTCCTAGTTACACACAGTCCTCATATCTCTCCTAGTTACACAAACAGTCCTCATATCCCTCCTAGTTACACACAGTCCTCATATTCCTCCTAGTTACACAAACAGTCCTCATATCTCTCCTAGTTACACACAGTCCTCATATCGCTCCTAGTTACACAAACAGTCCTCATATCCCTCCTACACAGTAAATTTTACTCAAACTGGGTCCATTTGAGCCCAAGTGAGTACAATTTACTCAGTTTGAGTAAAATTTACTCTGCAAAATGTACTGTGTAGGAGGACTGTTTGTGTAACTATGAGCGATATGAGGACTGTGTGTAACTAGGAGGGATATGAGGACTGTGTGTAACTAGGAGATATATGAGGACTGTGTGTGTGTGTAACTAGGAGGAATATGAGGACTGTGTGTAACTAGGAGGGATATGAGGACAGTTTGTGTAACTAGGAGAGATATGAGGACTGTGTGTAACTAGGAGGGATATGAGGACTGTGTGTAACTAGGAGGGATATGAGGACTGTGTGTAACTAGGAGGGATATGAGGACTGTGTGTGTAACTATGAGGGATATGAGGACTGTATGTAACTAGGAGAGATATGAGGGCTGTGTGTGTAACTAGGAGAGATATTCATCACTGCCCCGTTTCAAAGGCCTCCTTAAGACACAGTCCTCATATTCCTCCTAGTTACACACACACACAGTCCTCATATCTCTCCTAGTTACACACAGTCCTCATATCCCTCCTAGTTACACACAGTCCTCCTATCCCTCCTAGTTACACAAACAGTCCCCATATCTCTCCTAGTTACACACAGTCCTCATATCTCTCCTAGTTACACAAACAGTCCTCATATCCCTCCTAGTTACATACAGTCCTCATATCCCTCCTAGTTACACACAGTCCTCATATCCCTCCTAGTTACACACAGTCCTCATATCCCTCCTAGTTACACACAGTCCTCATATCTCTCCTAGTTACACACACACACAGTCCTCATATCTCTCCTAGTTACACACAGTCCTCATATCCCTCCTAGTTACACACAGTCCTCATATCCCTCCTAGTTACACAAACAGTCCTCATATCCCTCCTAGTTACACAAACAGTCCTCATATCCCTCCTAGTTACACACAGTCCTCATATCTCTCCTAGTTACACATACAGTCCTCATATCTCTCCTAGTTACAGTGTTTCATCAGCAGGGAACAAAATAAGAACCCACCAAACGCCAATGGCGTGTAGATTTCCTCTTTGGCTGGTAAATTACAGAGGCTATTCAGCCACTCTGGCGTGTAAAATAATTGAGCATATTATTATAGAGTATTATATCAGGGCTATACAGTGCGAGCATTTCACTCGCATTTGCCTCTAAAAATAGATTTGTGCGAACCGGAAAAATCATTTAGGAGCACTGTTATAATGTGGGTTCACTGGGTTACTTGTCATTCAGGCAGTCAGACCTTCACCTGCAGTGTCCTATCAGACACACCTACTTAGGTAGTATAATGAGTAACAGCTGGGTGTTGCATTGGACCTGTATTGCTTTTGACAGCGTGAAATAAACATCACAAACGAGCATTCGGACTGGACCTTTACATTATTACATTGGCGACGAGGATAAACTAAACAGCTTGGAGTTTTAGCCGAACGTTAGAAAAATGACGACGTATGGGAAAATCCATGAGTTTGATCAGGAAACAGATGATTGGCAGCAGTACGTGGAACGTCTGGAATTCTACTTTGTGGCTAACAAGATCACAGATGCAGGACAAAAGCGAGCCATATTCCTGAGTGCATGTGGAGGAAAAGTCGGAGATTCGGACTTGATGGGGCTATTGGAACTTTTAAGTGATCACTTCACGCCTAAACCCAGTGCCATTCGAAAACGAGACAGCAAGGACAGTCTGTGTCATCATTTGTAGCCGAGCTGAAGAGAATCACTGAACATTGTGGGTGTAATATATATTCATTACTATTCCACTGAAGGATTACAGATCCTTAGATTCAGATCCTCTGGTGAATGAATGAATGAATGAATGAAAACTTTATTTAACAGATTGCAGAATGGGTACAATACAGTACGGCTCAATACATACAATTGTTAAGGGGATGCAGACCTGAGAAAGACGTTTGTCTTGTTTCCATCAGGGTCCCCCATTTTCAATTCATATAGACATTTATGACATACACAACATACATGACATTTATGGCATAGGGACATATAGGTATTTAGTACTGATACATTTGTGACATAGGCGGTATTCAAATATACAGTACTGTTACCCCTAGATCCTGACAGAGTATATACATATGATGGGGAGGGGACTGTACATTAGGAGGGGGTGGGTGGGTGGGAGGGAAATATACATACGGCGGGGAGGGAATATATACATGCGGTGGGGAGGAGACCGTCTATTAGGAGGTGGTGGGGGTTTTGGGCATTTACGGTGGCCAGTTTCGAATTGCAGCCTCCCGTAGGTGCTCTTTAAGGGCGGTTTTGAATGTGGGCAGGGATTCACATTCCTTTACAGCTTTGGGTAGGGCGTTCCACTGTGAGAGCATACTCTCCCCCACTGACCAGGCGACCAGAATACGTTGACCTTGTCACCTGTGCCTGGTCACAGGCTTGCCTGGTCAGAACTGCCTTTACAATAGCAGAAAGCCATACTGTATGTTAGCTAATAAATCCTTTATTACAAAACCATCCTCCTTTGTCATTTTCCCCATGCCAGCCATCTACACAACTTAGAGGTCGTGCTGAAGAGACTCTCAGCTGCAGGACTGCGTCTGAGGAGAGACACATGTGTGTTCATGGTACCAGAGATGGTTTACCTGGTTACAGACACATGCGTGTTCATGGTACCAGAGGTGGTTTACCTGGTTACAGACACATGTGTGTTCATGGTACCAGAGGTGGTTTACCTGGTTACAGACACATGTGTGTTCATGGTACCAGAGGTGGTTTACCTGGGTTACAGACACATGTGTGTTCATGGTACCAGAGGTGGTTTACCTGGTTACAGACACATGTGTGTTCATGGTACCAGAGGTGGTTTACCTGGTTACAGACACATGTGTGTTCATGTACCAGAGGTGGTTTACCTGGTTACAGACACATGTGTTCATGGTACCAGAGGTGGTTTACCTGGTTACAGACACATGTGTGTTCATGGTACCAGAGGTGGTTTACCTGGTTACAGACACATGTGTGTTCATGTACCAGAGGTGGTTTACCTGGTTACAGACACATGTGTGTTCATGTACCAGAGGTGGTTTACCTGGTTACAGACACATGTGTGTTCATGTACCAGAGGTGGTTTACCTGGGTTACAGACACATGTGTGTTCATGGTACCAGAGGTGGTTTACCTGGTTACAGACACATGTGTGTTCATGGTACCAGAGATGGTTTACCTGGTTACAGACACATGTGTGTTCATGGTACCAGAGGTGGTTTACCTGGTTACAGACACATGTGTGTTCATGGTACCAGAGATGGTTTACCTGGTTACAGACACATGTGTGTTCATGGTACCAGAGATGGTTTACCTGGTTACAGACACATGTGTGTTCATGTACCAGAGGTGGTTTACCTGCAGTAGGAGTTAGATCATTTTGTGTACTGTACTGTGTAGGGACTGTCCTGCTCCACTAGGGGCAGGCTTTTCTCATTCACTAGGCTGGGGGCGGGGCTGGCTTTTCTAATTCACAGGAGCGATCTTTTCTACCACAGTGCACAAACTCAACTCTACGTTGGCTTTGAGAGTTGTTTGATTGATTGAATCATAGGCGGCGGGTGGGCTTCAGGTCTAGGTAGGCTGTATAGGGAACGCCCCTGACCTTTTATTTTTGGTTGCACGCAAACTGTCCAGGTTCTGATTTCATATACACACACACACTACTAGGCTATACTACAGCGAGCCCCACTCATTTATATATAGTGCAAATTAAGTGTTCAAATGAAGGCATCCAATAATATATGAACCATTGTCTTACCTTAATGCAGATAAATGCGACGTTTCGTCTTGGTGAGAATTGAATCACAAGTTGCAATGAAGTGAAAGTTTTTCGTAATTTAGATCTCATCATGCTTTGAAAACAATGTACATACAGTAGCTCTAAAAAGTTTCCACGATTTGATGAACTCGGACTCTCATCATGTCCTCTTAGAGCAAGCCCTTGTTTGCCAAGATAAAACAACATACAGCCTCAGGTGATCGCTAGTTATGCCTCTCCTCGCTTATCTACAAAGCGATCGGCGGGCTGAAATTCAGAACACAGATGTTTGCTTTACTCTGCCAGGCCTGCGGGATCAGGATGATCATGTGAATGATGTGATTGGCCACATTATTTAACCTGAGCCTATGCGTGATTGGTTACTGCCTGTAGCTGGAATGTTAAACGCTGCCACCGATTGACACCTTCGTCGTTGACACCTCGGCCAGCGAGCCGGCTGCAGCACAAGACACACACAATAGCCAGCAGCCTGCGCATATATATTATATACATTTCTAGATTCCGAGCATAATATTCTGGGTAGGCATAGCCCCCCCTAGCCTTAATATACTCGCCGCCTATGGATTGAATTGATTGAAAACTTTATTAACAGATTGCAGAATGGGTACAGTACAGTACATTGAGAGTTGTTTGATTGATTGAATTGATTGAAAACTTTATTAACAGATTGCAGAATGGGTACAGTACAGTACATAGATGTAGCAGTACTGTCTATCTGTATGTCATGTATGTCATATATGTCCTGATGAATTGAAAATGGGGGACCCTGATGTAAACAAGACGAAAGTCTTTCTCTGGTCTGCATCCCCTTAACAATTGTGTGTATTGAGCTGTACTGTATTGTACCCATTCTGCAATCTGTTAATAAAGTTTTCAATCAATCAATCAAAACAGCTCAATACATACAATTGTTAAGGGGATGCAGACCAGAGAAAGACGTTTGTCTTGTTTACATCAGGGTCCCCCATTTTCAATTCATCATAAACAGGGGTGTAAAAAGTACCCAGAAATTATACTTTACTACTACTATTATACTAAGTACACTGTACAACTGTACAAGCAAAACTGTACATTGGAATATTGACGAAACCATACTTGGTAATTTACTGTACATTGGAGGGGGTTGGGTTAGGACATTTACAGGGGCCAGTTTCGAATTGCAGTCTCCCGTAGTTGCTCTTTGAGAGTGGTTTTGAAAGTGGGTAGTGTTGTGGAAAATGTGTATATGGGGTGGACTAGTTTAATATAGGTCAACTAGCAGTGCTCAAAGACACTAGGGCGACAGTCCGGCTGATGTTCTTAAAACAACTTTAAGTATGGGACAGATAGGGACAGATAGACATTTCGAGTACATCACATCTTGTTCTTTTCTGCTTTAATCTTGTACATCACATCTTGTTCTCTCTTTCACACACACACACATACTCTTTCACATTCACACACACACTCATTCTCTCTTTCACACACACACATACTCTTTCACATTCACACACACACATACTCTTTCACACTCACACACACACATCTCACTCACTCACACACACACACACTCATTTTCTCTTTCACTAATCTTGACTCCAGACTCCAGCTTTATCTCTCTTCGATGTTAAATCTATGTGTCATCTTAATGTACGTCATGTCATATCTGATATAATATGTCACGTCATCATATCTGTCATGTTGGGGCAGGGCTGGGAAGGTATTATCTGGGGGGCACGGGGGTTGGGAGGTTAGAGTGTTTTTCTTCAGCTGTGGTGACCGTCTGCTGATCCATAGCTCTTCTGTTAAACCTTCTTTCCTTAAATAAATTGCTTGTTGAAACTGGAAATAACGTCTCCTGCTGTGTTAACGACTACTCAGCCACAACATTTGGTGACCCTTGACCTGTAGATCGCCCTGCCGGGCCCCTCACACGGCCAGCTCCTGACCTCTCCCGTAGAAATTCTGGCGGTGTCGACAAGATAACAAGGTGAGCATTTTTGCTTTTTATTAGAATGTCCGTTTGAAATTCTGCGGGAGGAAAAAGTTGAGCTGGCTGTGTGACAGGTCTGGACGGACGACTAAAAAACGAACACGAGTGGTGAGGTGTTGACACAAGGCGAATCCTCTTTTAACAGGCTATAAATGCGCATTTTGAAAGAAAGCTAATCAATCTTAATTGCATGTTTTCGACCTTTTGGTCAAACTTTCTCTGACTCTTTACAAACACTCTCGCCCATTCCCCACTTCCCTTCTTATATCTATATTGTTGCATTGTCGCCCACTTTCCAGGAGGAGGCTAGTCAGGTAGAACGGAACCTCTGGATAACCAGGGGGGCTTGTCAGGATGATTTAGGTTTGTGGTGCAACAACGGTGGATTTGTGGTGGCTCCTGCTGGCCTGGTCGGACTGCTGATCCACACGGCGCATGACTTCTCTCATGCTCATCGGGGAGAGGTAAGGAGAAAAATCAGAGAATATGGCTTTTGGGCGCCAGATTTAACCAGTCAAATTGATCATGTGATACAGAGATGTACGGTATGTTTGAAAAATAATATACGTAAGGGGATTAGTGTGTCACCAGGACATATCCCCACGCCCAATGGCCCAATGCAAGACCTTGTAATTGATTACATTGACATGATTAAACCAATTAATCAGAAGAGATATATTCTTGTCGTTGTTTGTCGTTTTTCAAGGTGGGTGGAGGCGTGCGCCACCCGGCACAAGGATGCAGCATCGGTGGCCAAGTTCTTATGCCAAGAGGTGTGTCCAAGATTTGGGTTAATGGACAGAATCAGTTCGGACAATGGAAAAGAATTTGTCGACAAAACTGTACGTTTAATACTCTACATTTAGGCGTAAAACAGCGATTGGGGGCCGTTTATCATCCGCAGAGCCAGGGGTTGGTGGAACGCATGGACGGGACACTAAAAAACAAATTGGTTAAGATCTGTCAACACACAGGCTTGAATTGGCTAAACGCTCTCCCTTTAGCCTTGATGGCGTGTCGGTCGAGCGAAATTCACGGTCTGCGTTTTACACCGCACAAAATGATGTTAGGTCGTTGCATGGTAGTACCAGGCTTGCGCGCGACAGGCAAAGGTCCAAGTTTGGACATCCTGGACAATGATATGCGCGAGTACGTGAAATACATGTCAAAGATCCACAAAAATATTCTGGATCATGTCTCCAGTAGACAGGAGCATGAAACCGGGGAGGAGGTGAATAGGCCGACTACACCTCAAATCATACCGGGCGACTACGTTTATGTTAAAGTATTTAGGCGTAAATGGTATGGCGCACGACGGGAAGGGCCATACAAAGTCGTCCGAGCCACCGAAAGGGCTTTACAGGTTCAAGAGTCACAGATGTGGTTCCATATGTCGCATTGTGTAAAATCAATAGATACTGGCCAAGAATGGGAATCTGAACCACGGGCCCTTGAGCAAGAAACCGGGGCGGCGCAACCGCTAAACGAAGGGGAAGATGCGAATGATTATGGGGAGCCAGACAGAGGGCAACACGATTGGCCACCGGTAGGGGATGAGGGATTCCTACAGGAGCCAGACAGAGGAGAGGATTATGAATTGGAACATAATAATTTCTCCTCGGTGGACTTGGATGGTGTACCAGAAGGACCGGAGGGACCCGTGCTTAGCACAAGCCCGGAAAGAGATACTCGACCGCAACGAGTCATTAAGAAACCTCAAAGGTACACATAGGCAAAGTGGACTTGGATGGTGTACCAGAAGGACCGGAGGGACCCGTGCTTAGCACAAGCCCGGAAAGAGATACTCGACCGCAACGAGTCATTAAGAAACCTCAAAGGTACACATAGGCAAAGTGAGGGAAAGCTAAATGATAGGCCATGGAGAGAGCTTTCCGGGACATGTCTATTAAAAGAGACAGTCACCTAGTTACACCTAGTTTTAGCCAATCAAACGTGACGTTAGGCTAAAAATGGTCACGAACACGGATTCTCCAATCGGAAGCTCTCTGGCTCATAGAAAGACCCGCCCTCATGACGTAAAGTCTGGCGTATCCTAGGGGGAGGAGTTTAGTCTTTAAAGTACGCGGTTCAGATCAAGATAGACAGAATCCCACCAACAACACGGAGCGAGCAACACCCACTCTACATTCTTCCCCCTACTGGACGGAGGACCGCGGCGACGCATTGAGACGCATACCATCTACCATCGAAGAAGGAGCCGAGACGAGATTGATGCTTTTTAGTTAGTTAAAGTGAACTTTAGACTGAGTTCTGACGACCCTCGGCATAGCGACTGCATCCGGCAGGACTCATTGCATTGTTCTTTCAAATCTTTGATTTGTAAATTGTCTTTGGATCCCATTAAAAACGGATTCTTACATTAAATCCTCTCGATGACTCTTTCTTCAAAAGCCGCCTCTTTGTTGCCGTCGTGTAAAACCATTTCCTGGTTTTTTAAAGTACCACAGGGCTTTTAAGGTTTACACACAACGCAGAGTAGCATTAGCAGATTAGGTTCTGAGTATTCAGAACAAGAATAGCCCAGTTGGTGACTTCAAACACTCTCCAGAATAGATTATGTTTTCGCAACACCGAGACTATTTGATAACTATGAAGTGGAGATGGTACCCAATGCATTATCAGATCATTGTTATTTACTCCTAAAAGGATCATTTGGTGTACTATCATCCCGAGCCCCAAGATGGCGCTTTAACACAACACTGCTGAATAACAAGGAATTCATTACACAACTCAAAGAAGCTCTTTCAGTATTCCTACCAGAGAATGTGAACTCGGTAAAGGGAATGATCAAGGATTTCACGGATAGCTTTTCATCCAAAATACGCAAGAATCGATGCTCAAAACTGGCGGAATTAGAAACGCTCTACTCTACATTATTTACTTCTTTACAATATAACGACTCGGCTCGACTGGAATCTCAAGTTAATTTACTAAAAATAGAGATTAACGCCATTTACAGACAACAATCTGAAGTACAAATACGTAGCACAAAACAGCATTACTCTCAAGGTTCCAAACCAAGTCACCTACTAGCTACGCGATTAAGAGTTAATGCAAAATTTGCAGATATAACCTCCATTAAAGCACAACAAGGACTTGTAACAGACACCAAAGAAATAAACACGACATTCAAAGAATTCTACTCCAACTTGTATAAATCAGAAACGACCTTCGATCAAAACAAAATGGACACATATCTTAATCAAATTAACCTACCCAAACTTTCAGAGGATGATGCTAAACAGTTAGAAACACCAATCACACTAGAGGAACTCAGGAAGGCCATATCCAGGGCTGTACGCTAAGCTTTTTCACAATGAGAAATTTAGGGGCAAAAAATATTTTTTAGGGGCAAATTTTTAAATAACAATTTTACCATTATTAAAAAAATATGTTCCTCCTGCCTTATTACTGCGGTCCTTTTATTTAACATTTAAGTGCGTTTGTTTTCAGGTTTGTATCTTTTATAATGAACCAACTGAGAAAGTGTGTAAATCACTAATAGAACAAAAACAACAAACTGTGTGTGTGCGCGCTTGTGTAGTGCTCCTTGAATGAGACCACAACACACACACACCATTGCATTAATCAGGAGGACAAGAAACTCTGCATACATTTGTTTCACAATGAAAAGTGCTTTAGAAATCAAATGAATTATTATTGTAAATAACCCCATGAAAGGTTTATTATTTGTATGGGTAATTACCTGCTTCATATTTGTGATGTTACTGGTTTCAGTGTGTGCCTAAAGTGATCAATGTGTTGGGCCGTTTATAGAGATCTATGCCAATTAATGTTTATGTATATCCGGGACTTTTTTTAATAAGAATTGAGAGGTATTTGTATATGTGACCTTTATTTTGAAAACCGTGTTGCGACGCAACCTTATTTACATTTGCGCTTTTGACAGTGAAATGTTCAGTCCAACTTAGCTCGAAGGAAAGACTAATCAAAAAGGTTTAATTGACCCGTATGAGGCTCTTACGGTAGGACTTTGATTGTTTATAGAAGTGGAATGTAATACTATGCTAAACTAGAAATAAACAGTGATTTTACCAGCAGTAAAGTTGCAAGCCACTTTCATTTCATATAAGGGGAACCTTGACAATTATTAGTATTATCTTATTTGCATATTGTCTCATTATTAGATAGATAGATAGGTTGATATTTTATAAATTTAAGTAGACAGTATTTCACGTCCTAATAGTGGGCTACTACTACTCACCTAATGCATGGCTGAACCTGAACGTTAGAAGTGTCCGTGTCCCCGTCAATCAATCATCACGTCAATCATCATCATCTTATCATCTCTCCACATCGGACGTGGTTGTCATAAGATGGACTGATATCCACTCCGTTGTTCTTGCAGAGCAAAATTTGCGTCTTAAATGTATTGAAAGGAGGTGCTTCTTTGGCGATGCAATAGCCCATATTGAAAGGAAGAGAGGCCACATTCAGTTTCGTTTTGCTAGGAATTATGGGATTTGGTGTTGGATGTATAGACTACGCAGATAGGGACATGGTCTTTAATCGCACGATAGACTACAAGTACCAAGTATATAGCGTGACCCAGATTCACTCAGGCTATCGGTGATCGCAGTAAGTTCATTCATTGCCGACAGATTCTTTCATAGCACCACGACATTGTGTCGCACTGTACAGCCTTGGTTGTAGGCTAATGTTTTTTTTTAAATGTATCTAATTTGTATGGATTAATTTAGGAGTGAAATGCGAATGAAGGGTTGAAATCACAACTCGCAACGTTGCTCCCAAATAATATTTCCAACTCTCAACGGCCAAATTAAGGGGCAATTTGCGACGAGATCGTCGCAGTGTACAGCCCTGGCCATATCCGAAATGCAAAGTGGTAGGGCTCCTGGAAGAGATGGTATCCCACCAGAAATGTACCTCTCATGTTGGGACATAATTGGACCCCTATTACTTAATATGATTTTATACTCAGTCAAGGAGGGGAACTTTCATAAGAACGACAATATTGCACTCATAACAGTCCTCCTTAAAAAAGACAAAGACCCCACCGAGTGCGGTAGTTATAGACCCGTAAGCCTCCTCGGAGCCGATATCAAACTGTTCTCTAAGGTATTAGCCATCAGACTTCAAAAGCATATGACGTCTTTAGTTCATCCGGATCAAACTGGCTTCATAAGAAACCGCTTGATCACTGACAACATAAGACGATTACTATACGTACTAGATGCCAGCAAGGACGACACCACACCCAAGGCGATGCTGTCCCTGGATGCAATGAAAGCTTTTGATAGGCTGGAATGGTCGTATCCATGGGCAGTATTAGAAAGGATGGGGTTAGGAAAAGGATTCATTGATATGATTAAAGTATTATACAAAGACCCATCGGCCATGATTACAACAGGTATAATCACCTCCGGAATATTCCCGGTATCACGCTCTTCTAGACAAGGTTGCCCTCTTAGTCCCGGACTATTCGATTTATCACTAGAACCTTTAGCACAATATATAAGACAATCCCAACTCATAGAACCAATCGTAATCAAGGGCACACAACACAAAATTAGTCTATATGCGGACGACGTAATACTGTTCATGCAAAACCCTAACACCGCAATGCCTCATCTTCTCAAGTTGATTAATGACTTTGGCGACCTATCGGGATTTAAAATAAACTGGCCAAAGTCGGCTTTCCTTCCACTGAACGCCCCTGCAAAGAATACAAGTCTTCCAGAAGAAATACCAATGGTTAAACACTTTAGATGCTTGGGAGTTGAAGTATTCCCTACCATAAGCCAAACGGTGAAACACAATTACATAGAAATCCAAAATAAAATAAAATACGACCTTGACAGGTGGTCAAAACTTAAAAACTCAGTACAGGCACGGGTAGGGGTGGACGGTATGGTATAAAATTTATATCACGGTATAATTTGAAGCATAGACGGTAACGGTATATATCACGGTATCATCGTTTTTGATAAAAAAAAAATTATTTTTATTTTATATAATTTTTTTTTATAAAATATATATATTATATAATTAGACTTGTACTTGTATTATCTGCGAGACATCGCCACCACGCAACAAGCTCCACTGTCTGTGTGTACTCTAGTAGCCTCCAGCTACGGCCAGGATTCTCCGGAGCTGCACCTGGACCTATACTCGAGTAGCCTCGAGCAGAGCTACGGCCAGGATTCTCCGGCGCTGCACCTGGACCCTATTGTATTGGTATAACGTTAGCAAGCCCTCAGCTCGAATACGCATCGAATCAGTGTTATAAGACATTGATATCAGGAGCTATCTGTAGCTACTGCATATATAACGTTAATACAACGCCTCAGTGAATTATTTAGTTCAATGGGACATTTCGTTTTGAACGGTGAACTAACTTGCGTTAACGTGAGCTAACAGGTAGCATACACGTCTCTAGTACTAGACTTTGTGGAGCGTTTGTTGATGTCAGGAGCTATCGGTAGCTGGCCGACTAGATACCGTTCGGTTAGACAATGCCCCATCATGTATTAAACTAAAAGTGAATAGTTGACTGGGTCATTTTGTAACGGTAGCTAAGCTAACGTTAGCTCAGGGAGACGCCGCCGTCCTCCCGACAGCTCCCGTGTCCCGTCCCACTAGACTACTAGACCCGTGTTTACATGCGTGCGGTAGGGGCTGGGACGCCCACTGCGCGAAGCCTCCTAAATAACTTTTTCCAGTTCGCACATATCTATTATCTATGACTAATTCTATCTATTTTTAGGGGCAAATGCGAGTGAAATAGTCGCGCTGTGGTTACATGACGTCATTGCTATTTTAGAGCTGCACTACTACCGGTTACACGGTATAGTCAAAATCCATACCGTAGAGCAAATTCATACCGTTTATACCGTATACCGTTTATACCGTCCACCCCTAGGCACGGGTTTCAATAGTTAAGATGGATGTCTTACCTAGAATCAACTTCATCAGCTCAATGCTTCCGTTACCCCCTCCAGATGGTTACTGGAAAAAATTACACTCTTCCGCATATACATTTATTTGGAATAACAAACCACCACGTATAAAAAGATCCACCGTACAGAGAAAAAAAGCCGACGGAGGGATGGCAATCCCAAATTTTTTCCACTATTTTAAAGCGTACACTTTAAGACCACTGACAACCTGGTTTGAACCCCAAGCATCAGTATCCTGGAGAAATTTAGAAGTAAATATAGTAGAACCACAGAGACTGCAGGACATAGTATACACCAAAATATCAATTAAGCAATGCAAACTGAAATTTGGCCCCATAATTACACATGCGATCCGGATATGGCGTGAAACACAAAAAAAATATTCTAATCCACATAAATGGCATAATCATACTCCCTTATTCAATAACATTGCACTCCTGATTAGAAAACGACCTATAAGATTCCCTAGATGGGAAAAGCAAGGCATACATACATTATGAGATGTTTTCAACAAACAGGGTATTTGTAGCTATGATGAAATAGAATTTTTTTTATCTCACCGGTTCTACATATCTTTTTTACGCACAATTATTTTTATGTTTCAAGACTCACAGTGTTCCATTAAGGATACCAATTGCACACCACAGATACCACACATTTTTCTATGAAAGAGAGACATCGAGAGGTTTTGTATCAGATTTGTATCATCAATTACTAACGGCTTCGTATGAAACCCTCCACCTAGACTCTGTTTGGAGGAGGGATATACCAGACCTAGAAAAAGATTTTGATTGGCAAGAAGCCTGGGCAAATGATCGACTTGCATCAAGGAACCCGGACCATCAACAAATCAATCTTAACTATATTCATAGGACATACTTGACTCCTATAAGACTGAACAGAATGGGTCTTAAACAAGAGAAATATCAACAGCTAGAATTTTGGGTCTCAATGAATCCAAAATGGCAATGTGGTTAGAAGTGGTGGAGAGAATAAAAGCCAGCATATAATGGTAGTGTCTGGTTAGGAACAAATTATAATGGTTGGATTATCCAATGGGGGGTCCGGGAGAGGGGGGTACGAGCTGGAGCATATGTGTATTTGTATATCCTATTGTGTGTTGTCATGTTTGTTTATGTGTTTGTTTAAAAAATAATAAAAAAATAAAATACAAAAAAAAGATATTCTGGGAAGAAGTGACCCAGCAATTATCAAATCTCTTAATTCTGAATATACCTGTACACCCCTCTATATTACTGCTGAATGATGTTTTTGAATATGCAGTACCTATACAGCAAAAGAGATTGGTTTTATCTGGTATTACAGTGGCTAAAAAATTGATAGCATCACGATGGTTTCAACCGGAAAAAATGTGCCGAAAGGTCTGGATTCTTACATATCTCGAGGTGATTTATCCAGAAATATCTACAGCAAGAATTTGGGGTCTCAATGAATCCAAATTGACAATGTGGTTAGAAGTGGTGGAGAGAATAAAAGCTAGCATTTAATGGTAGTGTCTGGTTAGGAGCGAAGGATAATGGATGGATTATCCATTGGGGGGTCCAGGGCGGGGGGTGCGAGCAAGAGCATAATTGTGTAGGGGAATAGATAGCAGGTATTAGGGGTATATCTTGTATAAGACATTTATCCAAACGGTGAGTTAACTGATGTACACTGTTTTACAATGCTTGTATATCTAATCATGTGTTGTCATGTTTGTTTATGTGTTTGTTTAAAAAATAATAAAAAAATAAAATACAAAAAAAAAAAAAAAAATCACGTTCTGCAGAAAGCTGCAGAAAACGATAAAAAACGATAAAAACATACTTATACTTTAGACCGTACCGTATTTTAGTATGAATATGTGAATGAAAAAGTATAACGTTGCTACACCCTGAACAATAGATACTTGATGTTGAATGGGCCATAGTAATGTCAATTTAGCAATACAATTTAAAAAGTTATAGCCCTGCAAAGAAGGGGAACTTCTCCATAGACAAATAGAGCTGGCAGAGCTGCCACACTAGTCACAGGAATAGGGCTACTCTCCTGTGTGAATTCTCTGGTGTCTTTTCAGATTACTCAGAATACTAAAGCTCTTCCAACACTGGCCACAGGAGTAGGGCTTCTCTCCTGTGTGAATTCTCTGGTGTATTTTCAGATACTGTTGCTGAGCAAAGCCCTGTCCACACTGGCCACAGGAGTAGGGCTTCTCTCCTGTGTGAATTCTCTGGTGTATTTTCAGACTCTGTTGCCCAGTAAAGCCCTGTCCACACTGGTCACAGGAGTAGGGCTTCTCTCCTGTGTGAATTCTCTGGTGTGTTTGCAGACTAATCAGATGACTAAAGCTCTTTCCACACTGGCCACAGGAGTAGGGCTTCTCTCCTGTGTGAATTCTCTGGTGTATTTTCAGACTCTGTTGCCGAGTAAAGCCCTGTCCACACTGGCCGCAGGAGTAGGGCTTCTCTCCTGTGTGAATTCTCTGGTGCGTTTTCAGATTCTGTTGCTGAGTAAAGCCCTGTCCACACTGGTCACAGGAATAGGGCTTCTCTCCTGTGTGAATTCTCTGGTGTGTTTGCAGACTATATTGCAGAGTAAAGCCCTGTCCACACTGGTCACAGGAGTAGGGCTTCTCTCCTGTGTGAATTATCTGGTGTGTTTGCAGACTAATCAGATGACTAAAGCTCTTTCCACACTGGCCACAGGAGTAGGGCTTCTCTCCTGTGTGAATTCTCTGGTGTGTTTTCAGATGCTGTTGCTGAGTAAAGCCCTGTCCACACTGGTCACAGGAGTAGGGCTTCTCTCCTGTGTGAATTATATGGTGTGATTGCAGATGAGACCGTTGACTAAAGCTCTTCCCACACTGGTCACAGGAGTAGGGCTTCTCTCCTGTGTGAATTCTCTGGTGCGTTTGCAGATTACATCGATGACTAAAGCCCTGTCCACACTGGTCACAGGAGTAGGGCTTCTCTCCTGTGTGAATTATCTGGTGTGATTGCAGATGAGACCGTTGACTAAAGCTCTTCCCACACTGGTCACAGGAGTAGGGCTTCTCTCCTGTGTGAATTCTCTGGTGTATTTTCAGACTCTGTTGCCAAGTAAAGCCCTGTCCACACTGGCCGCAGGAGTAGGGCTTCTCTCCTGTGTGAATGCGTTGGTGTTTATTGAGATTCATCTTTGAACTGAAGCTTTTTCCACACTGGTCACAGCAGAGACCTTTTCTTCCATCCAAGCCTCTTGGTTTCTTCCCAGGCCTGACAGGACAGCTATCTGGATGGAGATAATGACGGAGAAGAGTGTCAGAGGAAGGAGAGAAAGATAATTGGTTATTTTATTCAGCTTTAGTTTCTATGTAAGAGGTTTATAATGGTATGTATCTTGGTTTTATAGTTTAAGAACAGTGTAGTCCAGAGTCATCTACAGTTATAGACTTAAACCACTTTGTTTCAAGCACCAGTTAGTCAACAGTTTCTGGAGCAGAAGTGGTTATCGTGGCTATGGTTAAGGTCAGTTTAATTTAGTCCAGGACTAAAGCCCCTTTAGTCTCAGGTTATGACAGATTTAAGTGTCACCTTATGGATAAAATATTACATCACACTATGGGACATTTCATATACCGGTATCTGTAACAATATATATCACGATATAGTATGTTTTCTGTAAATTGGATGAAACATTTGTCTACAAAATAACCACATAATCCATGACTACTTTTGAATAATCATGAGTTTAAACTAAATACAAATGAAAGGCATTTTCTCTTTTTATTTGGAAGCAACGTTGAACAGAACGTGATGCTCATGTTTCTTACTACAGACCCAGACCCATGTACTGAATACCTCTTCACCTACGACTGAACTCCTGTACACGGCACCAACACTAGGGCTGCAACTAACCATTATTTTGTTATCGATTCATCTAAACTATACATTTTCCAGAAAAACAACAATTGATTCTATTTATCCTTGGACCAGTTTAACCTAGAATTGCTAATCAGGTAACCAAAACGTCCTCTTTTGCCCGGACGCGTCTATTCTTATCCTGACGGATTTATGCTTCCGCGTTTGCGTTTTGCGCTCTGATTGGCCACTGACGTTTATGGTGGCTCCAATCGTGTGACGGCAAGTTCTTTCGCCGGTTAAGCTTAGGCACTCTTTCGAAGTTGGTTAAGGTTAGAGTTTGTCTTAGAGCAGGGCGATAGAACGCCAGCCCTGATTCCAAACTCTAACCTTAACCAACTTCGAAAGAGTCACCTAAGCTTAACCAGTGATAAACTAGGCGTTAGGTAGTTTGCTGCTGTTCGAGGCGGAAATGGGGGCGTCACGCGATTGGGCGCACATGTCACATGACCAGAAACGTCAGTGGCCAATCAGATCGCACCAGAAACGTCAGTGGCCAATCAGATTCGCAGAACGCGAAAGCGGAAACATAAATCCGTTAGGATAAGAATAGATGCTGCCCGGACACGTCCACTATTCACACCCCGTCCGGGGCGCGTCAACATTTTAGGCAACCAACTTGTGTTCAGCGTTTCTCTGATTGACCATGTGACCGCGGCAGCGCGAGAGAGCGGCAGTGCGGAAATAGGCTGCATTCTATTGCCATGCTCTGCGACAAACTCTAACCTTAACCAACTCCGAAACAATGCCTAAACTTAACCCTAACCTTAACCAACTCCGAAACAATGCCTAAACTTAACCCTAACCATAACCAACTCCGAAACAATGCCTAAACTTAACCCTAACCTTAACCAACTCCGAAAGAATATTGCCATGCTCTAAGACAAACTCTAACCTTAACCAACTCCGAAACAATGCCTAAACTTAACCCTAACCTTAACCAACTCCGAAACAATGCCTAAACTTAACCCTAACCTTAACCAACTCCGAAAGAATGCCTAAACTTAACCGGCGAAAGAATGCATGTAAAAAAATTAAATAAAAATAAAATTAAAATTAAGTGATTCGAACTTGTCACCAACGCACCGCAGGATCCACAGCAAGGCGGCGAACCAGTTGAGCTAACCGTCGATGTTAAAAGAGGGGGGATTACGGCTGCATAATGCCGCGGCGCCGCGGGGGCGTGGCTAGGCGCAAGCTGGTTGCCTAAAATGATTAAGCGTCCGGGGCGTCCGGTGGGGTTTTCTAAATTCATGAAAATGTCATCACATGCAAACAGAGGAAGCGGACAGATTTGATTCTGCTCACAAAGCCAAAGCGCAAGTGTACATTTACAGATGAATTGCAGAGGGAATTCCCAATGTACCGACCCAGTCGGGACAAGAAGCGGTGTGCAATGCTTGACCATATGTTTCCGTGTCTAATAAAGGTGCCGGAGATCTCAAAGCTCACATGGACACAGAAAAACATGAAATTGCTTTTCATTTATCTATTTATTTAACTGTATTAAACGATATAAAACGAATTGGCCATAATTTACTGAGCAAACTAATGCTTACTGCTGTAACCTACTAATAACACTTAAAGTAAATCTGAAGATTATTATATAGCACATGCCTTGGACAACTGTAGCGTGTGCTTGTTTATACAGAGCCCCTTTCATGACTGTGATGCAAGCCCTGCTTGAATACAGGGGCAGGGCTTGCATCACAGTCACGAAAGGGGCTCGTTTATACAGAGCTGGTGGTATGACTTGCTGGCTGAAATACGGACAAGAGGGAACTAGGTAGCGGGGCTATTACTCTCTATGCTCTATGTGCTTAAACCCAGTGTTCTCGACAACGGAGTATGGTCGCAGATCTGCTGCTATAAAAACACATATGGCGTTTGTTATCGTTTTGGCCCGGTCTGAATTAATAGCGAGATGCTGCTTGAATGCCACGGGGAGCTGGGTTTGTACTAGGGTCTGTTTCTTCCTTGTTCCAGTGATATTCACATTCGGGTGATGCCGTTTCAAATGCGTGATAAAGTTTGCAATAAAGTTGAACAATGCCGGCACATAGCCCCTTTCGTGACTGTGATGCAAGGCTTGCATCACAAGTGTGCATCACAGTCACGAAAGGGGCTAGCCGGCACGTAGCTTTAGTGCGATTCACCTGTCTTTGTCCATTACTGTGGTTAACTGGGAATCCGAAATGATCCCAAACGGGAGACTTGAATGTTGTGGGAGCATCTTCTAGCTCTGGCTCGTCAGTTAGTATTGCACTCGCCACTCTAAGGCTAATATGCTATGCTGAATTACAGCTCTTGTTCAGCGTGGCTGCGTGGGATGAAGAAACAACATCCGGTTAGTTGTGCACGTTATATTAGGGCCGGGGGGATTTAAGTTCCGCAAAAAAAGGTTCCGTACCGTTGCAATCGTTCGGTGCACAGCTCGTACTGTACCGGAGGACCACATTGAGGCGGTACAGTACGTATTTGCGTACCGTTACACCCCTAGTAGGGATGCACCAAATATTCGGCCACCGAAACATATCGGCCGAAAGTAGTTAAAAAAGGCCCTTTCGGCTTTCGGCAAAGAACATCAAAGAACAGGGTTACGTTCGTAACCTAACGTGTTGTTGTGATGACGTAATCAAAACGCGGCTACAAGCACGGCGATACTCCCCAATATTCAGAAGTAAATTAACGTAGATGCTGTTATGCTTAACACCCAGTACTATTCACTTTACTTAATTTCTAAGATTAGATTGGATAATTTAGTCCGGAGTCCGGACTTTGAGAATGCCTGTGTTAGACCTACAGTATAATACTGCCAGCTGCTATAACAAAACCAAAACTATCGGTATCGGCATAGACGATCGGTGGCAAAAAACGTGATCGGAGCATCCCTAACGCCTACTATTTATATGAATGATATTGTCTCCGATATTGTCAGGATCATCTCTATGCGGATGACACTAGGGGTGGACGGTATGGTCTAAAATTTATATCACGGTATAATTTGAAGCATAGACGGTAACGGTATATATCACGGTATCAGTGTTTCCGTTAGAATAATTTTTTTTGCCTGATAGGCAGGCTATATAAAGAATGACATCCTCAAGGCATGTAGATTTATAATATTTTAACTTAAAACTAGGCTACTTTTGCGTATAAAGTCATTATATTCCAAATAAAATAAGTCCCGAGTCCGTGCTGCTCCCATTGCAAACAGCCGGGCTGGATGCTGGATTTTGCTAGAAGCATATGTAGCTGCAGAGCCGCAGAGCCAGCGGCGCTTTCAGGTCTGGTCACAGCTTTCAGCCGTTGGGTGGGGGGGCGCTGTTGAGCGGACCTGACCTGAAAGCGTGTTGCTTTCTAACAGCGGAGGAGTGCAAGAATGTGACAATTTGACCATGTGACCGCGGCAGCGCGAGAGAGCGGCAGTGCGGAAATAGGCTGTCTATTGCCATTCTCTAAGACAAACGCTAACCTTAACCAGCTCCTTAACAGCGCCTAAACTTAACCGTTCTACCCTTAACCAACTCCGAAACAATGCCTAACCTTAACCTTAACCATGCCTAACCTTAACCATAGAAAGAATATTGCAATTCTCTAAGACAAACTCTAACCTTAACCAGCTCCTTAACAGCACCTAAACTTAACCGTTCTAACCTTAACCAACTCCGAAAGAATGCCTAACCTTAACCTTAACCGGCGAAAGAATACACATTAAAAAAAAATTTGATGGGATTCGAACTTGTCAACAACGGACCGCAGGACCGCTGCGCTGCCAGGTGAGCTGAGCTTCGAATGAAAATCATGGCGGATTAGGGCTACATAATGCCGCAAGCTCTGCCGCTCCGCTCTGCGGTTGCCGCGCCTGCCGCGGGGCGTGTCGCAGCCAATCAGGGAAAACGCGGAAGCAACGGCAGCACTGCTCCGCTGTTAATAAGCAATAGGCGACCTGAAAGCGTCGCTGGCTCTGCGGCTGCATGCTATTCGCAAATCCACTGCTGCCGCCGTCCTCCCGGCTCCCGCTGCAGCCGTCGTTATCATAACACTACACGCATATCATAATGTTTACAGCAAACTGTAGATGATCACCAGGTATGTTTTATTAACGTAGAATAATTCATATAAGAAAAACGATAGGGACATCTCTTACCTTTCTCCACTGGTTAAAAATGCCAGGAACTGAAATTGAAACTTGCTGTGCGCCGCGGTGATATGTGTTTATTATGAAATGACAATTGCGTGTTGACACGCCCACTGCGCGAAGCCTGCTAAATAACTTTTTCCAGTTTGCACATATCTATTATCTATGACTAATTCTATCTATTTTTAGGGGCAAATGCGATTGAAATAGTCGCGCTGTGGTTACATGACGTCATTGCTATTTTAGAGCTACTCTACCGGTTACACGGTATAGTCAAAATCCATACCGTAGAGCAAATTAATACCGTTTATACCGTATACCGTTTATACCGTCCACCCCTAGATGACACTATCGTCTATTGTGTTGTTGACAACTACCCATTAAAAATGTACAACTCTCATTTAATACTTTGCAGGATACGCTGTTAATCTTAAACTGGTACTCAAACCAAACAAAGTTCATGCTCTTCTCTAAAGCATACCTGTCAACCCTCCAGTTTTTCCCAGCAATACCTACGTATAATAAACAAGCTAAATAAAGAGGATTTATCCATCTGGAGCAGAAAAAATATGGAGGATAATAAACTGTTTTTATATTTTTATAACAACTGACTCTATCTCAATTTCTACAGCTTACTGTCATGGCTCTTTTTAAAATATTCCACAACAGAACTATTCGGTACAGCCCTAGCATGTTTCGATATGGTCAATTATCTCACTTTTACTAGGTGACTAACTCAAATATGCGACCAGAAAGAAAAAAAAGGAAAATGGACATAGGGACGTTTTTTAGTCAAAGGGCAGCAGAGACAAGTGATACAGGGACACAGGTAAGGTCTTACAATGGCTTAGGAGGGCTGTACGCTAAGCTTTTTCACTAGGGGCACATTTGCCCCTAAATGAGAAATTTAGGGGCACATTTTTAAATAACAGTTTTATCATTATAGTGCAAAAAAATATGTTCCTCCTGCCTCATTACTGTGGTCCTTTTATTTAACATTTAAGTGCGTTTGTTTTCAGGTTTGTATAATGAACCAACTGAGAAAGTGTGTAAATCACTAATAGAACAAAAACAACAAACTGTGTGTGTGCGCACGCTTGTGTAGTGCTCCTTGAATGAGATCACCACAACACACACACACCATTGCATTAATCAGGAGGACAAGAAACTCTGCATACATTTGTTTCACAATGAAAAGTGCTTTATAAATAAAATGAATTATTATTATTGTAAATAACTAGGGCTGTCTTAAATACTTCGAAGCTTCGTTCGATGGCACAAGCTTTGAACATTAAAAAATAAAATAAAAAAATTCTCCTCCAAAATCTTGCGCCTCCATGCCAATGAAACGAAAGTAAGCGGTGCCTCGACTCCACCTCTCTACAACAAGCATGTGGAGATTATCTGTGTTGAAAACAACAAGGACATGTGCAGCAGACATGTCGACGACGAAGTCATCAGACGTGTGGTTACACTTTAAAATATGCAAAGACAATGCCCAAAAAGCCGAGTGCCACAAGAAAATGGCATATCACAACTCTACAACAACTTTGTCAAATCACCTAAAAAACGTAAGTATCGTTGTACACGACGGCGACGCCACACAAAACATTAATAAGGCTATGCCTATGCTGCTATGACTAATGTGTTACCAAGTTGGCTAATTTAATTGGAATCATCTGCTTTTGTAGGTGCATTGTCTGATATAATTATAAATTAAATATAATATAATTGTTTCCTTGATAGACGAAGGTTGCAACATAATTATGTAATGTCATGTCATTGGCTGTGAGAGCAGCCCCACTGCACCCAGGCAGGGCAGCCGAGTGAAACCTTGTTGGCTGCGTCACAGTCACGAAAGGGGCTACTTAATTAATTAATCCAATCCACTTTATTTATAGAGCACATTTAAAAACAACAACGTTTACCAAAGTGCTGTACAAGTCCCACAACATAAGATAAAAAAGAAGAAAATATTATAATTAAATTTGTCAGCCCTATAAATAACCCCATGAAAGGTTTATTATTTTTATGGGTAATTACCCGCTTCATATTTGTGATGTTACTGGTTTCAGGGTGTGCCTAAAGTGATCAATGTGTTGGGCCGTTTATAGAGATCTATGCCAATTAATGTTTTATGTATATCCGGGACTTTTTTTTATAAGAATTGAAAGGCCTACTACGGTATTTGTTATGTTACCTTTATTTTGAAACCCGTATTGCGACGCAAACCTTGTTTAAATTTGCGCTTTTGACAATGAAATGTTCAGTTCAACTTAGCTCGAAGGAAAGACTAATCAAAAAGGTTTATTTGACCCGTATGAGGCTCTTATGGTGGGACTTTGATTGATTATAGAAGATGAATGTAATACTATGCAAAACGAGAAATAAACAGTGATTTTACCAGCAGTAAGTTGCAAGCCACTTTCATACAGGGAACGGTGACAATTATTAGTATTATCTTATTTGCATATTGTCTCATTATTAGATAGATAGATAGGTTGATACTTTATTGATCCCTGGAGGGAAATTTAAGTAGACAGTATTTCACGTCCTAATAGTGGGCTACTCACGGCTGAACGTTAGAAGTGTTCGTGTCCGACTCCCCGTCAATCATCACTGCCAGATCAGACTTAATTTCACCGGCTATGGTCTCTTATCATCAGTGTTGTGCTAGTTACTGAAAAATAGTAACTCAGTTACTTTACTAGTTACTCATTTCAAAAGTAACTCCGTTATGTTACTAGTTACTTACACCCAAAAGTAATGCGTTACTGTGAAAAGTAACTATTTAGTTACTTGAAGAATAAAAAAAATGGCTCCCATGCATTTACTCAAAATAGGTTGATCAACTTGACAGTTTCCATTCACATCACTGAACTCTGCTAAGCAATGTGGTCTAGAGATACAAACACAAATCTGACACAAACACAAATGTCCCGACGTAATAAGAAATGCACCGTGCCTAATTGCTCGGGGAGGTTGAGCGCAGGCACGTTGTAGGTTGCGCGCATGCACGTTTAGGTTTGCGCGCATGCACGTCTAGGTTCTAGGTTTAAAATAAGTGCTTGAACAGCCTTGATATCTGTCGCCGGAGCGTTTCATTATAATAAACCGTCTTGCAACGTTGTTTAAGATATCAATCGTGCATTGCAACGTTAGAATAGTTAGGATATCAATTGTGCATGAAAGGACTATATTTATATTGTTTGATTAGTATTGATGAGATTCGTTGATCAACTTGAGTTTCCATTCATTTACATTCACATCACTGCACTCACCTCACCAGTGTCTGTCGAGATGTAACGTTATTCCAGCAGCAACATTTTCTTTATCTCATTTCCATGTTGTACTGTATATTCTCTCTCCAAGTAGTTGGAAATAGTTTTCCGTCCCATTTGCTGTGTGTCGCCTCGTATCATTCTACGCGGGTGGCGAGTGGATTTGGATGAGTCCTGGTAGTTAACGTTAACTTAGACTCCAGTATCTTTGAGCCAAAACACAAATGACATAACTAAAACGTTATTTTCTTTTCGCTCGACAAAAGAGAAATACGCGAGGGCGCTGCCATTATCAGTCAGGAATAGTAAACAAAACACGCCCCCAGCACAGCATTTCCCCGCAGCCAGAGAGGATATGAGGATAATAATAATAATAATCACTACCGCTCGCCATCAATCTACGCCGTATATAACGCAAATAACGCAGTGACGAACCATTCAGTAACGTAAGTAGCGTTACTGAATTTCAAAAGTAATGCGTTAGAGTACTAGAACTCGCCAAAAGTAACTTTGTTACTGTAACGCGTTACTTTGTAATGCGTTAGTCCCAACACTGCTTATCATCTCTCCACATCGGACGTGATTGTCATAAGATGGACTGATATCCCCTCCGTTCTTCTTGGAGAGCAAAATTAGCGGCTTAAACTTATTGAAAGGAAGTTCACATTCAGTTTCGATTCGAATGTTCGCTAGGAATTCTGGGATTTGGTGTTGGATGTAATGACTCTACCAGACAGGGACATGGTATTTAATCGCAGGGCTGTACGCTAAGCTTTTTCACTAGGGGCACACTTGCCCCTAAATGAGAAATTTAGGGGCAAAAAATATTTTTTAGGGGCACATTTTTAAATAACAATTTTATTTATATCAATTGTTTTTGATTTAATTTTTTTTTAATAAAATATATATATTATATAATCATACTTGTAGTTGTATTATCTGCGAGACATCGCCACCACGCAACAAGTCAAAATGCTCGCTATATGCAACCAGCTCCACTGTCTGTGTGTACTCGAGTAGCCTCCAGCTACGGCCAGGATTCTCCGGAGCTGCAGCTGGACCCTATACTGTAGCCTCCAGCTACGGCCAGGATTCTCCGGCGCTGCAGCTGGAACCGATTGACTATATTCAGCGTGCCCTCAGCTCGAATACGCATCGACTCAGTGTTATAAGACATTGATATCAGGAGCTATCTGTAGCTATTTAGTTTAATGGGACGTTTCGTTTTGAACAGTGAGCTAACGCGAGCTATCATGCACTACTAGACTTGCTGGAGCATTTGTTGATATCAGTAGCTAGCCGGCTGGCAGCCTCACCGAGTTCCCAGTGTCCCACCACTAGAGACTAGTGTTTACAACAGCCAAGGGTGCGGGAGGGAGGAGCAGCAGCAGACGCCGCAGCTCTCTCCGTGTGTCTGAGTTCAGTTCAGTTCGGCTCACTATAGGAGGTCGAACGCATCGAAAATATGAAGCAATACTAACTTTACTTTTCTTCATAGCTAAATTAATCAGACAGTCAGCCAGTCTATCAGAGTGAGTGCTCAGTCGATTGTTCCCGCTGATCATACCTGCTGAGTGCTCACTGCTCAGCTCGCGTGAGTGACGTCATCGCGTCATCACACGACTTGGATAATTTAGGAGTGAAATGCGAATGCAAGGCTTGAAAGCACTACTCGCAAGCCCGCCCCCAGATAATATTTACCAATCGCAACGGCCAATTAAAGGGGCAATTCGCGATCATCTCGTCGCAGTGTACAGCCCTGAATCGCACGATAGACTACCAAGTGGCCCAGATTCACTTCACACGCGAATCTTTTTTTTCCACACACGGGCTATCGCTATCGGTAAATTCATTCATTGCCGACAGATTTTTTCATAGCACCGTCCGGGGCATTATGTCGCACTGTACAGCCCTGGTTGTAGGCTAATGTTTTACTATTTTATTTTATTAATTTAGGAGTGAAATGCGAATGAAGAGTTGAAATCACTACTCGCAAGGTTGCTACCAAACATTATTTACCACTCGCACGGGCCAAATTAAGGGGCAATATGCGATAATCTCGTCGCAGTGTACAGCCCTGCTTAGTGATTATAACAGTGCCGTTCAGCATTCAATAACCCATACTTTTTGTGAACGTGTTTTTGATACTACATTCTGTTGAACACACCTCAAAACCATACCTAATGAAAATTGTCTCAATTGCAAGAAAAATAATAGACCGTTATGATATTACATTCTGCTCAGCATAATTTGTATGCAAAATATTGTGGTTCCCTGCTTTAGTCTGTTGACAAATTTGTTTTGTTTTTCATCCACTTTTTCTCCTTATTTTCTATTTTTCTCCCATCCCAATTTCGTATTTCCAATTCTCCCCTCCCCCGTCTTGTACGTTGCTCGACTATGCCTCCCACTGGTCGGTCGTAGGGAGGATAGAAGCCTTGCATCACGTGTCCCCTCTGGTACACGAGGAGGCAGCCTGTAGCATCTTTTCACCAGACAGCGCGGACTCTCAGTGGCGAGGTGTAACGCATGGGAGGCTCACACTACCCCCGCTACTTCCCGTCTCTGCTGTGCAGGCGTCCCCCAACCGACCTGTAGGAGTCGCAGTCCACAATGTCCAATCCCCACCCATCGACTTCCACCCGCTACATCTGCCAATTGAGATAGTATGACGACTGGCCCAAGCCGGAGGCAATGTTGACACCGGGATTCGAGACCGGAGTCTCTTGCATTGATGACGGGCGCAATCTCCCCTGCGCCATCCAGCCGCCTTCCTGTTGACACATTTCTATACTAAATGCTTTTTTTGTATTTTATTTTTTTATAATTTTTTAAACAAACACATAAACAAACATGACAACACACGATTAGATATACAAGCATTAATTAACAGTGCACATCCAATTAAATCACCGTTTAGATAAATGTCTTATACAAGATATACCCCCAATACCTGCTATCTATTACCCTACACACATATGCTCTTGCTCGCACCCCCCACCCTGGACCCCCCAATGGATAATCCATCCATTATCATTCGCTCCTAACCAGACACTACCATTATATGCTAGCTTTTATTCTCTCCACCACTTCTAACCACATTGTCAATTTGGATTCATTGAGACCCAAAATTCTTGCTGTAGATATTTCTAGATAAATCACATCGAGATATGTAAGAATCCAGACCTTTCGGCAAATTTTTTCCGGTTGAAACCATCGTGATGCTATCAGTTTTTTAGCCACTGTAATACCAGATAAAACCAATCTCTTTAGCTGTATAGGTACTGCATACTCAAAAACATCATTCAGCAGTAATACAGAGGGGTGTACAGGTATATTCAGAATTAAGAGATTTGATAATTGCTGGGTCACTTCTTTCCAGAATATCTTAACTGGTGGGCAGTCCCAGTACATGTGCATAAATGTCCCCTCGTCCCCATTTGTACATAAGGAGCATTTGGAGTCTTGTTTAAGACCCATTCTGTTCAGTCTTATAGGAGTCAAGTATGTCCTATGAATATAGTTAAGATTGATTTGTTGATGGTCCGGGTTCCTTGATGCAAGTCGGGCTTCTTGCCAATCAAAATCTTTTTCCAGGTCTGGTATATCCCTCCTCCAGACAGAGTCTAGGTGGAGGGTTTCATACGAGGCCGTTAGTAATTGATGATAAAAATCCGATACAAAACCTCTCGATGTCTCTTTCATAGAAGAATTTGTGGTATCTGTGGTGTACAATTGGTATCCTTAATGGAACACCGTGAGCCTTCAAACATAACAATAATTGTGCGTAAAAATAATATGTGGAACCGGTGAGATAAAAAAAAAATCTATTTCATCATAACTATAACCATCATAACCTGTTTGTTGAAAACATCTCCTAATGCAGTGGTCACCAACCTGTCGATCTTGATCGACTGGTCGATCTTTGAGACTGTCTCTGTAGATATTTCCATGAAAAAAAAAAAAAAAATTAGATCTTACCCTGAGAGTCCACATTACAGTTCTACTTTTGTTTTGATGTGAAAAGTGATGCCTTCACCAAAAGAAAAAAAAATTATCTTGGCTTAAAAAGGTCCTAATGTATGTATGCCTTGCTTTTCCCATCTAGGGAATCTTATAGGTCGTTTTCCAATCAGGAGTGCATTGTTATTGAATAAGGGAGTATGATTATGCCATTTATGTGGGTTAGAATATTTTTTTTGTGTTTCACGCCATATCCGGATCGCATGAGTAATTATGGGGCCAAATTTCAGCTCGCATTGCTTAATTGATACTTTGGTGTATACTATGTCCTGCAGTCTATGTGGTGCTACTATATTTACTTCTAAATTTCTCCAGGATACTGATGCTTGGGGTTCAAACCAGGTTGTTAGTGGTCTTAAAGTCTACGCCTTAAAATAGTGGAAACATTTTGGAAATGCCATCCCTCCGTCGGCTTTGTTTCTCTGTGCGGTGGATCTTTTTATACGTGGTGGTTTGTTATTCCAAATAAATTTGTATGCGGAAGAGTGTAATTTTTTCCAGTAACCATCTGGAGGGGGTAACGTAAGCATTGAGCTGATGAAGTTGATTTTAGGTAAGACATCCATCTTAACTATTGAAACCCGTGCCTGTACTGAGTTTTTAAGTTTTGACCACCTGTCAAAGTCGTATTTGATTTTATTTTGGATTTCTATGTAATTGTGTTTCACCGTTTGGCTTATGGTAGGGAATACTTCAATTCCCAAACATCTAAAGTGTTTAACCATTGGTATTTCTTCTGGAAGACTTGTATTTTTTGCAGGGGCGTTCAGTGGAAGGAAAGCCGACTTTGGCCAGTTTATCTTAAATCCCGATAGGTCGCCAAAGTCATCAATCAACTTGAGAAGATGAGGCATTGCGGTGTTAGGGTTTTGCATGAACAGTATTACGTCGTCCGCATATAAACAAATTTTGTGTTGTGTGCCCTTGATTACGATTGGTTCTATGAGTTGGGATTGTCTTATATATTGTGCTAAAGGTTCTAGTGATAAATCGAATAGTCCGGGACTAAGAGGGCAACCCTGTCTAGAAGAGCGTGATACCGGAAATATTCCGGAGGTGATTATACCTGTTGTAATCATGGCCGATGGGTCTTTGTATAATACTTTAATCATATCAATGAATCCTTTTCCTAACTAAATGCTAAATGCTTTTGTAGTCCTGTGTCATACCTAAATGTCATATAAGTGAATTGTATATAAACAACTCACCAAAAGTGACTATCACACAACTGATTTGACCAAAAAAAATCCACCAAAGGGGGCATTTACCCCCCCTCCCTCCCTCTGGCAAATCTCCCTTATTTTAATATCCCAATGTTGACAGCTATGCTCTAAAGCAGGGGTCGGCAATTAGGTTTGGCCGCGGGCCAATTTTTCCCCAAGCCATTGTTTGGCGGGCCAGAACCAAAAACAATGGCTAATTTAATATAATGATAGTGAATTTTTTTTTAACTCTGTCAAAATAAACGAGCTGCATAGGTGGCATAATAAACTGTAAACGACATATACATGCACTGAACATTATACCTTTGTCTTTTTTCCATTGTATTATAAAGCGCCTCTCTATCGGTCTATCCTACATTACGCGCGCGCAACTGTCTATCTGACGCCACGGACCAGTTTAATGTTGAATGTTTAATGTTAAAACTATCGATTTATATGGAATTCGTTCAACTTATCCGTTGTCTTACTTATTATTATACTTATCGAATCTCAAACAAGCCTTGTCGTCTTGTTAAATGAGACGGTCTGGTCTACGGAGGAGACTGGCTGACGCATCCAGATTGGGGAATCCCCCGCGATAGATTATTGACACTTCTAAATATATTAATCTAGCTACTAACTGGGGAGACTGATCAATTACGGATAAAGGAATATAGTGGGACGATCGATTATGATAGTTAACCTTGTTAGATGAGGCTGCAATGGAAATGGAGCTAATGGACTTCCGAATGTCTCGTAATTCAAATACCTATAGCGCTGTCATTTCAGGAGCTTCTTCAAGCACTATTTTTGTTTAAAGTTTAATTGCATTGTTTTTGCATTGTTTTTAATTGCATTACTGTTCACATGCATGTGTGGTGCCGTCAGTCATGAGTAAAGATAAAGCTTGAATGTCTTACTGAACTGGTGTTTTTATTTCATGGACTCGTGATTCCCATTTCAGCACCACGCGCTGTCCACCTCACTTTGAGCAAGCCTAGTATACGGTGCATTGCACCTCATTCTATACCTGTTATTCCCTCTCAACATGGATAAAACATAAAGTATGCATATAATAAAAATAATATGATGAAAATAAAATAAATATCATATTCTCAAAATAAACTGTGGGCCAGAAATGATTGCTGGCGGGCCAATTTCGGCCCGCGGGCCGCCTATTGCCGACCCCTGCTCTAAAGGTACTGTCTGTGAACATTTGCATATAATGTATCTACTGTGAATGAGTATTATTGAGAGTTAAAGAATATAAATACTTCCTATTTTCCTATGCTTAGCAGAAGGAGGGTTTAAACTCAACACTTGAGTATCCATTGGTCAGTTATTCTTAATGACTTTGAGGCAGAGACATCTGGCTGCAGATGTTTTGACTGATTTATATTGCCCCTGTATGAACCCTGATGTCGATGACTTGTGATGAATATATTTTGATTCTGTAATTTGTTCTTTATTTTATTGTTAATTGTTATATGTTTTTATATCTGGTTTTAGAGCCAAACACAGTACTACATCAGCCTTGTTACAAATTATATTATCTCAGCATTAGATAAGAAGAAACACTGTGCTGCCCTCTTTGTAGATTTGTCAAAAGCCTACCTCACTACCTGCTTCTAAAATCTAACATTGGCTTAGATCAGGGGTGTCAAACTCATTTTCACCAAGGGCCACATCATCATTATGGTTGCCCTCAAAGGGCCAACACATTTATTAATGTAATGTAATGTAACTAATCCTATTGTTTCTGTGTTTTGTATTGAAATGTGGTGCACCTCTTGTTGTGTACCGATGTCCCACACTGTTACGTGGTATATGTTTCTCTGTTATTTTAACATAAATCATTTTAATGTCAGGTTAAGAACCCCATATTACTCCATCAATCAATAGTCAAACTATTCAAATAAATAAAATATAATCAAATACAAGCTATGACATTAACTTTTTTGTCACAGTCAAGAGGGGTAGTAGTGCAACCAACAATTGTGAGCTGCTAAGAACATTTTACAAAAACAAATGTCTGCACAATGGTTTGATTATAGAACTTTATATAGAAGAAGTTATACATACCACATCAAAGCAGGCATAACATGTTTAAATAAAGTTTGGTATCGATTATAAAATGTACATATTATTACCACATCAAATCAGGCATAACATGTTTAAAGGGGAACACCACCAAAATGAAAGAGTTTTAAGATGTTATTCTCACACCCTGGTTCAATGGATATCTGTCCAAACCAGACCAATTTTCCGTTGTCAACTAAAGACAAATTTCAATAAAATAGCACAAAAAAAAGTTCCAAATAAGCTGGCCCCAAACTTTCACTGCTAAAATAAAAATAAATACTATTTTCTTTTTTAACACATGGTGGCACTGTGTCCCTATTAATACCATTGTGCCAAAAACACTGAAAAGGAAGTTGCTTGTGTGTGTGTGTGTCAGTGCATGTGAGCGGATCGGAGCGTGAGCGGCGCAGGGAGCGGAGCGGGCGGTTTTGACGTGAGCGAGGAGTGGGTTTTAAAATGTGTCGGCGCGACGTCCGGAGCGAGAGTTCTCCTCCGCTCCAATCCACTCCAGGCCACTCAGTGGTTTAACACTGATTTTAATATACATGTAGTACAATGCCAAAGCAACAGATGGCGATGTACAACCATGAAGGCCATTTTCAACCAATGAGAAGGGTGAACCTGTGATATCCTGTTCAGGCTTTGTCACTCACTCCTGTTAGAAAAAGTATCGACGCCATTGTTGTTGTCGTTAGCTTACATGCTAACGTTAATGGCAGCGACCATAGCATTGTGGCTCGGCTAGCTATCATCGCTTAATAGAGCTAGTGAATGGATAAACAACGTTATTTAACATTGCAGAATTGGTACAATTACAATGCGGCTCAATACAAACAATTTTTTTTTTTTTTTATCAAATTTTTTTATTATTAATTACATGAAACAGGACAACACAATAACCACAGTAACAAAAAACATAACTTCACAGGAGAATAACAAACAATAATAATACAGAATAATAAATTATAAAGACAGAGTGGAGTGACTTAAAAGATTGTTTATGAGAGTGTTGCCGCAGATTTACTGTAGATAGCCTAGGTCCCTTACACATGTTCAAGACTGCCCAACTCGCAGAAGGTAAAGTGTCAGAAGAAAGAAATTCTTCCTCCAAGTTGGTTGACAGGTCAATCAGTCTGCCAATATTAGTCCCTTGGGGAGATGGCATGTGAATTGACATATAGCGCAGAATAGCTAAATACCAACCCCCCCTAAAATCCCCCCAGTCAAAGTTAAGAAGGACAAGACAAAAACCAAGACAGACAAGACATTTCCTCCTCCCCCTCCCCAGAGACCGCCGGACCCCCCCGATCAAGCGCCCCAACCCCGCTCAGCCGCACACGGCGGTCTTTACCTTCTCAGCTGCTGCGAACCACAGGTCAATGCCAGCCTGCCCTACCCCAATCACCCGAGCCGTGGATATCTCAAGATAAATCACATCCAATAGAGTTAGGGACCAGTTAATCATTGTAAGCTTCTCAGGCTCCTTCCATCTCATTGCTATAAGCTTCTTCGCTGCTGTGACGCCCGCTAGGACAACCCTTTTCAGTTGTACGGACGCGGGTAGTGTCGTTATATCGTTCAGGAGCAGCGTAACAGCTGTGAATGGGATAGTTAAGCCACACAGATCTGAAAGTTTGTCCGTTATTGACCTCCAGAAACGGGCCACTGGTGGGCAATCCCAATACATATGCATATAAGTGCCAGTGGCCTTTTGAGAGCACAAAGTGCACCGAGAGTCGGTTATCAGTCCCATAGCAAATAGCTTCCTAGGTGTAAGATAGGTCCTATGAATATAATTAAAATGTATTTGCTGGTGATTGGGGTTGCGGGAAGATAATGCCACATTTGCCCAAACATCATCCCAGTCAAACTCGGGGTCCAACTCCGGGATATCCACACGCCAGATTGTATCCAATGATAAATTTTTATACGTGGATTGAATTAAGAGCGTATAAAAGTCTGAGACAAACCCTCTGGATGTCGTTCTGTCCACTATGAGCCTGAGGAAGGGGTGTGGGTGCAAAGCTTGAGCCCACGGTACGCCATGCGCCCTCAGTGCTGACCTTAGTTGAAGGTAAAGAAAGAAGGACTCGCCGGGAAGATCATAAAATTCTCTTAAGTCCTGAAACGCACGGAGGCCGTTCTTATCATAAATATCCTCCAGAGTATGCACTCCCCTCCTTTGCCATTGAGGAATATTAACCGGCTTGTGCCCTACAAGTAATTGCTGGTTATTAAAAATTGGAGAGTCCAGGTGCCATGGGCATTTAACCCCACACGACCTCTGTACATTACGCCACGTTTGGATCACGTGAGTTATGATCGGTCCATACCTCAGCCGGCATTTCGAAATAGAGACAGTGGAGTACACCACATCCTGCAATCTTAGCGGAGATACCGCCGCCGCTTCTAAGGAGCGCCACGATACAGCCTCTACAGGGTCTAGCCAGCACATCAGAGGTCTCAGTGAAAAGGACCAGAAATAAAGTTTAAAATCAGGGATTGCGAGGCCCCCATCTTGTTTTCTACGTTGAGTAGTAGCCCTTTTGATTCTCGGGCGTTTGTTATTCCAGATAAACTTAGATACCATCGATTGTACCTTGCGCCAGTGGTCTATTGGAGGGGGCAGGGGGAGCATTGAGCTAATAAAATTTATCCTAGGCAGGATGTTCATTTTGATTATGGAAGCCCGGGCTTGTAAGGAGTTAGGAAGGGACGACCACCTGTCTAGATCCTGGCGTATTTTATCATAAGTACCCGTGAAGTTGTACTTAGTAGTTTGGTTCAGCGTGGGGAATATCTCTATGCCCAAGTATTTAAAATGTTCTACTATGGGGATATCAGCTGGTAGTCGTACCGCCTTGGCCAGCTCGGCCCACCCCCCACCCCCCCACACCCATCAGCAACGGCACCCCACCCCCAACACCAGCAGACTGCCCACCACCCCCAACCCTGACGATCACAACCAGTCAGGTCAGTAGGCAGCTCTCCAAAATTAATGTAAACAAGGCCAGAGGACCGGACAACACCAATCCCAGGGTGCTCAAGGTATGTGCAGAGCAGCTGGCAGCACCGCTCCAGCATCTTTTCAACCTCTCCCTGAGGCTGGAGAGGGTGCCCCAGCTCTGGAAGACCTCCTGCATTGTCCCGGTGCCCAAGAAGGGACGTCCCAGCACCCCCAACGACTACAGGCCAGTCGCTCTGACGTCACACGTCATGAAGACGTTTGAGAGACTGGTCCTGCAACACCTCAAGCCCCTGGTGCGTGACTCCCTCGACCCCCTGCAGTTTGCATACCAGGCAAACATCGGGGTGGAGGATGCCATCATCTACATGCTCCACAGAGCGTACACGCACCTGGAGAAGCCGCGCAGCTCAGTGAGGATCATGTTCTTTGATTTCTCCAGCGCCTTCAACACCATCCAGCCGTCACTGCTAGCGGAGAAGCTCTCTGCGATGCAGCTGGAGCGCGGCTTGGTGGCCTGGATCAAGGACTACCTCACTGAGAGGCCACAGTACGTCAGACTAAAGGACAGTCAGTCTGACGTACTGGTGAGCAACACCGGCGCCCCCCAGGGAACTGTGCTGTCACCCTTCCTCTTCACCCTCTACACCTCAGACTTCTGCCGCAACTCCAGCGGGTGCCACCTGCAGAAGTTCTCAGACGACTCCTCCATCGTAAGCTACATCACCGACGATGATGAGGAGGAGTACAGAGCCCTGGTGGAGAGCTTCGTGGGGTGGAGCGACAGCAACCACCTCCAACTCAACACCAGTAAGACCAAGGAGCTGGTGGTGGACTTCCGGAGGGGCAAGAAGAGGCCCCCCCCGATTCCCATCTCCATCTGAGGGGTGGATGTGGAGATGGTGGACTCATACAAGTTCCTTGGGGTACACCTGAACAATAAACTGGACTGGTCGGACAACACAGAGGCCCTCTACAGGAAGGGACAGAGCAGGCTGTTCTTCCTGAGGAGACTCAGGTCCTTCAATGTGTGCAACAAACTGCTGCAGTCTTTTTACCAGTCTGTTGTGGCCAGCATCCTCTTCTATGCTGTGGCATGCTGGGGAGGCTACATCAACTCAAGGGACACCAACAAGCTCAACAAGCTGGTGAGGAAGGCTAGCTCCGTGGTGGGAGTCGAGCTACCTAGACTTGAGGTGATGGTAGAGAGGGGGATGATAAGGAAGCTGGATGCCATCATGGAGAACCCCTACCACCCCCTCTACGACGAGCTAGTCAAGATGAGAAGCTCGTTCAGCCACAGACTCATCCCCCCCCCGACACTCAACTAACCGCCTCGGACAGTCCTTCATACCAGCGGCCATCAGGCTCCACAACAGTGGGCAGCGACTAGCAGCCTCCAGGCCCCACAACAGGGGGCAGCGACAGCGACTGCTACCAGACATTGACCTGGGACTTATAGGAACCCAAGGGGGACAAAGTAGACTACCCCGGTACTTTGATTAATGTATACTCAGTAGATAGTAAATTATTATAACACTACCTCTTGCATACTGCACCTCATGTGACACTGTGAATAATGTGAATATTCCTCAGCTAGTCAGATAGTAAATTATATTGACCATATTGATCAAATTGTTTACACTGCCTGTGTTGTCTTTTACTACCTGTCTTTTACTACCTGTATACTGTGTTGTTTTACTACCTGTACCCCTCCCCCCCTCCCCCCCATGCTGCTATGATGCCTGAATTTCCCCAAGGGGATCAATAAAGGAATATCTTATCTTATCTTATCTTAAGAGGTAGGCAGGCTGATTTGTTCCAGTTAATCTTAAAGCCTGACAATTTACCAAAGTCGTCGATTATCCTCAATAATTTTGTGGGCGACCGGGAGGGGTCGTCCATGAAAATCAGCAGGTCATCCGCGTAGAGAGCAATTTTGTGTGGAGTATTATTGACCATTATGGGGACGATGTCCTCCGATTGCCTAATAAATTGGGCCAAAGGTTCGAGGGAAAGCGCGAACAGTCCTGGACTCAGAGGACAACCCTGTCTAGAAGATCTGGAGACCGGAAAGAGTGTGGAACAGTTTTTGCCTGTCAGTATCATCGCAGACGGCGAGGCATACAGGACTTTAATCATATGAATAAAACTCTTCCCAAGACCCATGACCTCAAGTACCTTCCACAGGTATGACCACTCAAGTCTGTCAAACGCCTTCATGGCATCCAAAGACAGAACTGTGGATGGAGTTGTATTGTCTTTACTGTTATCGATTACATGCAACAGCCTCCTAAGATTATCTGCAGCCAGATGCCCCGGGATAAAACCAGTTTGATCGCAGTGTACCAATACAGACATAAATCTCTGCAGGCGACGGGCCAGCACCTTGGCAAACACTTTTAAATCGGCCCCGAGAAGACTCAAGGGTCTATAGCTACCACAATCATTGGGATCTTTGTCCTTCTTGAGAAGTAAAGAAATCAACGCCATATTGACATCTCTTGAGAACTCCCCTTGTTCGATAGCGTAATTGATCATATCGAGCATCAATGGACCCAGTTGGTCCCAGAAAGCTAAATACACTTCGGGTGGAATACCATCCCAGCCTGGTGCCTTACCCCTCTGCATTTCAACAATCGTCTCCCTCAATTCCACGAGAGTAATCGGTCTCCCCAGTTCCTTGGCCTCTTCCTCAGAAATGTGGGGTATCTCAAGCCCGCCAATGAACGATTCAAATTTTTAGTCATCAAGATTACCCTCTGAGCTATATAACTGTGAGTAAAACTCTTTAAAAGTGTCATTGATCTTTTTCGAATCAGTAGTGACTGCACCCTGGCTCGTCCTAATCGAGGGGATATCCGAGAAATGATCATTTGAGCGTATTTTCATTGCCAATAGATGGCTAGGTCTGGAGCCGTGAAAGTAGTAATTTTGTCTTGTCCTATGTATCAAGAACTCAGACTGTTGTTTAAGTATGGAGTTTATTTCTTTTTTGACTATCTTACGTTGTGTGTTTAGTCGTTCATTATAGTTAGTTTGCAAGGATGCGTATAGGTCCGCATATAATGATTCCAGTCCTTCTAGCTTTTTTGACCGGGATTTTCGCAAATTGGAGGCAAATAGTGTGACATGACCCCTGATAAATCCTTTCAATGCGTTCCACAGGACCCTAGGGTCTTCTACTGTGCCAACGTTGATCTGCAAAAATTCAGCTAGTTTAATCCTGAACTCAGAACAGAAGTCATCGTTCTTTAGCAAGGTCGAATTAAAACGCCATCTGGGAGCTCTTGCGGAGAGCCTGCCAAAGGTTGCCGTAAGGAAAATCCCCTTGTGGTCTGAGAGAGCCAAGGGAACCAATGAGACATCGAAACTATCAAACATATTAGGGGACGGGAATGCATAGTCAATTCGAGAGAAGCTTTTGTGTCTGGCTGACAGGTGAGAGTAATCTTTGAGGGTGGGGTTGGATAAGCGCCAAAGGTCTGTGAGCCCCGTGTCCTTGGCCCACATCCTAAGGGCCTTAGAGGCCCGTTTTTGGTCGCTCGTTTCAGAGGGCTTGGACCTATCCATCTCCGCATCCCAGCACGCATTAAAATCGCCACCCACAATGAGAGCGTATCCATTAAGTTCCAACATATTCTTCGTGATTGTATTATAGAACGCTGAATCAAATGTGTTAGGAGCATACAATGCTATTATAGCCATCTTCCTATGCGAGAATTCAACTTTTGCTATAGTAATCCTTCCCTCCGTGTCCGACCATACATCCAAGACTTTGATATCAAGGTTACGTCTTGTAACTATGACTACTCCTTTCGTCTCATCATCGGCTGAGGATGAGGAGATAACGTGATATTGCCGATTTGCCAGTCTTGACACGTCACCTACCAATAAATGCATCTCACTAAGGAGAGCAAGGTCAATATTTCTCCTCTTCAATAGCCAAAGGACACTGGCACGCTTGTGTGGGGCGTTAAGCCCTCCTGCGTTCCAAATTAAAATATTCAATTTAGCCATGGTCGAGCTTGTATAAATGCGTAGAGAACATACCAGTGCAGCCAGGCTGAGTACAGAGGCGCTGATCCAGGCGGGCCCAGAGGGTCAATCCCAGGAGTTCAGAGGAGGAACAATTACACACATATAAGACAACAGTACATAAAACACATAAAAATACCACCCCAGCTACAACCCCCCCTCCTTCTACTCTAAACCCTAACCCACCCGTCCTATTATAAGCCCTCCTATACCCACTCTCCAATCCCCACCCTATGCCCCATCCACTGAGGATGGTCATCTTCCTATCACTTCCCACTAGAGACATGGATCCAATAAGACGCTCCCCACTCCAACCCCCCTCTAGATAAACCCCTGAGTAAACCCCCACTAGTCCAATAAACACAAATAATAATACAAATAAAATTCAATAAAGATATCGGTCGAAAACCACCTGAGCCTTGGCCCCAACATGAGACAACCATAATGGTAAAAATAGCCATTATTAAATAATAACTCCACAACAACCTGCAACCATCTATTTCCGAATCTGCGCTTCAACGTCGCAATGTTATAGCCCAAAAGGGTACAGGAAAATTCAAAACAAAATTAAATTAAAGCATCCCAGCCGATAGTCTAAGGCAGGATCGGGTCACAGGTTAATTGTGCAAAATTGTGTGAACAATGTCAATTAAACAATGACAAAAATAAGAAAGGGAAAAAAGGGGGTTATGGTCAAAGTGCACCCCTGTAGCAGTCCCTCTGATCAGGCACAACGGCTGAAATGACATAACCTATGTAAGAATAGAATTAAACGCATTCATTAATCCGGGGATGGTAATAGGCAACACCTGACACCACCTGTTTCAATAAAGATATCGGTCGGAGCAGTTAGTCCAAGGTAGGATCGAATCACAGTTAAATTGCTCATTCAAATGCCATTAAAACAGCGACAATAAAAGGAAAAGGAAAAAGAGGGTTATGGCTAAAGTGCAAGCAAAGCTGAACCCGACCCATCCTGTTATCACATATTTTATGTATATTCGTTCGAGAGCCAACGTGAACCTTGGCCCTAACATGACAACTATAATGGAAAAATTAGCCATTATCATATAATTACTCAACATCAACCCTGTAACCATCTACCTCGTAGTCTGCATATTAATGTTGCAACGTTATAGTATAAATGGATAAAGGAAAATTCAAAACAAAATCAAAGCATATCAGCAGTTAGTCTAAGGTAGGATCGAATCACAGTTAAATTGCTCATTCAAATGCCATTAAAACAGCGACAATAATAGGAAAAGGAAAAGAGGGTTATGGCTAAAGTGCAAGCAAAGCTAAAACTGACCCAGCCTGTTATCACATATTTTATGTATATTCGGTCGAGAGCCAACGTGAGCCTTGGCCCTAACATGACAGCTATAATGGTAAAATTAGCCATTATTATATAATTACTCAACATCAACCCTGTAACCATCTACCTTGGAGTCTGCATATTAATGTCGCAACGTTATAGCATAAATGGATCACGGAAAATTCAAAACAAAATTAAGGCATATCAGCAGTTAGTCCAAGGTAGAATCGGATCACATTTAAATCGCGCATACAGATGACATAAAAACAGCGAAAATAAGAAAAAAAAAGGGAAAAGAGGGTCATGGCTAAAGTGCAAGCCATATAACCATATAGCCATGAAGTGCAAGCCATACCCGACCGAACCTGTTATCATATATTGTATATGCATATTCAACCGACCTTGGCTTCTACTATGGATCCCAAAGCTCAAAACAACCTGGATATAAAAATAAAAGCATACCAGAAGTTAGTTAGGGACTCGATCACTCTTGAATTGTGCAAACCAATGTCCCTTTGAACAGCAACAGCAACCAAAATACGTAACCATTAACGGGTCTCGAATGTCTCAGCGCAGACGATAGACGAAGCCCGCTGGCTAGCCCGAGGCTAGCGCGTAAGCTAGTGATGAATCCGGATAGCACGTTAGCCTATTATGTACATTGTTCAGCTAGCTCGTTAGCTTCCAAAGAGGCGATACACAAGTACGACCATGAGGTCAGCTTTAGCAAGTAACAGAAGTCATTGGGAAGCCCCGCTAGTTGGATGGGCAGTGGCAGTTAGCATGTCTGGGCATGACAGCAAGTATTTGTGAATAGTCGGCCTAATCAATGTATATAGGCCCACACCGCCAAGTCACTCACCCGACATAGATATCAAGCAACAGTCTCGGGTATCCCCGAGAGATATTCCTTCGCTTTAGCCAACGACCAAAATGAACGCTGACCATCGACCTTCTCCAACACAGATAATTTCGCGGGAGCGAATAACGTGGGCCTCAGGCCTAGTTTCCATAGCTTAGTCAGGACCACCTTGTATTCGCCTCTCTGTGCTTGAACCTCCGGCGTAAAGTCTTCGAAAATGGCCACTTTGTGATCGCCAAGCCTCAGATTACCCCTTCTGGTACGAGCCGACCGCATGATGAGTTCTCTCTGCTGAAGCCTGTTCAGCTTGACTATGATGGGCCTCGGCTCTTTGTTCACGACGGGAGAAAACCTGCCCGCTCTGTAGGCCGACTCACAGACAGGAGGCGAAGGGAGGACGTCCGTCCCTAGTATTTTCTGCAGCAGTTCGGGCATGGTCTCAGAGAGACGGCCTTCAACGCTGGCCTCCGGTACTCCAACAATCCTGACGTTGTGGCGTCTATCCCGGGACTGCATCTCATCCATTGCCGACTGTAGTTTGTTGACTTCAGCCTGCCTAGCCAGCAGGGCGGATTCGAGACCCGCCATCTTCTCGCACTGTAATGATACCTCCGTCGTTAGCATGGCTAGTTCGTTAGCATTAGCCGAGGAGACAGCGTGCATCGTCTCCATCTTGTCTGTCAGCGGGACTACCGCCAGCCGTATTTCTTCTGATATCTCACGACGGAGGTTGACACAAAAATCCGCCAACACTTTCTTCTGTGCTTCAGCGATGCGTGTCTCAGAGTCTGAGTGTAGCTTGGTCATGACCAAGAGCACAGCTTCGCTTAACTCCCCGACAACGGGCGACAATGCGGCCAGGCCCGGTGGTGGTGGTTTGCTGGTTGGGGCAGTCATGGCTCTGGTTTCCACCCCCGTCATCGTAGAGAGTCGAAAAAAGTCGATGACTGTATACTAAACACGACGACCTAGCAAACAGATAAAAAACAAATAAAAATAAAATAAAGACTAATGGGGAGAAACGTATATTCAGCACGGTAGAAGGGAGCTCATGTGAAACACGTCTACTCCATGATCGCTCAGCTCCGCCCCCCCAATACAAACAATTGTTAAGGGGCCCAGGGCCCCGTTCCCCGTACCTGGCTAACTGAGTTAGCCGGATAATTTCCAGCATAGCCTGACTTAAGCCGGACCTTTCTGTTCCCCGATGCTCGATTGTCTAAATCACCATGACAACAGATCAAAAAGTTTGAGCCTGGTCGAGAGCAGGGTTAAGTTCAGTTAGCTGGATGAACCATGGCCACGCCCCCGCAAAGAAAAGCCAGCTCGCTTCCTGAAATGATTCTCACAGTGTAGATCTGCATTATACCATTCTGAATTATGTTTCTGTGCTTCGTTTTCCTAGAGGGGGCTTTTGAAATGTATAATAATAGAACTAAATGCTGATAATAAATCATATTCAGCCTATAGATTTACTTTGTCCTAAATAAAATAATGCACGTCATATACGGCGCTCGGAGTGCGATACACGCTGCAGGCGCATTGCAAATGTGAATCCTGCGGGGATATTTTTAATGAATGAAACCTATCGGCCGTTTGGCTCTGATTAGTTTCATATATTCTCCACTGTAGATTTGCTTAACGGAGCGCCCAGATTGTGTTTCATTCAAGCATAAAATTGAAGTGTCTATGCGTGGATTGTGGTTTTTGTGGATTATGAATTACGAGGACTCTGAGGATTGTTGAATTGTATCATCACTCATACGTTATTGTGATATTGTAACTGGGATTAAAATGTCTGATGAGATGCGCTGTTTGACGGATTTGAGAAATTGAATGAGCCGTTGACGTCACATTAATGCATTTGAGAATAAAGAGATAAAACTTAATTCAAAAGAAAAATATTCGAAACACGGGTCTCTTGTCCATTAATGGATACACAATGGATATATCCCGTCTGGCACAGTGGTCCAACGGCTAGTGCTTAATCCTGTCAACCGGGCGACCCGAGTTCGAAACTCCGCGTTTCGAATATAATTTTTTTGGAATATAATATTAATGATTATACGCAAAAGTAGCCTAGTTTTAAGTTAAAATATTATAAATCTACATGCATTGAGGATGTCATTCTTTATATAGCTCTAAACGTGCACCAAAGTATTTACATTGCAAAAAGAAGAAAAAGACTAGAAGGAGGGGGATTCGAACACGGGCCGTCTGCGTGAAAGGCAAAAGCACAAACCGTCACACCACAGTGCAGATAAGTAAAATATCCACCATACATCAATCAATAGATAAGAGCCGTATCCTTATTCTGAAACAGTTGAACTAATTATTTTCGCTAGCAAGATCTCATTTGATTATTCAATGCATAACACCCCTTCCTGACAGGCAGCGACGCGAGCGAGCGTGATTGCGAAAATGATTAAAATGTATTCGTTTCAATCAGACTATCCTGACCTGCCGCGAGCGACAGCGAACTGAGCGGCGATGTCGTCCCCCCCTCAAATATTCGCTCGCTGTGTCTCTAGTTGAGCGATTACGCGGCCGAGTCCCGCCCCTAAACACTTTTTATTGGTCAAGAATCGCAGGCTGCTTTCCCCCCCGTGTGCTTCCAGGTAAACACACACAGACACACTCGGACACGCGCCGCGTCATATCAGGACAGTGTCGCGCGCGATTTAATCTCCAGTTCGCTCGCTCGCTGCCTGTCAGGAACCGGTGTAAACCTACTGCCAGCAGGAACGTTTAAAGAAATATAATCTGATTGATTGGGGTAATGAGGGATTTAAAATTAGCCTATAGATTATGCATTTAACTTGTCGGCGAGGCTATTGAGCCGCCTGCAATCTGTTAATAAAGTTTTAAAACAATCAATCAATCAATGCCGTTAGAAGATCAGGATTTCTGCGATCTACACCTGCTGTCTTTTCAACTGAAGCGGCCGCGCGCAATTATCCAGAGTCTCAAGTCTGGTTCGAGTTAACGAGACTGAATCAGCGTTCGAGGAACAGGAAAATCCCGGCTTCAAACATCGGGTTAACTGAATCTGGATAATGGGACTCTTGATCGACTTAGTTGAACCAGGTACGGGGAATAGGGCCCAGGGGGTGTAGACTGTTGTAGTTTGAGCTAATTTACACCATGCTCAAAAAATAAATAAAAATCTGCCGAGCGATCTGGCGCGGGGAGCGCTCGATTCAAGGTGAGCGGTGAGGGAGCGGAGAGCGACTTGGGGGCGGGGTCAACATGAGCGATTAGCGGAGCGGACCAAGCTTTAAAGAGCGAAGAGCGGATTTCTCGGCCGCGCCGATCCGCTCACGTGGCCTGGTGTGTGTGTGTGTGTGTGTTGATGAGATGATGCTGCTTGTTCTTGAACACCAAGTAGATCCCTCCTATCATACCATCCTCATCCACAGATCATGTTCTGAGAATAACAAACGCAAAACAAAATGCAAGCACAATCATTCAATTGTTCCGTTATTAATTGTTATTCTTGGTTAGATTTATTTTTTTATTCAGGTTTAAAATAAATAAATAAAATGCTTACCTATGTTTTCTGGCCGGATGTCTGACACCGTTTTCCCGTGACCAGTGTGTCAATGTCTGGTTTTAGGTCTTGTGCTGTGGCAATCCTTAACACAGCGTGGAGGTTGTCATCGGTGATGCGTGATCTGTGCTTGGTCTTGTTTACGTTCATTATCGAAAACATCTGTTCGCACAGATAGGTGCTCCCAAACATGGACAGAACACGGGCAGCATGAAGTCGGAGCTGTGGCATCAAACCAGGGGGCAGTAGACGGTAAAAGTCCTCGATTGCAGCACCCTGGAACTTTGATCTCAGACCACTGTCGCTTTGCAGCTCTATTAACTCCATCTGAAGGTGATGGGGCGCACTGCCAACGTCTGTGGTGAAAGGATGGGCAAAGATGGCAAAGCCTGTGTGCTGTGCTTTAAAGTCAGAGAAGCGCCGATCAAACTCATGTATTAACCGGCTCAGTTTGGTAGCCAACCGAGCACATGAAAAAGCACCAGGGAGTGAGGCTGAGATGCTCTCACAAACAGGAAAGTGGGCAAGATTGTCCTGTTTCACTTGGGACATCCATAGCTCAAGTTTACGCTGGAAAGCTGTGATCATGTCAGACATCTGCGTGATGACTTGTTTCCGTCCCTGCAGCTTCTGGTTCAATTTTGCGAGGTGCGCGGTTATGTCGCATAACATGGCAAAGTTGCACAGCCAGTTTGGATCCGACAGTTCAGGCAAGGGTTTTCCTTTACTTTCCACAAAAATCGTAGAGGACTTTGCTCCTACTCAGCCACCTTACTTCTGTATGGTACGGCACGTCTCCATGCCCGAGCCCATCTCCTCCAAGAACAGCTGGAACTGGCGGTGATTCAGACCACGTGCGCGGATGAAGTTCACCGTTTTCATGACTGTGGTCATTTTATCATCCAGCTCAAGAACCTTTCCACACAGAGCTTCTTGGTGGATAATGCAGTGATAGGTTATCAAAGGAGTGTTGGTTACTTTTTTGCATTTTTTCTTTCATTAGTCCAACCAAGCCTGTTTTTCCTCCACACATTGCAGGTGCACCATCGGTAGTTAGTCCCACCAACTTTTCCCAGGGTAATTTATTTTTACTTACAGACTTCTCCACCTCAGTAAAAATGTGCCGCCCCGTTGTGGTCCCACGCATGGCAGCTATATCCAAGAGCTCCTCTGTGACAGAGGTCCGACTTAACACCTCTGATGAAGATGGATAGCTGTGCTGTATCCGTGTTGTCTGTGCTTTCATCAACAGCTAATGAAAAAGCCTCATAACTGCGTGACTCTTCGGACAGTTGTGTTGCCAGATTTCCTGCTAGTTCCTTAACTCTGTCCACGATGGTGTTTCTTGACAAACTGACGTTTTTAAAACTTTGTACCTGGTCGGGACACACCTGCTCACACACCTTCAGCATGCACTGCTTCAAAAACGCACCATCTGAAAATGATTTTGAAGCCCTGGCTATTGCTTCAGCCACAATAAAGCTTGCTTTCACTGCTGCATTGTTTTTAGCTGTAGCTTTTGTGAACATGTTTTGCTGCCATTTCAGTCCGCCTTTTAATTCTTGGACAAGACGTTTCTTTTCTTGGAGGCTAAATCTGGCGTGTGTTTGGTGTTTTGTGTCAAAATGCCGACATAAATTATATTCCTTTACGACGGACACTGCTTCATGACACAACAGACATACCGGTCTTTCTCCTTGTAGCACAAACATGTATTGATTTTCCCATTTGTCTTGAAACAGCCTTCCTTGTGCATCAACCTCTCTTTTCCTGGACATTTTGCGATCTGGCTGTCCCGCCTGCGCGTTCGCAGGTCACCTCACTCAACTTTGCTAGTGCTTCGGGTTTTGAGTTACAAGCCGTTGTGGACGAGTGACCACGCCCACATTTGTGAACAGACTGACTGGCGCGACTGAATGAATGGCAGCTTCCCGCCACTAGATTCAGAATTTATGAATGGTAAATGGCTGCTTTTTTTTTTTTTATGTCAGCGGACGGCCAAACCAGCAAGCTCTCGCGGGCCACATGAAATGATGTGGCGGGCCACATTTGGCCCGCGGGCCATGAGTTTGACACGTATGGCTTAGATGGTAATGCCTGTGTCTGGTTTCGGGATTATCTATCTTCTAGGCGTCAGTGTGTGAAATTGGGTCAAGCCCAATCTGAATTTCTGTCCATAACTAAAGGTATGCCGCAAGGTTCCGTTTTGGGTGTCCTTTTTATGATCTACATCAATCATATTGTTTCTTCTTTGTATGGATGTCATTTCCATTTGTATTTTGATGATACAATTGCGTACTGTTGATTCTGTTCAGTTGGCCATTGAGAAATTGCAGCTTTCTTTTGATGCTCTTCAGGAGGCCCTTGTTAATCTTGAATTAGCTCTTATCTCAATGGACGCAAACCACGTTTATATACGTGTTTGGCGGACAACCGTTAAACGGCAACCACGTATATATAAGTTATTTGATCGTTTTTCCTTTTTTTCAGATATTTGTATTCATTATTCATCTGGGGACCTTAGTCTATTTGCCATCCCATAGAGCCCCATTGTGAACCCGGAAATTTCGGAACCACCAAAGTTTTATGATGGATATGGATAGTACGGGTCCCCAGCACTCAGAAACTGCCGGATGCTAAGTTGTAAATGTTGGGCAACTTTTTTTATTTGCATAATTAGCATACATTTGCATAATCACCTAAATGGACAAATCTCAGAAACTACTTGATCAATTTTAACAATGTTGGAGTTGTTTTGGGGGTTATTCAGAATGCTGAATAAATGTATGATACTTAAGAGAAGAAACCAGTTTCAAAATTGCAATATTTACTGGAATTTACCAAATTACTCATTTTGGTGCCATTTTTTTTATGAATTTTCAGTTTATAAATGTTTCAGAAGATGCTGAACTTATAGATCATTTTCATGGAATGTTCAATTGTAAACAGAATGATAATAATAATAATAATAACTTTAATTTGTAGAGCGCCTAATGGGGTACTCTAGGTGCTTATGCTTGGTTACTGGGGTAACTGCTGCAGTTGAGCTCTGCCATGAGTCTACGTGGCAGCGGAGCAGTTTGCTGCCACAACTAGAAACTATTCTATTGGATTTTTGTATGTGAATGAATGAATGAATGAAAACTTTATTTAACAGACTGCAGAATGACTGTGACTGTTACCTTATAAAATGTCCTCAGAACCCCAGTTCCTAGCCTTGACCTAGACTTCAGTGCGCTAATCGTTAACGCAAAACTTCCAAGTGAGTAGTGGCTAATTTGCACCATGATCTCATTCCTACTGTGGCAACGAGCAGCTGCAGCAAATGCAGACCCCTGATTTTCAAGGATTGTTGTTTCAATGCAAGTAAGTTGAGAAAATAGAAACAGATACACAAACTGTGGTTTTATTACTATCCAATAACAAACACTGAATATAATATGATCACAAGCTGTAGTAAGCTAACTCTTAGGGTTAACGTTAGCCATCTGATGGTAACTAATGTTAATGCAAGCATAGCTTAGCTATGTTAGCAATGTATGTCATGACATGAATGTGTGATTATTACCCGTTATTACTAGGGATGCTCGATATTGGCTTTTTTACCGATACCGATATACCGATATTGTCCAACTCTTAATTTCCGATACCGATATCAACCGATATATGCAGGGTTCTCCCCCCCCCCCCCCCCAAAAACGGAATAATTTCAGGTAATTAACATTACATATCTCTTGTTGTGGAATTAACATTAATTAAGTATGCATACTTTTGACAATAGATAAAAAAAATCTGAATTTGTTCTTACTTGCTTGCCTGGGTAAATAAAGGTTATAGAAATGTAAAAGAAAAAAATATATATATTTAAACAGATACCGATATTTTCCGATATAATATCGGACATCCCTAGTTATTACCTAGCCTCGCGTCACCAGGCCCTATCCCTCGTCACACAGAGAAGCATCTAGTTTGATTCTAAATATTGTATAGAGTATTCATATGGTACTTTTGCTCTCCTTAATGTAGAATTGTGTGATAGAAGATCTGAGGCACTGAGGCAGAGAAAGAGACCCAAAAGGTAATGCAAATACGAGTTTGTTCATGTAGGATACCAATAACATGGGAAATACATGTTTTCATTGGAATAGTGAACAGCCCGTCTGAAATGTACATCCTGGCAATGTATCCATATTGCTCTGTAATGTAGAGTGTGTGGTAGTGCAGAGACGGAGGATACAAATAGTGCATTCTTCTTTTGTTCATTTCAGATTGACATGTCAAGGAAGAAATTCTTATTCGAGCCCTGTGACGGCAAGGACAATGACTTCAAGACATCTGGACCAAAAGGCATTACAGCTTTGCTTCAGAGGAGTGAAGAGCTTGACGATTCCAGGGCTGTACACTGCGATGATATCGTGGCGAATTGCCCCTTTAATTGGCCGTTGCGATTGGTAAATATTATCTGGGGGCGGGCTTGCGAGTAGTGCTTTCAAGCCTTGCATTCGCATTTCACTCCTAAATTATCCAAGGCGTGTGATGACGCGATGACGTCACTCACGCGAGCTGAGCAGTGAGCACTCAGCAGGTATGATCAGCGGGAACAATCGACTGAGCACTCACTCTGATAGACTGTCTGATTTAGCTATGAAGAAAAGTAAAGTTCGACCTCCTATAGTGAGCCGAACTGAACTGAACTCAGACACAGCGTCTGCTGCTCCTCCTCCCTCCCGCACCCGTGGCTGTTGTAAACACTAGTCTCTAGTGGGACACTGGGACCTCGGTGAGCCTGCCAGCCGGCTAGCTACTGATAGCTATCAACAAATGCTCCAGTAAGTCTAGTAGTGCATGATAGCTCGCGTTAGCTTACTGTTCAAAACGAAACGTCCCATTAAACTAAATAGTTCAGATAGCTCCTGATATCAATGTCTTATAAGTTATAACACTGAGTCGATGCGTATTCGAGCTGAGGGCACGCTGAATATAGTCAATAGGGTCCAGCTGCAGCGCCGGAGAATCCTGGCCGTAGCTGGAGGCTACAGTATAGGGTCCAGCTGCAGCTCCGGGGAATCCTGGCCGTAGCTGGAGGCTACTCGAGTACACACAGACAGTGGAGCTGGTTGCATATAGCAAGCATTTAGACTTGTTGCGTGGTGGCGATGTCTCGCAGATAATACAACTAAAAGTATGATTATATAATATATATATTTTATTAAAAAAAAATTATAAAATAATTCTCCTTTCTTTTTTTTTTAAATCAAAAACAATCGATATAAATAATGGTAAAATTGTTATTAAAAAATGTGCCCCTAAAAAATATGTTTTGCCCCTAAATTTCTCATTTAGGGGCAAGTGTGCCCCTAGTGAAAAAGCTTAGCGTACAGCCCTGGATTCAGCTACAACACATGGTGTGTCAGCATCTGTAGTTTGTCACAAATCATGTTATAACTCATATACTTCTAAGTCTAGAAATGCAACCAAACGCAAACTCAGCTCATCTGATGGTGCCTTTGAGTTTTCTAAACAATGTCCGTTTTGTGGTATCATTTGCGAACCCAAAGACACCAAACACCCTGATAGATTGAAGCCAGTGAAACAATGCCAGACTGTTGAGAGACCAGGAAGCCATCCTTCAAAAACATCATCTTGTCTAAATGTGATGAGCGCCAGGATCAATGGGCTGAGGAAGTGGCTCTACGGGTAAATGCCTCCCTGGACCTGCATGCAGCTGATGCCCAGTATCACACCAAGTGCTACGATGACTTCAAGAGAGTTTCCTCAAGTGGAAGTTCCCAGTGCAGACCGTTTGATAGCTGTTTAGCTGCTGTCATTGACCACATGAATGAAGACAAGTCATCAACCTGGACAGAGTTACTTGATATATATGTAGCCAACACCGGGCACCTCTGCAGTTAACTTGTGTGACTTTTATGGTGATGCTGTAGCTGTCATGAGGGTGGAAGGGTGCCAGACATTCCATGAGTAACTCACACACTCAGTCACTCAAACTGGTAAAATGAGATAAAACCACTGCCGCTGATGATTTTATCACCAAGCTTGTGAAGAGAGTGCAAGCTGAGGTGCAGAATATTCCCTTGCACCGTGAATATGACCTTGGCAGCTTTCAGCATGACAAGATCATACAAGCCACAAGTCCATCCCTTTTGAAGTTTGTCTCCTGTCTGGTATCAAAGGAAGGAAAAGTGACCAAACCATCACTTACACTCGCTCAGTGCATCCAGCAGCACATCAGTGGGAGCTGGAATCAGACAACCCTGGGGCTTGCCGTAAGACTCCACCATATGGTAGCACAGAGCTGGTCAAGAATCTTAACGAGCATGGCATTGTCACCACCTACGATGAAGTCATACGGTTCCGGAAGTGAGCTGCCAAATATGCTTCAGAGGACCCAGATAATTATCTGCGCACAGTTGGAGAGGCAGATTGGCCCCATCCACAGTTGGGGTGACAATTTTGATCTTGTGGTCTTCACACCGAACGGTGCCGCACGACTCATGCCATGGTCACTCAGTTTGTGCAGAATCCTGCAGGTATTCTCTTCCCTGGAAGAGCCACTCCTAGTGGTGGGGTCATGTCACTAAAACTACCTCGTCTGACAAAGCTTGATGCCAACTACTGCTTCTGCAAAGGCAATGACAGCACATGTTGCAACTCCAGGGTATCTGCAGGTTTAGCCCAGTCATATTTAATGCTTTAAGACTTTTTAATGCCACTCAGAATTAAATTTTATACCAATTTCACAATAACAAAATGACAAAAATCATGCAACGACACCAATTAGTTTAAGTTTAGGGACACATTGGTCCAAAGATGTTTATTAAAACATAACTTGGAAACTTAAAAATCTTGAACTTAAAGGAGTAACTGGATTGGATGAATTTCAACAAAGGGGTGACCAAACATAAATAGCAAATATAGCTATACAAAATATACCAGGGACCAAGCAGCAAGTGCAACAGCCACTGTCAGAACACATAACTATTACCACCCTCCCCAGGGTATCAAAAAAGTCAACCAACAAACAAGATTCTTGTGCCGGATCTCCTCTCTGGTAAACAAGAATACCCTGAAGACCCTACGACTATGCTTGCACCTCATGGTACCAAAGCACCTCAAAGGCCCTAAAAACAAGATTACAAACATCACAAAACAAACTGGTCAGACTACTGCTTAACCTCACTCCTAAAACCCACTTTACCCCTGCCCACATTCAAAACCGCTCTTAAAGAGCACCTACGGGAGGCTGCAATTAGAAACTGGGCACCGTAAATGTCCAACCCCCCCCCCCCCCCCCCTCCTAATGTACAGTCTCCTCCCCATCATATGTATATATTTTCTGTTAGGATCTCTGGGTAACAGTACTGTATATTTGCATATCGTATATGTCACAATTGTAACACTACAGTACTATATAGTATACCTGTATGTCATGTATGTCCCTATGCCATAAATGTCATGATGTCATGTATGTTGAGTATGTTGAGTATGTCATAAATGTCATGTCACTATAATTGAAAATGGGGGACCCTGATGTAAACAAGACACACGTCTTTCTCTGGTCTGCATCCCCTTAACAATTGTGTGTATTGAGCCGTACTGTATTGTACCCATTCTGCAATCTGTTAAATAAAGTTTTCATTCATTCATCCAGTTGTTTTGTTTTTGTGGTTTTGGTTGAATGAATGAATACTTTGTTTAACAGATTGCAGAATGGGTACAATACAGTACGGCTCAATACACACAATTGTTAAGGGGATGCAGACCAGAGAAAGACGTTTGTCTTGTTTACATCAGGGTCCCCCATTTTCAATTCATAGTGACATTTATGACATACTCAACATACATGACATTTATGGCATAGGGACATACAGGTATATAGTACTGTACCGTTACATTTGTGACATATACGATATGCAAATATACAGTACTGTTACTAGGGATGTCCCGATCGCCTTTTTTTGCTTCCGATCCGATCCCGATCATGTGATTTTAAATATCTATCGATCCGATCGTTTCCGATCCGATCTTTCACATTAGTAATCAATTTTGACGCATTTTTGTCAGAAACTGGCAGAGCGAGACAAGCCCATCTGTTGCCTATAGTCCGGGGCGCGAGAGCGGAGGCTTTTGTTATTACATTCACCCTGAGAAATGTGCTTCTGCTTCATATGAGAAATATTAAAAGTTTCAATATATGTTTGCACATTAGTATACATTCAGTGTTCGACTTACGTAATGGTCCATTCTGGTCTGAAACGCCGACGATAATCCTCAGTCACGTTATCCTCCAGGTGAAAAGTTAGTCTGAAAACTTCGCCTCCAGCCTGTCCTCCTTGCAAACATTGCAACTGGCTTGACTTTCTATTTTAAAATGCTTAGTTCCAAACCTCTGACATTAAGTCTAGCTGCTCAAGTCAGTGGATATTAACCGTGTTTCGGGAGCGACGTGTTGTACTGTTGTTGTGATGTGGTCGAGCGTGTAGCGTGTAGCGTCTAAATTAAAGGGAATGTTTGTTGCAACGGTGAAAATTAGAGGGGAATGTGTTTGTTGTGGACAATTATTCTGCTCTGTGTGACAATAAATACATTAATGATGATATATTATATGTAATTTAAAACCAAAACTAAGGCCTCCGTATGAGTTTAAGACGTGGACATGGTCATGTTTGTTGAATAAAATTTCTCTTTTTTTGACTGCAGATTTTTATTATTCTTTTTTCCCGATCCCCGATCCTCTGAAAAGCACGTGATCGACGCCGATCCCGATCACGTGATCGGATCGGGACATCCCTAACTGTTACCCATAGATCCTAACATACATGGGAGGATACTGTACGTCATTAGGAGGGGGTGGGTGGGAGGAAAAAATACATAGTGGGTGAAGCTCTCATCGAACATAAACACAAACGTGTCCTTGTTTACATCCGTGAATAGATTATTTTCAAGTTAAGACCTCAGCTTCAAGCTTTGGCGTGGAGCCGAATGTTATCTGGACTTCTGTTGGTGCAGATGTTATAGTGCTACCTGAGATGGCGCAGCTGGTGTGGAGGCAGGGGCCGAAAATAAATGCGAAATAGTCGTTTGCAGGCGGTTTTTGCAGAGCGCTCAGCATGTGCGACGCGACTGCTTTTTTTTTTTTTTTGCAGCGGGGCTTGTAATGGTCTTTGACTGGGACCAACCATCGCGCAAACAGTGGATTGTCGAGCCAGTTCTCGTTAAATTGGCACTTTCCCATATTAACGAGTGCAAATGCTAAACTAAACTAAACTAAACGTAACGTTAGCGTTATCGCTTCGCCTTGCTAACGTTAGCTAGACTCCGTTGCTGAAATGGTTCCCCGGCCAACACATTACACAAGGAGTTGTGTTGGTTCCGCCCCATTCCGGTCTGCGTGATTCTACAATGAAAAGTCAAACTTTATCTCCCGTTAACCGTTTTCCCCCAGATTTCATAATAAAACATAAGATGACATGGCATTTTATCTTTCCTTTCTATGGCATTTTTAAGACCTCTGAAAATGGATTTAAGACATTTTAAGACAAACTAAGGCCTTAATTATTGATAAACAAATTTAAGACCTTTTAAGACTTTTTAAGGATCCGCGGACACCCTGAACTCACTGACACACTCGCAGCAAAAAAAAGATGACATTAAAGTAAATTCAGAGGAAGATGAAGACAGTGGGGAGGAGTTTGATGATGAGGAGTTTGATGATGTGGATTCAGAGTTCTGAACACGGTAGCCACTTTCTGAGTGAGAAGTTTCAGGAAGACTTACAATCCAAAACAGGTAATTATCCATTATTAGGCAGTAGGAGGAAGCGCATATTGTTATTTTGTGGCCTATATGCTTGAGTAATGTAAATACCTTTCTTTTGTTATTTCTGTTTTATTAAGCTATGTTATTGTATTAAGGAACACAGTTTGACCAGTTTTAGTGTTTTTCCAATTTGCTGTGACATTACAGGTAGTAAATAAAATAGCGGATGCCCTTCACATCTGAGTATTTGTCTTGACAACGCAGATCTTTATACACCTGCCTATCTAGTATCTACTGTACTATGACAATATGACATTACCATAGGAACTATTTGGGGTCAGTAGAGATATTGTGAATACATAATGTCTGTGCTGTCCAAATGTAATCATTTCAGTATCCTCTAAAACTTTCTAATTGACTGAAAATGCACCAAAATTGCACCAAAATGAGTTGAAATTTGGTAAATTCCAGTAAATATTGCAATATCGAAATTCTTGAGTATCATAAATGGATTCAGCATCCCGAATAACCCCCAAAACCCCTCCAACATTGTTGAAATTGATCAAGTAGTTTCAGAGATTTGTCCATTTAGGTAATTATGCAAATGTGTGCCAATTATGCAAATACAAAAAATTGCCCAACATGTACAACTTAGCATCCGGCAGTTTCTAAGTACTGGTGACCCATACTATCCATATCTATCATAAAAGTTTGGTGGTTCCAAAATGTCCGGGTTCATTGTGTTGGCAAATAGACTAACCTTGGTGTTACCATAGGGAATGAGTCTGAGATCGCCAAAGTGCAATACCGGCAGCATCCAGCTAGACGGCGGTATCAAGCACCCTATGAAACCTTGTATCTTGGCCTGTGCGTTGATGAAATGTCTCCGGGTCGGCTTTTTTTTAGCGGTTATAACAGTCGGATTGAGAAGAATCAAATGCTCCCGATGCATGATGTGTGGTGGATTATGTTGGCGACACGATGGACATCAATACTTGGAATCACGATCAGATAATTGGAATATTCTTTTTGAGGTACATCCTAGTCAAGGTAAGGGCTATATGATATCAATCTTGCGTTGATCCAACCATGCCTTCACCTCGAACTGAACGTGTGTGTAATGTTACTCCACAATATATGCCGTTGGTGACCATCAAAGCATCAAAAAACGACCCCCCCCCCCGTCATGTATTCATGATGAAACATAATACCTATGATATAGATTTGATTTGAGAATAATAGCTGGTCCAGGCAAGAAACGGCAACAGTTATAGTATAATACACGCATAAGGCTATTCCTCAGCATTACCCCAGACCGATCTAAAAACATACTTATATGCACCACGGTATAATGCGCGAATGTATGCATGGACAAATTATTGACCTGAAGAAAGTCACTGTCAAATGACCATAGTATTGTATCCATAGCTATAATATAGAATATAGTTATAGCTCTACAAACAAGGTGATCGACTCCTATCTTTTAAAGCGTGGCAGAGCTTAGACTGGGCCCGAAAACAGCAGTCAATGAGTTAATGCTAGTAACACAATATTTATGTTGTTTTCAAGAGCCAGAAATATTGACTTTTAATGTGCAGGTATCTACTGTCAGAGTCACTGAGTATAAATATCTTGGCCTGTGGCTCTACGGGAAATTTACATTTAAGTTCCATGTGGATAATCTTGCCTCTAAACTGCGACAGAAAATTGGTTTCCTGTACAAGAAATTTGGTTTCCTGTACAGAAACAGATGAAATTTTCCTCTAATTAGTAGGAAAATAATTGTTGTTCTTATCAGTTTTGGAATATGGTGATGTAATTTATAGGCATGCTGCAGCATCAGCTCTTAAACCTCTGGATTCTGCATATCAGTCAGCTCTTAGCACATTGGGTGCCACGCCCCTTTGCCCAGATAACCCCTTGAGTGCCAGCGCTTTAGTCAATGGGAGGTCAGGGATATTTGCGAACGCTTAAACTATATCTTAAATTATGGGTCTAAAAGGGCGGCTACATGGCGTAGTGGGCAAGGCGCTCGCCACGAAATCTGGAGACGCTGGGCTTGCCTGTTCGAGCCCAGCGCTCCACATTTGCTTTCAGTTTAGCTGGTCGTCCGTACTAATACACATTGGCCGTATTAGGGGGTGGGAAACTGATGGGTGGGGATCGGGCGTTGTGGACAGCGACTCCTACAGGTTGGTTGGTGCGCCTGCGCAGTATTATCAGGAAGTTGCCGTTTCAACGACGAAAGGGCCTACCTGGAAGAGGTAGAGAACCTGTCACAGTGGTGTCAGGAGAACTGCCTCTCCCTGAACGTCAGCAAAACAAAAGAGATGATTGTGGACTTCAGGAGGTCGGGGGTCAAGGACTACAGCCCCCTCAGCATCGACGGGGCACCAGTTGAGAGAGTGAACAGTTTCAAGTACCTCGGAGCCCACATATCCGAGGACTTGACATGGACCACACACATTGACAGTGTTGTGAAGAAGGCACGACAACGCCTCTACTTCCTCAGGCGCCTAAGGAAGTTCCAAGTCAGTCAGAAGATCCTTAGGAACTTCTACTCATGTACAATAGAGAGCATCCTGACCGGCAACATCACCTCCTGGTTTGGGAATAGCACTGCACAAGACCGTAGCAGACTACAAAGAGTGACACGTTCAGCCGAACGCACAATTAGAGGGGGGCTTCCCACCCTCCAGAACATTTACAACAAGCGGTGCAAGGGGAAGGCTAAGAGAATTATTAAGGACTCGAGCCACCCGAACAACTGCCTCTTTGAACTGCTGCCGTCAGGCAAGCGATACCGGAGTCTTATGGCGAGCACAGAAAGACTCAGAAGGAGCTTCTATCCCCAGGCCATCAGGCTGCTAAACGAACAATAATCGCTAAACGAACAATAATCACTATGCAACAACCATCAAATGCACACAGCACACACACCCACACGCACACACTCACTCAAACAAACAACTCACTGCAGCACCCACTCTCCACACTTTAGATCACACAAACACACTTACACTTTATATTTATTGATAAAGGATTTGCACTACAACTCGTACACCTACTGTGAATTGTACCTAAACTGCACCTCGTCCATTTATGCCTTGCACTATATAGTATTGTATATTAGTACACTGCACAGTATTGTATATTGTATGGTAACTACGTCTACGAACATTGTACATATGTCTAAACTGAACACTGTGACCTCTTTTTTTACTTCTAATTTTTACTATGTTTTTATTTCATACTTATCTTGTCATGCACAGTCTCTGGAGCGCAACAGTAAGAAGCATTTTGTACAAAAGTATTCTGTACTTCTGTATGACAACTATTAAAGAAACTTGAAACTTGAAACTTGAAGTGTTGGGGGCAGCGTGAGCCTCCCACGCGTTACTCCTCGCCACTGAGATCGCGCCGCGCAGGTGAAAAGATGCGACTGCCGTTACCTCAAGTACCGGAGGGGACTTGTGCTATGTATGACTTAGCCCACATTGCAGCCGGCTTGTGGGAGGCAAGAAACAGCGTTCGTGACAGGGGAGGGTTGAATTGGATGATACGAAATTGGGATGGGAGAAAATATAGAAAATGGGAGAAAAAGTGGATACAAAAAAAATTATGGGTCTAAAACAACCCTCGCTTATCAATGACTTGCTTGCAGTCAACATGTACGAAACAGATTGTTTTTTCATTGGTACATTTCCGTTTTATACCGTTTTGAATACGAGTATAGTTTCGGAGAGTTCTAGTAATTTCAGAGAAATTATGCGATAATAGCCCTTTAGTGGAATACACAAAACACGTCGTCATTTTTCGGCTGATTTATGAATAGTTTTCAAATAAACGCTAGATTATCGATAGTATATGTGTACTTATGGACGCTAGAGAAGCGGGCTGAAAAATCTATTATTCATGACCTGGTAAGCGCTAACGTCATACACGCACACAGACACGTTGTGATCGCTATGAAATAAACATCTGATTAACCCAATACTGGTAAAATAGAGTCCTTACCTCACATCAGATGTTCTGCAAAAAGATTAATCCAATTACTGATCGCCATTCCAAATATTGATCGCGTTTATTGATCCAACGTTATAGTCCGAAACACATAATCGACGCTGCTCTGAGGGTCCTCAGTCAATCTGGTAACACGATACTGCATGCCAGAGATAGGAAAACCCTGGACCGGACTTTTTTTCTGATGCACATGGCCACCCAATCCGATCCAATGATGTGCATTACCATCCGGGAGACGATAGGCGGCGGTATTTGCCCTTTTGGAGCTCAGACCCATTCACAATGATAACGTCAGGCTGGATGGATGAAAAATGAATGGATATCGCTAATAAAAGAAATAATCAAATAACGAGAAAACTCGTCATTGGCACCCAACGCAAGGCGAGTTAGGACGACTAATCTTGTCATTGGCACTCAAAGTGTTAATGGTGACAGATACGATACTCACCATTGTGTCCTGTATGATAGGGTGGGTTGGCCTTCTCTTGCAGAAAGGCGCAAAAAACACTGGTATTTATTTATTTAGATTTTTTAAATTATTTTAGAACATTCTTTTTTTTAATATTATTATTTCTCTTTTGGGTTTCATTTTCTGTGAATATTGCTTTTATTATGTACCGTTTACATTTGCACAATCGTCGTTTCTGTAAATGAGGGAAACTTCAGAAGCTTAAGATTTTTAAATAAAGGTTGAAATGAAATATCTGCAACCCTGTTAATTGTGCTGTTGCCTGTCTTGGCTAGGACGCACTTGTAAAAAAAAGTCAAAAAGATCTCAATGTGAATTATTTTTTTAAATAAGAGAGAATTTATAGCCTTACCTCCTCCTTCATTCACAGTTCCTTTAAGTCCTGGTGTTTTAATGCAGTCCACCAAGTAGACAGATGGTTCCTTTAGTTCCAACAGAGAGCGGTGACTGCAAGACGCCATCTCCTCCACTGTACTGGATATCAGTGGGGCTGTGGCCTAAAAATACCAGATAAAAAACAGTAACAATAAGAGTCTTGCAAAGTACAACGTTCACCGTCCGCAGAGTAATTGTAGATGGACAGGTTTGGCTTTGTTTTTTTTTAGTTAGACATGTCTTGTCACTGGTACTTGATGATGAGTCACCTTAAAGGGATAGTTCAGAGTTGTGGACATCAAGTGGTATGAAATACTATAGTAGTATAGTTGATGCAGTGCCCTCAGTTTACACACCGAGTCTCGTGGTCGGAGTTCTGACCCGACAGAAGTTTTAATCACCCACAGCAGAAAACAGTGTGCCTCATTTTCTATGCTTCAAGACTCAGCATTTAGTGACTACCTCACACTGAGACTAGTTCAACACATCATGTCACTCTGAAGCATTTAGTGACTACCTCACACTGAGACTAGTTCAACACATCATGTCACTCTGAAGCATTTAGTGACTACCTCACACTGAGACTAGTTCAACACATCATGTCACTCTGAAGCATTTAGTGACTACCTCACACTGAGACTAGTTCCAACACATCATGTCACTCTGAAGCATAGGAAATGTTTTCTGCTGTGGATGATTACAACTTTTGCCTGCAGGTTATTGTGTGGTGGAATAACACTTTTTTGTCTCATGACGTCGTTTGCTGCCTGTCTGAAGCTTCCCGGTTCACTCAGAACGAGGCCAGAACTCAGACCACGGTACTCTGTGAGTTAAGCTAATGGCATCGCATCAACTATACTACTAGCAAGTATTTCATACCACTTAAGAGTCCAAAAATCCAAACTATCCCTTTAACTCACAAGTCAGACTCAGTGTTTGGCCATGCCAAGTTTCCCCACATGCTGGGAATCGGGCTACAAGATGGGCCAAACAGGGTATTATGCTGCTTGGAGTTTAATCAAATCACACTCTCTTGGTGTCAGATTTGAGCATTGGGGAAATCCCCCCCCCCCCCACCCCCCAATACCGCTACTCTGTTTTAGCCTGGCATGGCCCGATACCCGTATCAATACATCCCTGGAAGACAATCGTTCACTAGGTCAAACTTTTAATTTGTTCATAACATATTCACTTATGCTCAACCAATGTATTGAAGAGTATACTCTTTGTTTGGATTGTAATAAGGGGGGGGAGGTGGACAGATAACTGGTTTGCCAGCTAAACACTTATTTGAAATCAACCAGATATTCATAACGGTTCATTTGGAAATAATTTTGATACTGATATCAAATAGATGTCATATCACATTGTAACTGGTATTGGAAAACTAAATACCATAATTGTAACTGAGGGGTACAATTCCCTGACTGTATTGAATAAGTATGGTATCATTAAACCACTACTGAGTTATGTACATTACTACTGGCCATACAGTACACAGGTATATGTGATGAACACCCACACAATAACACGGCTGAACAAAGAAAGTCCTGTTTGTAATATTTATTAGAAGAGCATCAATATTATCTTACATTATTGAGAATTAGAGTCGCGCTTGTAAGGCGAAGAATGTGCATGCATAGATCAAGAGCGTAAGTCCATGGGCATATTACGAAGGGGATAATTAATACCACCTGTAGCATAAGAATTATATAAGGTACACTCGTAGGTCAGCTGGAGATACTAGGGGGGTTCCCTCCGGTTGTAAGCCAGCAGGGGAGAGGAATGTTCGGGAGCAAAAGTCTGGATAAACGAGGAATCAATAAGCTCCAACTACGGGAGGCGGTACATATACTCCCCTCGATCGGCAGACAAAAGCAGCGGCTATAATCCAAGTATGCGCGACAGCATAGGTGAAAGCCAGCCAGCCTCTTCCTAGAGACGGGCTCGAGTGATGCTCCTCACGGGTAAATCCCACACAGCAGCGGGGTAGACGGTTCTCTGCTCCAGCAGCCACGGTACCAAAGCAATAATAATCCAGCCGGAAAAGGCTCTGCATTCACCGGTGTAGATTCTCCTGTGCACGGTACTTCACATTTAACTAGGTCGAACTTGACGTTATTTCACTAAGCTCTGACACTTTTACTATCCTATTCGCACGCGGTTCTAAGTGCTCTATTTAGACGCAAGGTTGCTCACTTCACTTGGTCGTTGACTCGTGATGAAGGCTTCAACTTATTGGGTTAACTCGTTTGAGGGTAACTAACTGCTGTATCCACCTGCAACGTATTTATACGTAAGATGAATAATCTAGTGCCAACCTCAGTTCTGTCTCGTATTACTGCGCAAACCTGGCCATGTTGAGACATGTCTTAGCGGTGACTTTGAACTAGACATTGGGGGGTATGGCCGTGGCGCCTAGGGGGTCGCTGTCCAATAGGAGAACGAATATTATGGTCTGGCCTGTACCTAGGTAAAGGGATATTCCGTGTATATGTACAAAGAATATACAAGGGATATCAAACGATATACAAATATTATACATGGGATCTCAAGCAATAAATATATATATTCGGTTTAATCTGACCCTTTGTAACAATAATAATGTCAAAACTAGCAAAGAGTCTACCCAAAAAAGAGTAGATTCCTGGGCCCTCATTCATCAACGTGACGTAGAAAATGTTCTATTTCCACACGTAAGCACAGAATTTAGAATGCGTGCACGCACAGAAATATTGGGATTTATCAACCGTGCGTACACAGGTCCTATGCTCCTCCGTGTTGATAAATACCTCTTTGTTCTACCGTCAATGCTCGTGCATGATTATCCATATATGGTCATGAAACACCCCCCTTGGGATGTGAAATAATGGACTGACACGAGCGGAACTCTGAGAAACTCCACGGGAGATTGTTCACTGAGGCGCTGCCGAACCAAGAAGACACAACGCATGTTATGGGATAAATAAAAGGCAGACTTGTACACGGTGATGTCAGATATCAACGGCTCCCTAAGACCATTGCTGCAATTCTGCCTGGACAGCTCAAAATACTAATAAAGACCGTTCGTTGACCACTGTTTGGCGTTGGTTGTGTGTCATTATAACCGTGCTGTAATATGAATGCCTTTATTAGTAGGGATGCCCCGATCACGTTTTTTGCCACCGATACCGATCACCGATCGTCTTGAGCCATATCGGCCGATACCGATCCGATACCGATAATTTTTTATTTTTTTTATAAAATATATATATTATATAATTATACTTGTACTTGTAGTTGTATTATCTGCGAGACATCGCCACCACGCAACAAGTCAAAATGCTCGCTATCTGCAAACAGCTCCACTGTCTGTGTGTATACTGCTTTGGTCAATTCAGCATGCCCTCAGCGTCCCCAGTCAGAGCGAGTTCAACTTACTAACAGGGTGAAGCATTAGGCTAAGTTTCCATTTGTCCCTCCCTCAATGATATGTTATTTTCGTTATCATTATGTAAACAAATGCACATATGGATTGTTTGCTGCAACGTTTCTGAATGAATTGAAGCATTAATAAATAATACGCAGATAATTTAATTAGATGAACATTTGTTTTTAATTAGTATAATAATAATAATAATAATAATAATAATAATAATAATAATAATAATAATAATAATAATAATAATAATAATAATAATAATAATAATAATAATAATAATAATAATAATAATAATAAGCAACTGCAACAATTACACATATATAAATATAATATAACTGGCTGCAAAAACAATTTGCGTTAATAGGCTAAAACAGTGCAAAAGGCAATATGCCTGGGGGCTATAGGCTTCTAAAACAAGGCCCGAAAGAGACCTTAGCCTAGTAAATACGCTGCAACAATTACAAATAAATAATAAAATATAACAATATAACGGGCTGCAAAAACAATTAGCCTATTTAGGCAAAACAGTGCAAAAGGCAATATGCCTGGGGGCTATAGGCTTCTAAAACAAGGCCCGAAAGAGACCTTAGCCTAAATACGCTGCAACAATTACAAATAAATAATAAAATATAACAATATAACGGGCTGCAAAAACAATTAGCCTATTTAGGCAAAACAGTGCAAAAGGCAATATGCCTGGGGGCTATAGGCTTCTAAAACAAGGCCCGAAAGAGACCTTAGCCTATAGACTAAATGCCTATGGCGTGTTATTTATTAAGCATCATTGGCAGATTATTTTTAATAAAGAGGAGCATCTCTGCCTTTTCGGACGTAATCCTGTTCCTGTGTTCATCCACAATGTTGAACAAGCGCTCACTATCCACACTTGTGCAGGGCGCAGAGAGGTAAGCTCTTGCCACAGTGGCGAGGGCAGGGAAGCGATCCCTGTTTGCTTTCCAGTACGCCAGTGGCTGTGCACTCCGAGAGATGGGTGGCTCTGCCAGGTAAAGATTCAGCTGTGACGCAGCCGCGCTATCGTCGTTGGCCTGCTGCTGCGGGGTTTCTTCAGCCATAATTTCGCCAAACATAGACGACAAGGAACCTGCTCGTGGCACCTTCTCAGCTGGCTCGCCTGTGTCGCTGGCTCCGGGTGCTGGGTCGGGGCCTGTCTGTAAGGCCAGCAGACGCAAAAGCAGTCCCCGTGTCTGTGCCTTGAGCTCTTCAGAATAAAATCGGTCCTTGTATCTTTTATTTAAAACAAAGAAAACATCACATTAATTTAGCATGGCGTTCATTCTTTTATACGATGCAGCATAAGACTGTCATAGTTAATAATATGATAATAATAAATAATAGAAATAAATGTTTGTAAGGCTAATCTAAAATAGATTAATAATTGTCATAATAGGACATTCTAGAACATTTGTGATGTCACAGTATGATGTCATAATCAAACATTCTAGAACATTTGTGATTCAGATTGTTAATTTCACCTTGGGTCTATGGTGGTTGCCAAACTGTAGAGGGGCTCTGTTTCGATGTCTGTGAATCTGCGGGTTACAGCTTCCAGCAGTGTGGCTTTTGTCATCTTCACGCCATGATCTGATGCGACATCTCTGCCCAGGAAACGTTTTAAAGCCGTCACAGAAGGTATGACATCATCTCTGCCCAGGAAACGTTTTAAAGCCGTCACAGAAGGTATGACATCATCTCTGCCCAGGAAACGTTTTAAAGCCGTCACAGAAGGTATGACATCATCTCTGCCCAGGAAACGTTTTAAAGCCATCATAGAAGGTATGACATCGGCGGCAGATGCGGAGGATGAACTAATTTCCTTCGTGAGCTCTTCAAACGGTGCCAGAATGGATAGCATGTTTTCTATCAGTCCCCACTGGTTGGCAGTGAATATAGCGGGTAGTTCGAAGTCCGCTGCATAAGCACCCAGTGCCCGTTTTTGCCCAAGGAGACTTTGGAGCATATAATAGGTGCTGTTCCATCTGGTGCTGACATCCTGCTGCAACCTTTTGATAGGCTGGCCGAGTTGCGTCTGCACACTCTGCAATCTAGAATAAGCCAGGCAAGAGTGCTTGAAGTGGCCCACGATGCGTCTCCCTGTAGCTGTGATGTCAATTATGCTCCGCTGTGACAGCACTCCATCGTGGACAGCCAGCTGAAGCGTGTGGGCCATACACCCCAAATGTGGCAGTCCCGCGTTTGTCATGCATTTGATCATGTTGCAGGCGTTATCTCGCAGTATGACGTGAATCCTTTCTCTTGGAATATTCCACGTTTCGAACATATTCTCAAAGGCTGTTGCCAGCGCTGCAGCGGTGTGGGAGCCTGAAAACTCCTGTGAATGCAGGACAGCTTTACGCAGTTGGAACTCTGCGTCAACCCACTGAGCTGTCAAACTCAGCATTGACATGGGGCTGACATCAGAGCTCCAAATGTCACTCGTAAAGCTGATTGAAGACACGTCTTCTTTCATAAGGCTGTCCACGTGCGCAAACACTGCCTGGTAGAGCTCTGGTAGGGCAACATCTGTAAAATACGTGCGCCCCGGGACAGTGTAGCGCGGCTCAATGTGAGAGAGTAGCCGTCGGAATCCTGTGTTTTCGACTACACTTAATGGCTGGTCGTCGAGCCCTATGAATTCCTTGACTTTGCGTGTGATTGCCTTGGCCTTCTGAGTCCCACTGCCATACACAGATGTGCTTACCATGGTGGTCTGCGTCAGCGGGCGCTTTGGTGGAGGCTCAGCTGCCTTTTTTTTTTTTTTACTCCCCTCGATGAATTCTCCATGCTCCGCTAAGTGCTGAGTCTTCAAATGTCGAATTAAATTCGTTGTGTTGAAACTCTTGACAATGTTTCCCCCACGAGGTATTTTATTCTGGCATACATTGCAGCTGGCAATTGTTACATCAGTCTCAGACACCGTGAAATAGTTCCACACCACCGACATGTTTACAGGTGAGAAAATGCGACAATGGACACTGCCTCGTGTTTTTCGAGCGGTCGGCGGAGAATTTGCTCATGCTTTCCACGTCATCGATCGGTTTCTGTGATCGGCGAATATGAATAATTATCGGAATTCCCCGATCGCATATTTATAATGATTATCGGCCGATAACGATCGGTGGCCGATCGATCGGGGCATCCCTATTTATTAGTTGTGTTCGATTGGCTATAATATGATTTTTAGAGGCATCTATTTTGTTGTCGGTATTACCGACAACAAAATAGATGCCTCTAAAAATCATATAGTATTAGGTAGCCTATATGAATTACATATAATAGCAGCCATAGCCTACATTATGAAACAGTAACTTGCGCATACCAGTAGAGCTGCCGCGGTATTGATGTTTTCCTTACCGCACAAATTTGTGAAATATTTCCTACCGCTGCGGTTATTACCGCACACACACAAAAAAAAAAGTTTGAATGCATTTTTTTTGTAGTCTACTCTTTATAGCATATAGCCTGCCTCTAGTCTAAATGTCTATCTTTAGAGGATGACTTTGCAGCATGAATATTGTTTGGGATTCGGCAAGCACGCATTCGTTAAAAGTGAAACACGGATTCGAAGTATCCCCTCTGTGTCGCGGGCAGGGGTGGTAGCGGCGCGCCCGCCGGTTACCCCCCGACCCTTTCTTCTTCTTCTTATTATTATAACGTTACTACTTATGATTACAAAGGCATTCGTTTTGTGGCATTACGTTATATAGTTACACGTTCGTATTTACCGGACCATAGCAAGGCAAGCGTTACTCAATTCATATCTCAGTTCCTTTCTTTGCTCAGAGCGTGCAGAGTTGTACCCATTCTGCGGTCTGTTAATAAAGTTTTCAATCAGACAAGTGTATAGAACGAAGGGCTTTTATTATAACATTTCGTTGCAGTAAAATCATTATGCCTCGTTCCCTGAGGAGCGACGGTACGTCGGTAATCCACTCCGGTCTCCGGTGGGAGCTAACGTATATTAGCCGTGTTGTGACTGTGAGCTCTGATCAATGGCTGAGATTCAGGAAGTAAAAGCACTGCAAGACGATTCAACGTGTGACGCGTCTCTCTTCTGACCAATCAGTGGTCTGCAATGTTTCACATGACTTTTCTGGTACCCATTAGGGTCGCTTGGAACCTCGATAGAGGAGTAGGGTATATCTGCAGAGCCGCAAGCCCAACGAGAGAAGGGTACTTTATTATTATAAAAAAAAAAAACGGTGACGCGGTATTCAGCCTACTCTTGCGGTGGGCGTGATGTAACAGCGATACCGCGGTAATCGCGGCAGCTCTACATACCAGTGTATGCGACGGACCAGTGTATACCTTATATCAGCGGTTCTCAACAGGGGTTCCCCGGCACACAGGGGTTCCGCGGAGAGCTGCCAGGGGTTCCGCGAGATGCCTGGCAATGTTCTTTAAAAATATAGAATGACAACAGTCTTATTTTGAAAATCCTATAGCGGGTCTCATTTCTGCCCACGCGCAGCTCCAGCTAAATAACTAGGCTCCGAAAGCTAGCAACATTTAGGTCATTATGATACTCTTATTTTGAAACTCCGTGGTGTCGTGACTCATATCCGCTCTACAGCACACAGCCAATAAGGATGCATCTCAACACAGCAGGCTGAGCAGTGAGCTTAGCGTCTCTCAGCTCAGCAGTAGTAGCGTACTCTGGATCTGGAACGCGGACATTGAAACACAGCAAGGATAGTGTTTTTGCGACCCAAAACAAATCCCTGCTGTTTTATTCCGCAACGGGTCAAATGCATATAACATGCTTTGCAATCCTTGCCATTCCTTTGTGGCCACGTTGTGTTTAAGACCGGAATTAATGTCCCTTTAGCATAAGCTAACAACAAGCCCTGTTCAGAGCGACAGAGAACAGCAGGGTGGGGACTTGGAAGGAGGACTGGGAAGGAGGGGGGGGGGCATTCTCCCTCTATGTGTGTGCGTTTGAAAAGATATGATGAAGTCAGACTACTATATTATATTGATAGTAAATGTACTGAGGGTGGACAGACAGATTATGTTGATATTTAAACATAAAAAATACAATACATAATAAATGTATCCATGATCAGACATCATGCAACATAAAACAATTGCAGGAACGGTTTGGGAGAGGAAGGTGTTTTAGGTTGCGTGTTCCAAAAAATGTACTTCAAGTTTAAAGCTCAATATATCAAAACGTGGCACTTTATAGTGAACAGGCACTTTATAGTGAATCCAAATTATTTTTTGGATTACAGAAAATTATCCCTAAAGTGCTATCTGATGCAGCTGCACTGTTTTCCATGAAAATACCATATTTGGATAAGTTTGACCATTTCTAAAAATCTGAAAATCATTAAGTCACTCTGGATAAAAAAAGACTTTACAGACAACATTGAGACAAAGCTTCCTGACACATCTCCATCCAAACTCTTGGAAGAACTCATTGAAATCTCATCTGATACCACCTGGAGAGCTAGTTTCAGAGTGTGGTGCTGAGTACCAAGTATCTCATGATGCTGCAGTTAAGGTGTTGATACCATTCAGCCCCACATATCTGTGTGAAGCTGGCTTTTCATCCATGACAGCTCTGAAAACAAAATATAGGGCCAAGTTGAGCCTTGATGATGACATGCGTGTGTTGCCTTGTCAAAGATCTCCCCACGTATTGACCGTATTATTAGCCAGCAGCAGCGGACCTCGCATTGAGCTAGAAATGTCCACTGAGTGAACGAGTGCTTATTTTCTGTATTTATTTATATTTTTTGAGAAATGGTAACTTGGTGATCCTTTTCTGTATTTAAAAGAAATACATGATTTTCTGTTTTTGAGAAATTGTCAAACTTATCCAAATATGCTATTTTTATGGAGAACAGTGCAGCTGCAACAGATAGCACTTTAGTGATCCTTTTCTGTATTAAAACAAAATACATGATTTTCAGTTTTTTCTTAAATAAACATTATTTTGAAAGCAAGCACTTTTGTCATCAGATTCAGACAACTTTATTGATCCCGCGTGGGGCAATTCATATTTGCAGATTCACCAACAAGCAACAAAGACAAACAAACAACAAAACATCTCAACGACAGCACGGCAAATAAAGAATCATTGTATCATCATTGTAGCAAAAAAGACAGGACCGAAAAAGTCTTTATCGTATGTAGGGGTGCCCTGGAATATTTTATTGAACACAGGGGTGCCTTGGCAGCAGAAAGGTTGAGAACCCCTGCCTTATATCATATTCATATAATAGTTTACTCTATCAGCATACCAGCATGTAATACGTTCTTTGTTAGAACTCAACTCGTTATTATTTTGCACATAGATTGCAGAAATACGGGAACGTTTTGATTTATATTAAAAGGCTTTGACATTGTAAAACTAAATACGTGGAATTCTGTAAGCATAATACAAGTCATATCACCCACACTATATATGCTCTGTGTCCAGAGCATGTATGCTTTTCATTCATTTAAGACACATTATTGCAAGGGTTTTGTAATACACATACACCCTGGTCTCATTGCAATGCGTTTTTATTCTTTCTTATACAGTAAAAAGGGGGAAGAACACTATATCGTGGGTGTTCATATGACTTGTATTCTGCTTACAGCTTCGAAATTCCACTCGTTTCGTTTAACGTAAAGCCTTTTAAATATAATAAACTTTATAATCAAAACGTTCCCGTGTTTCTGCGGTCTGTGCGCAAAATAATAACGAGTTGAGCTACGTGGAGCGCAGTCAGTCAGTACACCCCGTATATACCGATAACGCTATATAAACCATGCTGCATTCATTCTGAGAGAAAGATCTGTTATTCCAAATGCTATTTATAGGGTTTTGACCATAATTACACTACTGTTGCTATTTTACAATGAACTATAATGAATTACGGTTCATACAGAACATGCCAGTGTTGAAACTAATGCACATAAGCTCATTTCCTTGTTGTAATAATATATTCTACCAACGGGCGCTAGGTACGCATGGTCCGACCTGTGCTTAAATATAGGCACAAAGTCAAGCACAAGTTCAAATTGATAAATCCCACACTTTGCTTAGAAATGATCGTACGCACGGCTTAAGCACATATCTGTGCGTACGTCAAGTTGATAAATGAGGGCCCTGAAGTCCTACAGTCAGGGAACAAACTTAACTTTTTGACTTACCAGCCATTTGGCTGGTAGATTTTAAAAACTATCAGCCATCCAGATTTTTTACCAGCCAAAAATTATAAATAGCTTTTTAGTATATCGCCATGTGTTATTATTACTATATAATACTCTTGTATGCCATTTTCAATTAATATCATAAACAACATAAGGAATATTAGCATAATTTTGAGTGGACTGAAGGAATGAGTCAGCGTTAATAGTTTTAAATGCAAATAATTTATTGCGAATTTATTTACAATATGGAAGCAAAAGAATTAAAGAACATATTAAAACAACTTCAAACAAGATAAACAAATCCATACTTGCCACCTACAAGGTAACAAGGGATGTTAGCGGAGTCTGTAATGCATCCAGCCTTGTATGGAATAATAATATAATAATAGATAATAATAATAATACCGTCCACCCCTAATATAATATAATAATAATCTGGTCAGCAGCCTCCACTGATGTAGCGCGATTCAAACCCCCTCATGCAGTTTCTAGTTAATCAGTTAGTCAGTTACGCAGCCTCCACTGATGTACAGTGACGAGTGAATCTGGTAGTTGGTTTATGACGTTACGAGTTAATCAGTCAGCAGCCTCCACTGATGTTATGACGTTACAAACGCGAAATAACATTATACATTATGCTCCGCGAAATAAAGAGAGCTTATTATTAATCAGTCAGCAGCCTCCACTGATGTTATGACGTTACAAACGCGAAATCACATTATGCTCCGCGAAATAAAGAGAGCTTATTATTAATCAGTCAGCAGCCTCCACTGATGTTATGACGTTACAAACGCGAAATAACCAGGGTACAAAATATGCCTCCACATATTTGGTCAAATCAAATGCAAAATTAAATATCAGAGCACAATCAAAAACACGATTGCAGGTTTTTTTTTGTAGGCTAAAGAACGGATGAAGACAGACCTCGTGTGCGTCTCATGTTACAAACTTGATCTCGTGAGCAGAGCGCATCTCATTTACATTTAAAGGTTCATTGTTTGTAAACATTAGAACGGACACGTGAGACGTGACACACACACACACACACACACAGTTTCACTTTCGTTTCAACTCACCACGCCCGCATCCAATAGGGTCCAGCTGCAGCCCCGGAGATTGTTCCAGATTGGGCAACTTTCGCCCGCTCCCACGACATTTCTCCCTCCAGCTGGAGGCTACTCCCTGCATCATATTAATGCCGACGCATGCAGTGGATTTTGTTGGCCGCCAGATGGCGCCCAGGCCTTAATTTATGACGGCCAAACATTAAATCTACAAGCCTGTGGCGCTGGGCGTGTGACTATTTTGTACCCTGCCTACAGTCTATGGTCGCTTTCACACCTGAGCTCTTTGGTCCGCCTTAATCGAACCCTGGTTCGTTTTCCTCGGATAGTCCGGTTGGTTTTGGGTGGTGTGAAAGCTCATTCGAACTCTGGTGTGGACCAAACAAGTGAACTCCGATGTAGCTCTGTAGCCAAAATGGCCAATATGTGCCCACTTCTATCATTGGAGTGGATGCGTCAACTCTGCTTGACTCCAATGATAGGTGTCTCCAGAAACCCTGAAGTCCTGCATCCACTAGTCAAGCAGGGGTGGCCAACCAGTCAGAGACTAAGAGCCACAAAAATGACTGTGGTACCACAAAGAGCCACACCATATACCAGCGTTTCTCAACCTTTTTTTTCAGTCACGGCACCCTTCATGTGTTTATACTGTAGGTCTCACCCTCTGGCCTCTGAAGTTGCTAATGTCTTTTTTATTTGGGCCTCACAGGGTTAAAAGTACCCTGTGAGACCCATGGTTGCAAAATTACAAAATCACTTTTAGCCATTTAAAAAAAGAAATGTTTATTTAAAAAATGTTAAGCACATGTATAGTGCTTAATTGGTCCTGTTGTTCACAATGCTATTTGATAGTAAAATGTTTATATGTCCCACCCTCTGGCCTCTGAAGTTGCTAATGTCTTTTTAATTTGGGCCTCACAGGGTTAACCTCTTAAGCCCGAGATACACAGTAAAAGTGTATATTTTCAGCATTACGTTTGTTTACCAATTATTTTAACTGTTATTAGTGAAATATAAGATTATAGAAATATCAGGGCATTGAGTCGGAGACCAGCGCATATTGACAGGAGGAAGTGGCACAGCCAAAAGTGAGTGTAGTCTTTTGAAGGAAGAGACTCAGGGCTTTCGAATTTCGAAAAACTACCCTACCCAGCTCACACCAGCCCCGGTCAATCATCTGACTTCTGGATTTACTTTTTTATTTCTCTTATTTTTTGGGATTATCTCCCACAAACCTGAACGTTATTGCCATAAAACAGAATGCAGTTAGTTTCTCTACCTTTCTGTGAACGCCTTGCAAAAAAAACGGTGTTGCAATATGATGAAACATGGTGGAGAAATGTACATTATAAAAAAGATGGCAGAATTCAGTACTGTATCTACAAAACCTTCTGTTTAATCATCTTCCCTTTATTCATTTGCTTAGATTTTTCAGGTCTGGTCAATTTTAGCATGGTGTTATTCACAGTCAAAGATATATATATATTTTTTAAATAGAATTGATATTCTCCTTTGGTTCATTACAATTTACTCAAGCCTAGTAACAGACACACTATTTCTGACACTGATCCATACAGTATATGTCCGCCTAGAGCTTCCGCGGTATTGATGTTTTCCTTACCGCACAATTTTGCAAAATATTTCCTACCACCGCGGTTATTACCGCACGCACACAAAATTAAAAAAAAAGTTTGAATGCATTTTTTTTTTGTAGTAGTAGTAGTCTACTCTTTATAGCATATAGCCTGCCTCTAGTCTAAATGTCTATCTTTAGAGGATGACTGTGCAGCATGAATATTGTTTGGGATTCAGCAAGCACGCATTAGTTATTGAAAGTGAAACACGGATTTGAAGTTTCCCCTCTGGTCGTGCGCCGTTCACTCGGTGTCGCGGGCAGGGGTGGTTACCCCCCCGACCCTTTCTTATTATTATTACTATAAAGTTACTACTTTATAATAAAGGCATTCGTTTTGTGGCATTAACATTATATAGTTATACGTTCAATAACATCAGCGTATTTACCGGACCATAGCAAGGCAAGCAATACTCAATTCATATCTCAGTTCCTTTCTTTGCTCAGAGCGTGCTGAGTTGTCCCATTCTGCGGTCTGTTAATGAAGTTTTCAATCAGACAAGTGTATAGAACGAAGGGCTTTTATTATAACATTCGTTGCAGACAGTAAAATCATTATGTCTCGTTTAGTACTCCTGAGGAGCGATGGTAGTCCACTCCGGCGGGGAGCTAAAGCTAACGTTATTAGCCGTATTGTGATGAGCTCTGATCAATGGCTGACATTCAGGACGTAAAAAACTGCAGGACGCTCCAACGCGTCTCTCTTCTGACCAATCAGTGGTCTGCAATGTTTCACGTGACTTTTCTGGTACCCAATAGGGTCACTTGGAACCTCGATAGAGGAGTAGGGTATATCTGCAGAGCCGCAAGCCCAACGAGAGGAGGGTACTTTATTATTATTATTATAAAAAACAGCGGTGATGCGGTATTCAGCCTACTCTGCGGTGGCCGTGATGTAACAGCGATACCGCGGTAATGCGGTAATCGTGGCAGCTCTATATGTCCCTAGATTCAGATACCAAGAACATGCAAATAGCCATTAAAAAAATTATTTTTTTTATGGATGGAAGAGCCGCACATTGACGGGCAAAGAGCCGCATGCGGCTCGCGAGCCGCGGGTTGGCCACCCCTGCTGACTAGTCAAACCTAAGAAAGATATGTGATGTATTTTGTTCATCCACTAGTCAAACCTAAAAAAGATCTGGTGATATGAGATTTTGTTCATCCACTAGTCAAACATAAATCGGATATGGTGATATATAGGCCTGCCGCGATAAGCAATAAATCGATTAATTGCCGCGATAATTAAAATTAATGCAATGATTTTGACGGGCGCGATTAATTGCTATTTGCGCGTTTGTTTTAATGAGGCGGAACCAGTGCCCCTTGTCAGTCACTGTCCGTGTTGGGAGGCGGGCCGCTGGCTTTACTACAGAGCACAGCACAGGAGCTCCGTGGGGCAACGCCTCATAGCTTAACTACATTTCTCAATAGTGTTGCTCCTTTTAACCAAGTAGCGTTATTTATAGTGTAACGTTAGCTATTTTTAGACCCAAGTAGTTACTCGCTACTGCCCGGAGAAACTGGACTGCTAAATAAAGATGAAAGATCGAGTGTTGATTCTCATTCAATGCTAACAACATTAGCTAAATAGCTAACTAACTAAATACAACGTATAGCATAGCTACAACACAGAATAACGTTAATACAATTACATGCATCATTGTTTACAATGAACGGGTGGGGCTAGCAGGCCTGTACACTGCGATGATATGATCGCAAATTGCCCCCTAATTTGGTCCGTGCGAGTTTAAAATAATATCTGGGGGCAAGCTTGCGAGTGGTGATTTCAACCCTTCATTCGCATTTCACTCCTAAATTAATCCATACAAATTGTAGTAAAACATTAGCCTACAACCAGGGCTGTACAGTGCAATATAATGTTGCGGTTGTAATTTCATTAGACAGACCAGCGCGGACCTTTAATAACATGCAATTTAATTGACACAAGCAATGAGCTAACGGTAGCTTCTAACCAAGGTCTCCATTAGGATTATGCTAAGCTAACTAGCGATCTCTGCTAACCCTGGAAAACGGTCAAAGCGGACTCCACAAGACTAGTTCCATTCGTGAGGAAAGGGGGTGGGTTATATTGACAACACTTGACAACAGAAGTTTAAACATAACTTCATATTTATTGGTTATTCGTTTCTGTATATCATTCAATTCCCATCTCCGTGTGTCTCCATCTCTTCCTGTTTACATTCGAGTGTGACGTCATCACCTACGGCAGCTTAGACGATCAAAACCCGAAGGGGGGCTCGCTCTCTCTCTCTCTTTCTCTCTCTCTCTCTACATTCAATGATTTAAAGTAGCCAAATGTTACACACAGTATAAATACTAACTGGATAGTTGATGATATAAACATTTAATTTCATTATCTGAAATATTCTAAAATCATTAAGTCTGTGTGATTATTATTTTCTCACAGTAGTGTGTGTATATATATATATATATATATATATATATATATATATATATATATATATATATATATATATATATATGTGTGTGTGTGTGTGTGTATATATGTGTGTGTGTGTGTTTGGCTAAAGTGGATAGAAAACACAGTACTGTGTAAAAGGCACCCAAGAGTTTTTATATAAATTGTCTTAGATGTAAATAATTTTTTTTATTAGTGTGTCAGTAGACTACTCTTAGTACATTTTCATTAAATTATTTTTTAAAGCATCTTCATGGTTTAATAATGCAAACATATGTTGCAGGGACTTATTATAATCATCATATTGGCGTGACTGTATGCATCAAAGGGTTCAATCAAGCATTTTTAAGTGCTTTAGAGGAAATGTCAAAATATCGCGATATCATTTAGAGGCCATATCGCCCAGCCCTACTATAATGGTAAAATAGTTATTTAAAAATTTGCCCCTAAAAAATATTCTTTGCCCCTAAATTTCTCATTTAGGGGCAAGTGTGCCCCTAGTGAAAAAGCTTAGCGTACAGCCCTGGCTAGTCAAAGGACTGGACACGGGGACAAGTTAAACATGAATTCATTTATTATAACGTAGTAGGTAGTTTCGAGTCGTGCTGCAGTGCCTACGCACCACAGCTATTCTATTTAGGGATGGGTATCGTTAGGATTTTATCGATACTACTACTCCTATCGATACTGCTTAACGGTTCGGTACTTTATCGATACTCTTATCGGTTCTTTTTGATAATTTTTTTATGATTTTTATATTTGCAGTTGAGAGCATTGGTCATCTCCCTACAGTAAAGATTAGAAATGATTGAATTATTGTAAATTTGTGTGGAGTGGTGGGAATAGCTGCTTCAATAATAACTTATAACAACAACAGACAAGTTAGACAACTATGTATACAAAAAAAACGATATACACTGAATGATTAGTTGTTACCTAAAGTCCTTGGACTCCACTGTAGAGAACGGGTGCAGGCCTTTGACAACAAACTTTGTCACAGCCCTGTGACACTCGTTCACCCTATCCTCTGTCATCTTTCCTCTAGCTGCTAGGGAGAAAGGACTTTGGGTGGTGGAGGTAGAGGGAGGATGTGTGGTGGGCTCACTGGGACACATTGGTGGCTGACCTCAGCTTGACGATCTATAAAAAGTTTTTAGATTGTAGTATTTGTAGCTAAACAATTATTTTGTTTATTAGCCTATTTGTAATAATTCGTTATTAGCCTAGGAAACTCCGTATCTTGGCTTACCGGCTGCAGTGGACGTGGATGCAGATGGACCACTGCGCGCAAGGCAGTCGAATACGGCGCATTTCTGCAAACTAATATAGTGTTTTGCAAACAAATGTTTTGATAGATTGCTCGTATTGCCACCCTTACTGGCAAATGTTTTGTTGCACTTGTGAACGCTTCGCTCTATCCGCCATCACGACTCAGTCCATGCAGAGCTGTCTGTGTCTGTGTGCAGCGCGCGTCAGCACGGAGACAGCGCTGAGATGCTTCCAGCTGCAGCACATCAGGTGTGCGGGGCTTGTATGTGCGGGGCTTGTAAGCGCTGCGGTCTGACGTGCTGCAGCTGCATACTATTGACAGCGCTTTCATTAAGGAGTACCCGTATGTATGTGTAGCGCGACTCGCGAGGAGTGTGTGTAATAATGACTCGCTGCGACTCGCTTCTCGTGCAGAGACAGAGAGAGGAGAGATTGTTCGCAACTTTTAAATAATAATAATAATAATTTCTCTAGAGTATCGATAGCAGTACCGAGGACGTCGGAGCTTATAAATACTCCGGTATTTTCTAATATAGTACCGGTTCCCGTTTAAAACCGGGGTCCGGGGGGCATCCCTAATTCTATTATATACTGCTTTGACGCTTCCTCCTCATCGTTGATTGCCTGTAGTAGCTGCATCTAACGTTAGTAGCTAACGTTAAAACTAACCTAAAGTTAGTTGTTCACCAACAATCTCAATATTTGTTTTATCATTAGCTCAAAAACACAGAACCGGACGAGACAAGTTGTCGGCTCATAGGTTCTGCTAGGATAATCACAACAATACTTCCGGTCCGGTCGGTGGGCTTCAAAATAAAAGTCTAAAACACCGGAAAAGACGGAGCGGTGGGCTTCAAAATAAAAGTGTTGGGAAATAAATTTCTAAAAAAAAAAATCTCTAACCGGTCGCAATAATATCGCTTATCGCGATATTTTCGGGGGCAATTAATCGCCCAGCAAAATGTGTTATCGTGACAGGCCTAGACACACAGTGATGAGGAAGAAGAGGAGGAGAAGGAAGAAGAAGAAGACGACTATGTAAGCTTAGCTCATTGTGATGATCATAGATGGCATGGATTAAAATATTAAACTTCAAACTAAATCATTTGGTTATGGTCCATTTAATTTCAGACTCCACCCGTAAAGCAATACAAGACAGCCTTGGCGGAACTGTTTGCAGAGGAGGACAGAGAGCTGCAGACAACAGTACAACAGCACACCCTGTCCATCACAGAAAGTGGATCAAGAAGTCCAGCTGTACAAATGCCTGCCTTATCCCCATATCAGGTGACGCTGCTCTCTGGTGGTGGCAAAAGAGAGACACTCTGCCCCTGCTGTCAAATCTGGCCCAATCAGGCGTCTTCCACCCCGTCTGAGAGGGTGTTCTCCACGGCTGGAGACACCATTAGCCCAGAAAAATCAAGAATCCTCCCAGAGAAAGCGGACATGCTTATTTTTTTGCAGAAGAATTGTTAATTTTATTTGCCCATTTTATTTTTGGTTCCATCTTATACCCTTTTTAAAAAAGGAGCACTGTGTGATTTAACATGTTCAAATGTTATTACTTTTTTTTCTTAGGTTATTTAAAATGTTGTGTGGTTTACTGTATATGCTGTATGTTCTGTTCATTATTTATTTAGATTATTTAAGAAATAAAAGTAAGTTATTAACACTAATACACAGGGAGCGAAATTAACTTTTTGACTCACCGGCCAGTGGCGGGTAGATGGGAAGAGTCTACCCGCCAAGCATATTTCTTACCTGCCAAATTTTTTTTTATTAAAAAAATATATATATATATATATATTTTATATAGAAGAAAATTGAAATAAAATATATATTATATAATCATACTTGTAGTTGTATTATCTGCGAGACATCGCCACCACGCAATAAGTCAAAATGCTTGCTATCTGCAAACAGCTCCACTGTCTGTGTGTATACTTGAGTAGCCTCCAGCTCCAGCAAGGATTCTCCGGCCCTGCAGCTAGACCCTATATTCAGCTAGACCCTACATTCAGCATGCAAGGATTCTCCGGCGATGCAGCTGGACCCTATTTATAACATTACGGTTCTTTTGTCAAATCACATTCAACATGCCCTCAGCTAGAATACGCATTCAATCAATGTTATAAGACATTGATATCAGGAGCTATCTGTAGCTACTGCTAGCCCGGTAGATAACGTTAAGACAATTTAGTTTACTGGGACAGATAAGTTCTAACGTGAGCTAGCTAAGCTAGCTAACGAGGGAACGGAGGTATTATGCACTCGAGTCGACTATTGCTGGAGCATTTGTTGATATCAGCAGCTATCAGTAGCTAGCCAGCTAGATACCGTTAGACAATGCCTCGTCATGTATTAAACTAAAAGTGAATAGTTGACTGGGTCATTGTTTAAACAGTAACGGTAGCTCATGGAGGTCCGATATAGACTAGAGCAGACTGCCCGCATATCGCAATGGTGGCGTTTCAGGAAGTAAACAAGCCAAATGAGAGCTTCCGATTGGTCATTTGCTTTCTTTCTCATGAAACCAGTCACGTCACTCTACTGTGATTGGACCGTTGACTTGAGTGCAATGTGAGACTTGTAGTTTTTTAACGATCTCGCGGCGAAAGACGAGAGAGGCTATAATCTGTACTCGCACAATCAAAATAAGAGTATCGTTATGAACTACACGTCTACACGCCACACGGCGGGCAGCCCTCTAAGTGTCAAGCACCAAAGGTAAAAACTGAGCGCCCCTGGCGGGCGGCAGGCTTTAGTTTCGGTCCCTGCTAATACACCTGTATGTACTCTATTTTTTCCACCCAACACAATTTATCAGGAATCGATAAACTCGATAAGCAGAATCGATAATGGAACCGTATAGATAAAATCTTATCAATTCCCATCCCTATGTATGTCATAAATGTCATGATTCGATTCGATTTTTATATCTGTATATCCGTTTGTTGTGTGTGTCATAAATGTTATTATGAATTGAAAATGGGGGACCCTGATGTAAACAAGACAAAAGTCTTTCTCTGGTCTGCAACCCCTTAACAATTGTGTGTATTGAGCTGTACTGCACCCATTCTGCAATCTGTTAATTAAAGTTTTCAATCAATCAGCCTAGTTTAACTTGGCGTAGCCATCACTAGCTTAGCCGCCTAGCCCCATAATTGGACATTACCAGAGTAGGATAAATCTGCAGTGCCGCAGCCCGGGGCCTGTACCGTGCGTCGGGGCCTGTACTGTGCGGTGCACTACTGCGCATGCGAGAAACAAAGTAACATATAATATAGGACACTAGAAACATAAAGTAACATACGGAAAATAGGACCTAATGTCCAAAATAGCGAAATAGGTACTGACATTTTCACTGAAAGACATCTTTGGTTAATTTTCAATGAAGAATAATGAATGCTTAAAGTAATACTATATAGGTTAATTAAACCAGAACTAGAAAAAAAAATTACTTTTATACCCTCACCTGCCTCCAATGTAGTTCCCCCCCCCCCCCACCCACCCAACCACCTCCAATGTACAGTCCCCCCCCCCCAATACCCAACCCATTGGGAACCGGTTCCTAATTGTCCGATGCCTGGAACCGCGTGCCTCCCATGACTTTCGATTCCCTTATCGCTGCCAGGTTTTCAAAACAACGTTAGCGTTAGCATGTAGCTGATAGTTTTAATTCATTGATCTGTTGTCAATATCTTCTTCAGGCTGTACACTGACGTCAGATGTCTCTGTGTAAACACAGGCCCGATGAAACGGTCTCTGTGTAAACATAGGGCCCCATTTGAAACAGTACTGGACACAGGTGCATGATGATATCAGAAGCATGCAAAAGCCCACACACACACCGACACACACACACTCACACACACACACACCAACACACATGCACACACACAAATTATATGCCGTCATCTCAGACATCAATGCACACACATAGAGAGACATACACACCCCCCCCCTTTTTTGTTCGAGAGTGTCTCACTTTAGCACACACACACACCGACACACACACACTCTAACACACCAACACACCAACACACACACACACACACACTCTAGCACACTAACACACATGAACACACAGAAAAGCATCTGATAAGGAGAGCGGAGGAATCAGCCCCTCCTTTCCCCCATCTAAGCAAACACCAGCACACACACACACACACACACACCACACAGACATCAATGCATACACACCGAGAGAAATACACACACCATCTGATAAGGAGAGCGGAGGAAAACAGCCCCTCCTTTTCCCCATCTAAGCAAACACCAGCACACACACACACCACACAGACATTCATGGATACACACCGAGAGATATACACACACCATTCTGACGAGAAATGTATAAATGATGTGACGATGTATTGACGAAACCACCACTTGGCACTGGCTCGCTCGGTGTGCGGAGGTGCGTGGTCCGGATTGTGATCTACTTGTGCTGTGACGGTTCAGTAAAACTCTGCAGACTGCCATCTGACTCTGTCTCGTCTCTCTGTTCGCCTCGCCGACATTCAATAAAAGAACTATGAGGGAATTCCTTTCATAGCCATGGCAGACTTATTTGATTCCTTAAGGGCTCGAAATTGCCTGGGTTTTGGTCATATGCTCCCGAAATGCTCCCGCTGTTTGGCTACTTCTATGTGCAGTGAAAACTACTTGAATGCTTTTGTTTAGAACCTAGTCATTGATTTAGTTCAGGGTAAGGTAATATTAGCCACGGAGCTAACGCTAGCTAAGGTGAGCTAACGCTAGCTAATCAAGCTCACAGAGAGAGATAAACAGCTGACAGCAGGTAGTGCAGGTACAAATACAATAAAACAGCGGGTGGGGGCTGTTGTGTAAACCTTGTACTCTTTAGTTCACATATAATAAGAGACGGAGTGTTTGTTTACTAGTCTGTAAGCCAGGCAGTACTGTGGTGCAACATACAAATGTGTCCGTGTAGCAACACAAGCCAATACCTTTACAGGACAGGGGCCCGGGGAGGGAGCTCTGTGTGTGTGAGACAGAAGTCAGAGGAATAACGACCTGTTATTCAATAGATTAAATTAGTTTAAGAATAAAAAAATAAATACATTTTAAGAGAATCTCAAATAGATTATTTTATTTAAGTGTAGGCTATAGTTAATGTTTTATTTCTTAAAGTTTTTGTATTTTTCTGACATGGGGGCTCAACAATAAATGACAATCAGAAATGTCAAGTTGCATGTTGTTATTCTAACCAGCTTAGTTCTGTTGCATTTCCAATTTAAATTATAAATTGATCAGGTATCGATGAGCAGAATCGATAATGGAATCGTATCAATAAAATCTTATCAGTAGCTAGCCAGCTAGATAACGTTAGACAATGCCTCATGTATTAAACTAAAGTAAATAGTTTACTGGGTTATTTTAAACAGTAACGTTAGCTAGGTAGCTAACATTAGCTCACAGAACAATGATAGCTAGTTAGCCAACGATAGCCAACAACTGCGAAAAACACCAAACTGATGATATCAGACGTTGATATCAGGAGCTATCAGTAGCTAGATAACATTAGACAACGCCTCATGCATTAAACTAAAGTGATAGTTGACTGGGCCATTTTGTTTAATGCTTGTTATGTTGAAAGAGGAGCTGCACTCGACTCGACTCTTGCCGGAGCATTTGTTGACATGGGTCTGTGAGGGGGAGGGGCAAGGTGTGCAGCAGCAGCTGTGTGTGCCTCAGAGAAGACAGCGAGCTAGAACGGCGCTGATAATTGTTTTTCACGCATATCATCGATCATGTTTCTAGTGTCCTATATTATATGTTACTTTGTTTCTCGCATGCGCAGTAGTGCACTCAGCTCGGAACTAGGCAAAATCTGCACCTGGCTCACTGACAACAAACTATCATTACACCTGGCCAAAACAGAGTCCATTCTCTTCGGTTCAAATAACAAACTCAGCAAGGCCGACGGCTTCTCAGTTACAGTGGGTGACAATATTGTCACAAGGAAAGATGAAATTACATACCTAGGTTCCATGCTAGAGGAAAATCTTTCCTGTGACAAAATGGCATCCAATGTAATAAAAAAAAGTCAACCAACGAACTCAATTCTTGTACCGGATCTCCTCTCTGGTAAACAAGAATACCCTGAAGACTCTGGCAGGAGCACTCATTCAAGGGTACTACGACTATGCTTGCACCTCATGGTACCAAAGCACCTCAAAGGCGCTAAAAACTAAATTACAAACATCACAAAACAAACTGGTCAGACTACTGCTTGACCTTACTCCTAGAACCCACCTCACCCCTGCACACTTTGTCGTCTACTCTAAGCCATCCTAGGTTGTCAGAGTACAGCAACTTGCAATGGGCCTGGTCTACAAGATACACTACACGACCATGGTACTAGGGATGGGTACCTTTCACATTTGAACCGATACGGTACCGGTACCTGTGAATCGATACCGGTACCCAACAGTACCTTTTTTCTGTACTTTAGTCTACATTTTTTATTTACCTACCTCAGTCGTGAAAAAAATTATCCAAACTTCAAATAACTACAATTTCGACAGTTTTCGGCTTGCCATTGCTCCGACTGCTTTTTTTTTTTTGGTATCTCACTTGAATCGATACTCTGTAGTACCGACGTGTTTTGGTTCGGTACCTCAAAAGTACCGAATTCGGTACCCATCCCTACAAGGTACCCATGTACATGTCAAAATACTTCCCAAAGGTCAGTGAATACCACGATCACAACACCAGAGGGAGCTCCACAAATCATGTTAAACCCAGATTCGGCTCAAACAAGAGACTAAACACGTTTCGCAATTATGCCACATCAATGTGGAACGCCCTACCCAAAGCTGTAAAGGAATGTGAATCACTACCCACTTTCAAAACCACTCTCAAAGAACACCTACGGGAGACTGCAATTCGAAACTGGCCCCTGTAAATGTCCTAACCCAACCGCCTCCAATGTACAGTAAATGACCAAGTATGGCTTTGTCAATATTCCAATGTACAGTTTTGCTTGTACAGTTGTACAATGTCCCCCACCCACCCTCCCCTCCTACCCAACCCCCCACCTCCAATGTACAGTCCGTCCTCCCCCCCCAGCCACTCAACCCCACCTACCCAACCAGGGCCGCCTCAGGGGTTGTCGCATAGGGCCTCGCGGGAAGGGGGGCCTCGCACAAAAAAAAGAAAAATATTTTTTATTTATTATTATTTATTTTTTTTGCGAGGCCCCCCTTCCCGCGAGGCCCTTTTTCCACAGACCTAAAATCTAGTTTTGCTTATATGCTTATATATTTCACATTAGACACGTTTGTAGAATGTGTCTGACTTGTTCCTGGCTCTGAGGCTCTGCAGTCGCAGATACACTATTGGAGGCAGCTCTGAGGCTCTGCAGGCAGCAGAATTGGTTTCAATGAGGGGAGGGGTTACAGGTAAGGTAGCGTCTGACTATTTCGCACGTGCAGCATTGGAGGTTATGCCAGCCAAGATGAAGAGGACATAGTTCGGCAGATGGACTGAAGATGAAAGTTGTTGCATGTTAGACAGTTCAGTCAGGCTAGCCATCCCAGCTAAAGACAGGGACAGCTAGTTAGCTTTAGCTACGTTATAATATTGAGTGCTAACGTGTGGTTCAGTCGGGATATAGCCATGATGATGTCGGCTAGTAGCTAGCTTAGCTAAAGGCTTATTAGCGTTAGCTAACCTAGAGACAGCACGTGCAGCATTGTTATGCCAAGATGAAGAGGACGGTCGTTCGGCAGATGAACTTAGTCAACTCCACGCGGTTGTCTCCATCCTCTTGGACGTTTGGTGAGTTTTTAATGCACTCTATTCTATTCCCGCCGTGGATATCTCTCTTTCTCTCTCTCGGGAGCCAAACGGGCCGACTAGCTGTTGTAGTACTAGTAGCTAACGGTGTGTGGCCTGGTGTCAGCACCTGGTGCGAGGGAGGTGAGCTTGGTGTTTCATTATGAGAATATCTCCATGCTCAAGTCGGCTATAGTCCGCGAGGGACTTGTTGCCGGCACCGCTATGGTAAACACCACTCTGTAGTGGGACGTGTATTGCCTTCTTTTTCCCTTCTCTCTTCGTATGAGAAGAGGAAAACACAGCGGCTGTCTGAAGTGTTGGCCTGTATTGCTTTTCTCACGTTGTACAGTTTTTCAGTGGTAGCCGCATAGCTTGCTTCTGCGTTAGCTAATGGTTAGCGATAGCCGGGTTGAGCTAACTGTTAGCCAGTTAGCTGTTTAGCTACGACGTTAGCTGCTCGTTTTTCGCTCGGCTGGGAACGTTAGCTTGATGCTATCAGTTAGCCTAGAGTTAGCTTGTGCTACGACCATTGACATTAGCCGTGAGAATAGCAGGCCCTGGCACTCTGACTACGACATCATCTTTGACAGAAGATGTAGTCGGGCCTGCACCATGACAAGGCTCCGGCCATAGCTTCTTTTTGTCCCGCCAGCGAGAGGCCTTTCGTCAACGTGGAGACCTGTGTTGCGGCCTTTCGCCCTGCGTTCCTTGGTGCAGGTAAGATGTCCATTGGACATTACCCCACTCTTCCTTCCTTCCCCTCCCGAATGTTTAGTTAATAACAATGTTTTTTTCCAGGCAAAACATATGTTACTTCACAACATTTGGAGATACGACATGTGCTGTGTGTGAATTGTCTTGGTCGTTTGTGTAGCTTGGGTAGCGTTGGCCAAAGCTGTGTGTGGCCTGGTGTCAGTACCTGGCTACTCTATTTGCAGTTAGCCTATTTAGCTGATGTCGGCCATTGGCTCCTTGCTACTTTGTTTTCTCTGGTATAGACCCTCTTCTCTTTGGATTTAAGTGTTGATCTTTGTCCTTTTGGATCTATGTATATTCATGTTGCCTTTGTGAAGTTATCTTTTCCTTCTGTTTTGTTCTTCCATTAAAAGTTGAATATCCTTTAGGGGCTCATCTTTGCTTATCTCTCTCATACATGCTCTCTCTCTAACACACACACACATGCTCTCTCTCTCACACAAACACACATGCTCTCTCTCTCTTTCTAACACACACAGTCTGCCTATGGCGGCCTTTCTCGATGGCTATGCTCGCGGAGTCTGTACCTAGTCAAGGATCTTCAGTCACAGTTAGAGCTGCCGCGGTATTGATGTTTTCCTTGCGAAATATTTCCTACCGCTGCGGTTATTACCGCACACACACAAAAAAAAAGTTTGAATGCATTTTTTTTTGTAGTCTACTCTTTATAGCATATAGCCTGCCTCTAGTCTAAATGTCTATCTTTAGAGGATGACTTTGCAGCATGAATATTGTTTGGGATTCGGCAAGCACGCATTCGTTAAAAGTGAAACACGGATTCGAAGTATCCCCTCTGTGTCGCGACCAGCGTTTCCGTTAGAACATATTCGTGCCGGTCTGGGTGTTCTGCAAGATTTCTATCCCCGGACATATTCGAGAAATTCCGGTCAGCCTGGTTTTCCTTTTTACCGGCTGAATGCCACCATCGGCGCCAATGTTAACGTTAATATCGCCTAATCTATGTTTTAAATTATGGCTATGTGTCTAATCTGCCCATCGCATTATCAAAGACTATTTTCCAGTCAGTGCTGTCAAGGCTGTTTATCGCGTCGTTTCCGTTTCAGAGCATTTAGAAAAGCCCCCGTTTTCAGATAAAAAACAGCTCATTCTGGAGCATTCTATGAAAATCGTCTTTTAGTGGAATATTCCACAACGTTGATATTCGTCGGCCTTTTTATGAATCGTTTTCAAATAAACGCTAGATGATCAATATTATACGTGCACGCAAGCACATTACGGCCGCGCGCGGATAATCGCCCCGTTGATTTCCTCTCGGACTTTTACAGTGAAACCGAAAGAAGACATTTCACAAAACAGCTTATAACTTCATCAAACTTACTCTGATTATCCTAACACTGATAACATAGAGTCCATACCTGACATCAGATGGTATCCAACTGGTATATTCCAATTCCTGATCACCATTCGAAAAAATCGATACGTGTATGGATCCAACGCGATACTGTAGAACTCCATGATCAGCGGGGATCTGAGGTTCCAGAATGAACTGTGGTAACCCTGGCTGGATCAGTGAACTGGAAAATGTGGATATAATGTCGCACCTCAGCCAGGAGAATTAAACTTTCCACTCGGGCCTGAACGCTCGACATTTCTGTTTCTGTTTTCTTTCACCACGGCATCAGCGGTCTCTGTGACTAGAGCCATATGAAATCCGCGTTCACGGAATCGCGGACGGAATCGCGGAATTAACCAATAAAAATGGAATCAACTGCAAAACGTGGAATATTGCAGAATTTGGCCTAATCTGGACTGAAATTTCGTTTTTGGGTGGAACGTTTGGTGTACACGCGACCGGGGAGGCGGGGACGCTACAGCGTGTTACACACAACACAGCCGCGGTGCTCAAGCGTCTGGCTGCTTGTGTTAACATCGTCAAGAAGCTAAACTATTCCACAATAAGCCCTCAATTCAGAGCAGAACAGTTTAGCTTCTAGCTAAATCTAGTGCACCCATCCATTTGTTTAATGCAAACGACTGCCCTTTATAAACTAAATACACTTAAATAGCTATGTAACGTTATAGGACTATCTATGGAAATGATAGCTTCTAGAAGTTCTAGCTAAATCTGGTGCACCCATCAATTTGTTTAATGCAAACGATTGTCATTATACACTGCCCTTCATAATCTAAATAAACTTAAATAGCTATGAAACGTTACATTACATAGGACTATAGATGGAAATGATAGCTTCTTGCTAAATCTAGTGCACCCATCCATTTGTTTAATGCAAACTATTGTCATTATACACTGCCCTTTATAATCTAAATAAACTTAAATAGCTATGAAACGTTACAGTACATAGGACTATAGATGGAAATGATAGCTTCTTGCTAAATCTGGTGCACTCATCCATTTGTTTAATGCAAACGTTTGCCATTATACACTGTCCTTTATAAACTAAATAAACTAAACTAAAGGTGCCTAAATTATGCATTACTATATTTCATCACAATATAATAGATATAGCTAGGTTACTGACATTGTCATTGTGATAATGTCAGTAGTAGCTAGCTGTATCTATTGTTTACACTTGAAATATGTATTTTTATTTTGTCACAATATTAATTGAAACATATTGTGTAAAATTGAACTGTATTTCTGAGTTGAAGCACTTAAAAACATTAAATGGACTGTTATATCTTATTCAATTGTGGACATTTATTCATTCCCACTTATTAGACACTATTTCTGATGGTAAAATGAGCATAAAAGGCAAAATACAGAATTCTGAAATATTAAAACGGAAAAAATGGAATTTGGGAAAAAATTAAATGGAATTTGGAAAATAATAAAACGGATTTCATATGGCTCTATCTGTGACTTCAAGTTCAGAAGACTCATCTTCGTTGTCATTATTATTAGACCTGCTTGTGCTTGGTTTCATGAAATATTTGTTAAGCTTAGCTTGTTTTGGCCATCTCTCTCTCTCGCTCGTATACCTGTTTGTCGTTATGGTGGCCAGACGGGCTCAAAAAAAGATTCACATCCGAGCGGCGCCATCCGCGCTTTATCAGAGTGAAGCAACATGTAATGATTGTTTCGTTCATCGCATAGGCTATTTAATTTTAGCCTATTTTAATACAATTCAAATAATAAAATTGTGCTTAGAGAAATTATTTTCACCGGACATTAGGACCGGAGAGATTTAAATATTCGGACTTCAACATATTTTGCCGGTCAAATACCGGTAATTACCGGCTAACGGAAACGCTGGTCGCGACCCTTTCTTCTTCTTATTATTATTATAACGTTACTACTTATGATTACAAAGGCATTCGTTTTGTGGCATTACGTTATATAGTTACACGTTCGTATTTACCGGACCATAGCAAGGCAAGCGTTACTCAATTCATATCTCAGTTCCTTTCTTTGCTCAGAGCGTGCAGAGTTGTACCCATTCTGCGGTCTGTTAATAAAGTTTTCAATCAGACAAGTGTATAGAACGAAGGGCTTTTATTATAACATTTCGTTGCAGTAAAATCATTATGCCTCGTTCCCTGAGGAGCGACGGTACGTCGGTAATCCACTCCGGTCTCCGGTGGGAGCTAACGTATATTAGCCGTGTTGTGACTGAGCTCTGATCAATGGCTGAGATTCAGGAAGTAAAAGCACTGCAAGACGATCCATCGTGTGACGCGTCTCTCTTCTGACCAATCAGTGGTCTGCAATGTTTCACATGACTTTTCTGGTACCCAATAGGGTCGCTTGGAACCTCGATAGAGGAGTAGGGTATATCTGCAGAGCCGCAAGCCCAACGAGAGAAGGGTGCTTTATTATTATAAAAAAACAAACAGCGGTGACGCGGTATTCAGCCTACTCTTGCGGTGGGCGTGATGTAACAGCGATACCGCGGTAATGCGGTAATCGCGGCAGCTCTAGTCACAGTGCACAGGCTCGCGTTTAAATCTCGCACAGGGCCTCGCATTTCTCCCTGTACCCAACCTCCCCCAATGTACAGTTTTTACGTCAAATGTATATACTCTCTTTTCTGGACTCTTTTTGTATCACAAACAGTACTGTATTTGCAAATCTGGTATGTCATAAATGTATAGATGTAGCAGTACTGTCTATCTGTATGTCATGCAGGGGTGTAAAAAGTAACCAGAAATTATACTTAAGTGAAAGTATGGGTACCGTCTCAAAATCTGACTCAAGTAAAAGTCAAAGTATCTGGCTAAAAACACACTTGAGTAAAAGTCAAAAAGTCCTACTTTTAAATGTACTTAAGTACTCAAAAGTAAAAGTAATTTTTTTTAAAAAAAGGGATAGGCCAGGGGTCTTAATTAAACTCATTCCATCGTGGGCCAAGTTTTCATTTTAACTATACATTGCACCAGGTGAGTTAGTTGAAGAGGTGAGCCAATTAGTGAAATCATCAGCTCGTGTTTAGGCAAGGCTGGAATTAAACCAAGCATACACTCCCACAATGGAATGTGTTCTGCGATAGACAATGCTGAAATGAAAGAACAGAGAAAACTTTTTTTGCATACAAATTATTTAATGCACTTCTCCATTGAAGGTAAACTAACATGGACGGCATTCACATCACAGCATGAATAATATCACAATATTAAAAACAGAATGGTGTATTCTGAATAATATCACAATATTAACCACGGCATACTGGATTATCTTGAATAATATCACAATATTAAAGGCAGAATACTGGAGTACCCTGAATAATATCACAATATTAAAGACAGAATACTGGAGTACCCTGAATAATATCACAATATTAACCACAGCATAATGCGGATCTGACTGTCTATTCTTCTGATAGCAGGTGTTTAATCAAAGATCCCTGCTTTCTAGTGTTGCACAAGGACCAATCAGCATGGGTATGGGCGGGTTCATTTTCCATTGATGGGGATTTGATTGGCTGTTTACTTGCGGTCGCAGGATTAATAACGTTAACGTTAGTTCGGCCTGATAAACAATAAAAATATACTAATTAAAATGGTTGGACCTGTGAGATTTGTACTTTGTAGGTCTGTATTTTAAATGTAAGGAGTAAAAAGTATGTTTTTTTTCTGAAATGTAATGCAGGAGTAAAAGTACAAAGTTTACAAACCTAATAATACTTGAGTAAAGTACAAATCCCCAAAAACAGTACTTGAGTATTGTAACGAAGTACAATTACTCAAGTACTTTACACCCCTGTGTGTCATATATGTTATGATGAATTGAAAATGGGGGACCCTGATGTAAACAAGACGAAAGTCTCTCTCTGGTCTGCATCCCCTTAACAATTGTGTGTATTGAGCTGTACTGTATTGTACCCATTCTGCAAATACAAAATCTGCGGCACTGCAGATTTACCCTATTGCATCACCCCGCGGATATGTCCCCCTGTAAAGACTGCTGTGGACATCTACAGATAATAGTCGTACTCCAGTCTCCAGACGAAGACATTTCATTTGGGAGAATGAGCCGACAATTACCATGGACACCAAAGGGGAGACAACAATAGAGGCTATCTAGTCGACTCCAACAAGCTAAGCTAACAGCAGCTAAGTGAACACTAGCCCCAGATACAGAGGGGGAAACTACCGAGATATACCACATAATAGTAACTATTGGAATGAACGTGGAGCAAGACCGAAAACAAACAGCATCCCCTGAGAAACAGGAGCAGTTGAAACGAGAGAGAGCTAATGGCTGGCTATGCTAACTAGGCCAACATCAACCACCACGAGTGATAAGAAGCAGCTGTGGACGCTGCTAACAACACAGTAAGAGGAGAACTCCCCTCAAACACTGAAGACATGCAGCTAGAAAACACATTTCAGTCACTACCTGACGAGCCTCCATCAGCAGGAGGACGGGGCTCAGACGTCAGTCCCACTAGAGACACGACCAGGATCGAGGAGCAGCAGCAGCAGCAGCAGCAGCAGCAGGACCGCGTGTCGTCTTCTTCTTCAACGGGTTTAATGGCCTAGTCCGGCTGCGTGTATCTTTTACTAGGCTTGTTCGAGATGGATTTCGGTTTGCCTCGACTAGTAGACGAGAGTAGCCGAGTTGGCCCGAGTGAAGCCGGGGGAGGAGTTAAGAGGGCGGACACTTCCTACGAGAGTCGAGACCGTTCTGCTCATAGATATCTATAGAACACTAGATAGCTTACCCGCGCTGCCGGCCAATGGAGAGCGACGTCACTGAACCGCCGGCATCTTACCCCAGTCAGCCTTGAGTGAGAGTGAGTGAGCTGCACAGACAAAAATACTCATAACTCGCTGAAATATTGACGGATTTACAAACGGGTTGGTTTGCTATAAACATCGAAGATGTGGTTATGATACTGCATACTTATAAAAAAATATTTTTTAACTCTCCTAAAGCATCCAACGCGGTACCGTCCAATGGCGCACTGTTTTTTATTTTCGGCACTATTTTCTCATTTTTGGGCGGAGGGACACCATTTTTTGTGGCCATATTACGAACACCGGCCCCCACACACACAGCAAGTATCAATCCGCAGCTCTGACCAGAAGTCTATAAAAAAACCCGTCAACCGCAGCTCCCGTTTTCCAAACTTTCCTCCAGAGCGAGCGGTCGCACAATGAATTTTCTCCGGGGATTCTGCGCCTGCCTGTACATTTCGAAACGACCGTGTAAGTACTGTGTTTACTAGTGATGGCGAGATGAAGCTTCATGAAGCATTGAGGCTTTCCATCCAATTGTACCACACATGTGTCGAAGCTTCATGGTGCATTTGCTCTACTGTGCCATCAAGTGGACAATAAATGTAGAACAGGCAGAGTGATGATGATGCCAATAAACAAATAATAATGTGTCTGTTTATCTAACAGAATGATGGCAGGGACAGAGGAGAAAGTGCTTGTGTTACTACAACATTCTATAATTTAATATAGTGTGTTTTTCTAACAGAATGATGGCAGGGACAAGTGCTTGCTTCATTAATTTTTATTCAGAAAAAGCAACTCAAAATCGACATGCCATCCTGCATTTGGATCATACAGATGTGATCAGATTAGGCACAGCAAGTTAGACATTACAGCAAGTTTATATGTAACGGAGATGATATGGTCACCTTTTTTGCGTTGTGTTTAACTTTCTTCGATGCCCCGAGGGAGTTTAGAACCCGGGTCTGCCGTGACACGGGCGACAGGTGACAGCACAGACCGCTACACCAAGGTGAATTCACTCTTCATGACGTGTAAAGTGTGTCTTTTTAAGTGGAGTGAGTTTAACTCGCAGTACCGCTACTCGCCAGTCACTTCACAACGCTTGAAGTCCATCGTGACTGACAGTGCCTCGCGCTACCATCTGTTATATATATATATGTTGGGATTATTAGGATACACATTTATTTGTCTTTCCCAGTACTCCACGGGATTCTCCAACGCAAAGAAACTCGTAATGAATTCCTATGTCGACACTTGTGTTGCGGGGATGTTCCGGGGAACATAGGGATGATCCCGTGTTGGAGACGCGTTGCGCACCAACCCCGAAGCCATTTCCTGAATCAGTGACGCGGAGTGGGGCTTCGGGGGCGGTACCCCCCGGACCGAGGCTTCGGACGTCATCAGTACGTCACCTGATACGCGCTTCGATACAGGCTCCACTTAAAAAAAGCTGGATTGCTCGACACAAGCTCCGGAGCCTCGCTTCAAACGTCACATCACTAGTGTTTACTAATCTGTTGAACTTCTTATAGCATTCGTTAACTTTTATGACCGTCTATAGTGTTTGTGAGATGTTTTTACAGAGATTCTGGTCATATTTTCCATCAAAAATCTTGTTTTGAAATCTACCGTGTGCGACTAGCAATTTCCCCCCAGGGAGAGTTACCTGTGAGTTGGCTAACATTCAGCGCTAGCTGCAGGCTAACGGCAACACAGTTGTCGTATTTATTTCGCAAATGCAGTGTTTTCAAATAAGCCACATTGCTGTATTTAGTGTATTCATTAGTGGGTCATATTCCTATATGTAACATATCTCATTTTATCAACTTAGAATTGACGGCAGTGTCTAGATGCTGGAACTAGCTCCCATGCTAACAGCACCGGCTGAGATCCAGGAAGAGCGCCGTCATTCCCCTACCCAGGACAAAACGTTCAAGAAGGGCGAGGTTCTAGAAGGAAGACAAGGCTCTATGAAGATAATGGGGTAAGTTTGAAGAAAATTTTTAACACACACATGAACGTTTTATAATTATCATCACAATATGTAAATACATTTTTTTTTTTTTTTTTTTTATCAAATCTAGTTTCATTAATTAATTAATAACTTTTGAACAATAGATGCTATTTCTAATCTGTCAGCTGTTCTATATTACCAACAAGATTGTCTACATTCCATTCAAGATACATAAATCTGATTTAAGCAAGGAAAGTGTAATTTAATACATTTTTATCTTCCAAGTTTAATTTCAACAAGTTCAAGTGCAACTACATATGAACCATAATAATAAAAATTATGATGATAATCATACACTTATTTTATATCATTGGAAAGCCCTAGTTGTTAGCTTTAAAATGGCACCAAATATGAGGTACTTTGAAATACCCAGTAACTAATAATCTATCACAAACCAATGCAATATCATGTTCAGGGATTTCCTAAATACAAGAAAGCTCTGGAAGAGTTTTTTAAAGATGTTTTTTTTACAAACCGCTTGAATCATAGCCACGTTAATAATGCTTGTAATAAACCAAACCGTTTGTAAATCCGTCAATATTTCAGCGAGTTATGAGTATTTTTGTCTGTGCAGTTCACTCACTCTCACTCAAGGCTGACTGGGGTAAGATGGCGGCGGTTCAGTGACGTCGCTCTCCATTGGCCGGCAGCGCGGGTAAGCTATCTAGTGTTCTATATATATCTATGGTTCTGCTCGCCTAGTCGTAATGACACAACAGGCTTGTTCGAGATGGATTTCGGTTTGCCTCGACTAGTAGACTAGAGTAGCCGAGTGAAGCCGGGGGAGGAGTTAAAAAGGCGGACACTGCCGATTTTACGAGAGCCTCTCGCCTAGTCTCGCATGGCAGATACGCTTTCACGTCACCACACACACATTACACACCTGTCCAGCTCATTATAATGCGATGGCAAAATTAGATCAGATTCAAATGTACAGCACACCATATACTGCTATAGTGGAATATACTATTCATATACCATAATGTATACCATCTTGTTGCGCGCTCCTGGCCGCACGCACACACAACACACTGCTGAATAATTCTGTTTTGCATCAATATATATGTATACTGTGTATATTGAGGCAAAACAGAATTATATATACAGTATTGAGGCAAAACAGACGACGCATGTGTGTGTGTGTGTCTGACAGCTTGAAGTTTATCATGATGATATGATGATAACGCATAACATAATAAAGTTTTCAATCAATCAATCAAACGTCTCATAACTCCCTGGCTGTCACGTGGCTGGTGACTGACAACCTTTCTGAGCCAATAGGCGCTTTGCCCGACCATAGCAAGTCGCTTCCCAGCCGGGAGCAGCCAAGTGAGAGGTACTGTGGCGCCTCGCTCTGAAGGCTGCTTGTGGCTTGCTCCCGCGGGAGTTCCACGCCTCGCCTCGTCAGATTTTCAGAGCAAGTCGGACAACATTCTAACCGTCATGCAACGCGCTTGGCGAGGCCGTAGTAAAACCTGCGCAGATCTGCGTCCGCCTATCCCATCTCGAACAAGCCTAACAACACGTCGCACGTATGTTTTTTGTTGCTGACGAGTTCGATGCCATTGAAGTCCGACAACTCTTGGATGACCATGGACACGATGGGTATGATGATGTACATGATGGACGTCGTCCGTGGAGGTATCCATCATTATGAATGGAAAATGGGGAACCCCGATGTAAACAAGATGAAAGTCTTTCTCTGATCTGCATCCCCTTAACAATTGTGTGTATTGAGCCGTACTGTATTGTACCCATCCTGCAATCAATAAGGTTTTCATTCATTCATTCATCTGCTGTAGCAGTACAAGTGTTATTTCAGTGATTTTGCAATTGAATAAAAGCGTTTAATCTAGTGTTGTGGTTGTACAAAGCATTTCCAGTAATATGTAGATTCTACATCATGTAATACCACACCCCTCTTAAGAAATGGGGGCCAATCTTGCTCCACTTGATCAAGTGTAATACATATTAACTCCTACACATTTGCCCCCCTCATAATATTGTTTTCCCTATCGACAAGTACAATCACGACACATTTCCTAAATGCACTTCACAGATCAATCAAATGGTGCATGCCATATATTTGTAAATACATGTCCAACAAGGTCCAAGCAAGGCTACTTAAAATGTCGCCAATGCACGTCCAGTACATTGTTGCCATTTGTATTAGCCTACACTGAGATAGTAGTAGTTAAAGTAAACATTATGCTGAAGTTGCCTTCTGTTCTAGATCGGTTCCCAAGATCAACTATTTCGTCGAAGAGGTGGTCCCACGCTATACCCCTTCAGACTTCAGAAGTCACTTCAGACTCTCCCGTGGGCACGTGGAGGTATGTATACAATCAGCAGACATTCTATGTTGGCTATTACAGTATTAAGCCCATGCTGCTACACCATTGAATGAAAATCACTCCCCTTTGCTCTTTCCTCAACCATTCAGGAGCTGATGACTGCCATTGGCCCTGTGTACAACAACACACTTCACACAAAGTTGCCACTGAATCGCAGTGTGCTGGCATGTCTGTGGACTCTGTCGAATCAAGAGTCCTATAGGGGTGTTGCAGATCGGTTCAACACCACAAAATCCACAGTGTGCAAACACCTGCACGACTTCTGTGCACTAGTGAATGCACACATGTCCCATCACATTTCCTGGCCCACAGGGGAAGCGCTACATTCCTCAGAGCTAGGATTCAGGGCAGCAGGATTCCCCAACACGGTCTGTGCCGTGGATGGCTGCCACATCCCCATGGTGAGGCCACACTGCGAGAACCCAGTGGCGTATCTGAATAGGAAAGGGTTCTATTCAGTCATACTCACTGGGTACTGTGACAGCCATCGGCGGTTCTGTCACGTTAGTGTGGGCGACCCTGGTAGCTGGCACGATGCGAGAGCATTTCGGGTGTCGGAGGTTGGCCGGCTGCTAGAAGCAGATCCTCAGTCCCTGGTGCCGGAGGGGATGCACATCATTGGGGACTCTGCGTACCCACTAATGCCCCAGCTCATGAAGCCCTACAGGGACAACGGGCATTTGACTGCTAGGCAGAGGCGGTATAACAAGAGGTTGAATACTGCTCGTGTGGTGATCGAGCATTCCTTCGGCATCCTCAAGAACAAGTTCAGGAGGCTTAGATGCTTGCATATGAGGGATACAGGAAACATCAGCGCAGCAGTCTTTGCCTGTTGCATCCTGCACAATATATACATAGAGCCCACTGACCAAGCTGAAGAGGATGTTGAGGTAGAAGCCGATCACGAGCCACCAGCAGTAGACCAGGACAGAGGTGCAAATCATCGTAGGGATCTAATCTGTCTCAGTTTGTAAACATCACCTCTGCCAATGACACACATTGTTCTTCTTTTAGCCCCCCCACCCTCCCCTTTTCTTTTTAGTGAGCTGGTGGGCCATATCCCACAGGGTGATGTGATGCACATATTGAGTATTTGTCAACAGGCATGGATTACATGCATTGACTCTGTACAGTGTATTTCATCATCAAGACTCCTGCTGTGCCTCCGTGTGGCAGCTCATGGAAACTGGGAGATTTAAAAGCCAGGCTAAACCAGCAGGGGATCTCGGAGCATCAGTGGTCCCCAGAGGTACTGAGTCACGTCAAGGGGACGAATATGGCCAACCAACCACTGCCCCATTTGTTGTGAGACAACATTGTTAGTGCTAGAAACCTTGAATACATTTTATTTAGAATTCCCTGGCTAGCAGGGAATAAAAGAAATGCTTTGACACAGACACTACAACTATAACGGTTTGTACTGAACCCAATATGCAGACATTTGATACAATCTGCTTTTTCAGATAGCAAGCCAGAGGCATGGGAAATCATTTAAAAGCAAATAAATGACTCATTCAAATGTTTATGTTAATAACACCTTTATTGTGTTCCTCCATTCATGTAATTTGCAGCTACAACCCCACGAGCGCTCACTCCATGCCCCCCAGTGGCCATTTCACCTTCAGCCAACACTCCATGCCCTCTAGTAGCCAGGCCACCTTCAGTGCTCACCCAGTACCCTCCAGTGGCCCTGCAGGGGAAGGACGAGAGAGAGAGAGAGAGAGAGAGAGAGAGAGAGAGAGAGAGCACATCCAGGCAGGAACTGTGACAACCAAAACATTGCAAAAAAAGAAAAGGAAACTCAAAAGTGGCATGCATGCATGAAATGTTAGTTATCTGGTGACTGTGATTGAAAAAAGAAACTCAAAAGTGGCATGCATGCATGAAATGTTAGTTACCTGGTGACTGGTGCCCGTGACAACAAGAGTGTTATAAGTGTTTTCTGCTGGCTACTGATTTCTTGGAGTGTATTAGTGAGTTGGGTGACACCGGTTAGAAGCTGGTTATTGGTGTGGTTGAGACTAGTTAAAAGTGTGTTATTGTTTTGGGCGAGAAGTAAATGTTGCGTCTCAAATGCTCTCCTCCTTCTCTCCTTTGTCCTTCTCCGTCGGTCCTGATCGGGCATCGCCATGGACTCCAACGCCACCGTCAGTCTCTCCGCATGAGACTCATACGTCTCGGCGAAACGCGGACGATTGATGCGCAGGACTTCCCTCCGACTTGTCGATCTGGGCAGGGCCGTGGTGCTGGGCAGGGCCGTGGTGCTGGGCAGGGCCGTGGTTCTGGGCAGGGCCATGGAGGGACCAGGCTGCTCCTCAGGGACCTCTAGAGCACCAGGACCGGGCTGCTCCTCAAGGACCTCTGGAGCACTAGGACCAGGCTGCTCCTCAGGGAAGCTGGGTAGTTGCTCAGAGGATGTAGCAGTGGCACTGGCACGCAAACCCCTCTTCATGGGGAATAGAGGGCTTGACACGATGGTGCCTGGTGGTGCCTTCCCGACCCCACAGGACCCAAATAAGTCATCCATTATCTGTGGAAGAGCACAGTTGTATAGCACAGAAAAAGCTCCAACTGGAAAAGAAGCTACAACTGGAAATGCATTAACAAACTGCATAGTATTCCCATGTTATGCTCCCCTCTCCTGTAGAGTGACTCCGGTCCTTAGCCCTCTTATAGGTGATGAGCATGTTGCCCAGTTTCTTCCGCAGCTTCTCTATTGTGAAGTTGTAGCCACGGCCCTTGAAGTCCTCCTCCAGCTTCTTGTAGAACGCTATCTTGTTCCGGTAGTAGAGGTGTTGGTGGGTCCTAGTCAGCTCCAGGAGCAGCATGATAGTGTTGCGTGTGAAGTCTGTAAAGACACAAGTGTTGACAAACAGATTCCCTTTGCTCTATTTAGGTTGTAATTTTGGTTAATGTACCTGGTTTGTACAGACCTGACTGTCGTGGAGATGCAGGTGTGAGGTGTGGAATGGCCACTGGAGGGCACTGGGTGGGGGCTGTGTGGGGAATAGCCACTGGAGGGTACTGGGTGGGGGCTGAGGGTGGCCTGGCCACTGGAGGGTACTGGGTGGGGGCTGAGGGTGGCCTGGCCACTGGAGGGTACTGGGTGGGGGCTGAGGGTGGCCTGGCCACTGGAGGGTACTGGGTGGGGGCTGAGGGTGGCCTGGCCACTGGAGGGTACTGGGTGGGGGCTGAGGGTGGCCTGGCCACTGGGTGGGGGCTGAGGGTGGCCTGGCCACTGGAGGGTACTGGGTGGGGGCTGAAGGTGGCCTGGCTACTGGGGGGTGTGGAGTGAGCGCTCGTGGGGTTGCAGCTGCCAATGAAGCTGATCACATGAATGGAGAAACACAATAAAAGTTATCGATATAAACATTTGAATGAGTCATTTATTTGCTTTTGAATGATTTCCCATACCTCTGGCTTCCCTCATCATCTGAGCTGCATATCTTTGATCTGAAAAAGCAGATGTATCAAATAACAAAGTCCCTTCCTACCGTAATAATTGTTACATGACATTTGATTTACACTTTACTTGTTTACTCACCATTCACTAGTCTTTCTGCTGTGGCTGGGGTAACCATGAGGGTTAGCGATCCAAGAGCGTCTTTGAGTGTCACAGCCTGAGCTGCCATTTTTGTCCAAGAGGAAAGTTATCTCATTTGGTAGCTTTATATAGGTAAGCCCTAATGAGGAACCACACCTGCTTGATTGGATGATTCTGAGTGGCACATGTGTATTAAATGATTGGGATTGAGTGGTTCTAAGGAGCCGGCACACATGTTGAGGTAACTATTCCGAATGGCCAATGTACATGACAGTCTGTCTATATCCATGCACCACTAATCCCACTTTAATGATCAGTTCAGTTAAATTCAGATATTTATTGTGGCACAATGGGAAACTTAAGGTCAATACAGTGGACAGGAATGAGTGTCAGTTCATGTAATAATAAGAAGAAAATAATGAATAATTCTATTTATAAAGCACTTTTCATTGTGAAACAATCTCGGAGTGCTTATGTAGCAGGTATATATAAAATATACTGTTATGTATTCCACAAAGAATCCCTCCCTCACGTTTTATTTTAATTAGTTTATTTTTATCTTTTACTCTCATAGCCTTTTATTTTGAAATCGTCACTTCCTGCCGAAGTGACGTTTTTCCCCTTGCACCTCCCCTCTCACGCCAGACTATCTGGAATGCTGACAGGGCATATGTGAGCTGTTGACGCCATCTGCTGGCCAATGTTAATATGTGCCTATCTGGGATGTTTCAACAGAATTAAATACTGAAATGGATCACGGCCTGTCTCTTCACTTCCCATACACGACGACATTAAAGAGGGTGGCCTTAGACCAGTTACAGTGGTGCCGTTGACCAGGACGACGCAAGTGCCAACACCAGCTTGGTCGCCGGGAAGGGTCGTTGACGAAGAATAGCCAAGGGAAAAATGCTGTGATCACTATAATTTTTTTTTGCAATGAGGGTCAAGGCCAGCTTGATCATCGGAGGTCGGAGGAAGAGGAGGAAGAAGAAGAAAAAAGTTCCCTTGGGAGGTTTGTGTCGAAGTGACTGTGTCACAGTTGAGAGGACATCGTGTTCTTTCTAAAAAGAAGAGAAAAGAGGACATCGTGTTCTTTCTAAAAAAGGAGGACATCGTGTTCATTAATGTCTACTTTTTTACTTAAAGGTCGTGTTTTTATTTATTTTTTTACAAACAGCTTCGATGATAGCCACGTTAATAATGCTTGTAATAAACCAAACCGTTTGTAAATCCGTCAATATTTCAGCGAGTTTTGAGTATTTTTGTCTGTGCAGCTCACTCACCCTCACTCAAGGCTGACTGGAGAAAGATGGCGGCGGTTCAGCGACGCTGGTGACTCCGCCTTAAGCTATCTAGTGTTCTATATATATCTATGGTAAAACCTGCGCAGATCTGCGTCCGCCTATCCCATCTCGAACAAGCCTACTGTCTTGCAACGTCTTTCGCTTCCGGGGGCGCCCTGATTGGGCCGTGACGGCCACGTGACACGTGCGGCCGCGCCCAGCGGCAGGCAGCGCTCGAGTTCGCATGGCTTCACTTACTTCGAGTTCGCGTGGCTTTACTTGTATTATGAAATGCGCGAGGCAGATTCACTCGTCACTGTACATCACATCTGAATGATTATGAAATGCGCGAGGCAGATTCACTCTTCACTGTACATCACTTCTGAATGATTATGAAATGCGCGAGGCAGATTCACTCTTCACTGTACATCACTTCTGAATGATTATGAAATGCGCGAGGCAGATTCACTCTTCACTGTACATCACTTCTGAATGATTATGAAATGCACGAGGCAGATTCACTCGTCACTGTACATCACTTCTGAAGTATAAACAAACTAGCTGACTGAACTAGAAAGCGCAACGTTATGTTATTTTGCGTTTTTAACAACCAACTACCAGATTCACTCGTCACTGTACATCACTTCTGAAGTATAAACAAACTATACTGCTGTGACGATTTTGAATGTCATGTATTTACGCCCATACAATTTTTTAGATGAATGATTGTGGATATAATATAGAAAACACATCATTATGATATTGTCAGATGGCGTTGTCAGATGTGTAGAATTCACCTACTTACAATTATGTACCTTACTGTACCTCTGCTTGCGCCTACAGCACAGCAGGTAATGGCGTTAATCAATGAAACATGTAACCTACTACACCTACTGTACCTTACTGTACCTCTGCTTGCTCCTACAGCACAGCAGGTAATGGCGTTAATCAATGAAACATGTAACTTACTACACCTACTGTACCTTACTGTACCTCTGCTTGCGCCTACAGCACAGCAGGTAATGGCGTTAATCAATGAAACATGTAACCTACTACACCTACTGTACCTTACTGTACCTCTGCTTGCTCCTACAGCACAGCAGGTAATGGCGTTAATCAATGAAACATGCGAATTGCTCTGTGCTGGCACAAAAGCTTGCACGTTGGCGGCAGGGTCCATCGCGAAATAGTTAGTTATATACCGTATTTGCTTCACGTCCCGCTCTGAGCCTTATGAGATATCCTTATCTCCTATGATACCTATTGTATCTCCCACGAACAAAAAACTACATGCACCCCACCTGTATCGGGCCCCGCCCCCATGGTGGCACCGCCCATATAGCAGTGACTCTGGTCACCAAACATCCTTCCTCTATTTTCGTCCCAGCGTACTTGGCTGCGTGCACCATACGATAACTAGTAGGATGAAAAGATTAAGGAAGGTTCGTAATGTTGAGGGCTTACCGGAGGATTGTGTTTCCCTGGATTCTCCGGAGCTTGTTTCGACGACGCAGACCAATGCTGATGGTTCCTCGGCTGACGGCGACGGACCGAGGGGCAGCGTACAAGGTTTGGCTAATGGGTCGGCTTGTACAAAGGTGAGGTCTGTGTCAGTAGGCATCGATGTCGGTGTTGGTCGTGCTGTGGAGTATGTTTCGGCACCAGGGCCAGGGCGGCTTGGCGATCGTTCCACTGTAGTGGGCGATGTCCTGGCGATCCTGGAACATGCTGTTAACGCTAATGCTACTACTGTTTTTTCTGCTGACACTGATGTTGACGCTGGAATGTCTGGTAATCCCCGCCGCGGGATTCCGCTTTTCCCTCCTCTTGCCAGCTTCATTGATGAAGGTCAGTCGGTGGTGGATGTGGGGGGGTTTGCTGAGCTCTATTTACCTTTTTTACGGGTGAAGGGGCTGACAACGGGGTGCAGGCCGGGGGTACCTTGGCTGAGCAGCCAGGTAGCTTTTTTCCTGTGCCCAGGCGGGGATGAACGGCGTTCCGCCCGGCCGATGCTTGATAACATATCGGCTCGGAGGGTGGCAGTATGGACGAATGAGTGGTATACTGCTGCAGGATGGCATTTAGCGGCGGCCAGTGTTATGGCTCAGCTGGCTACTTTCCTATCCAAGATGGCGTCGGGTTGTAGGTTTTTGGGTCAGACCGACATTGTAAACGTGATTCATGTTTGTGGTGTTATAGAGATCTTGACTCAGTCGCAAGCTATAACTGCGGGGAGGATTCGGATGCTATCGACTTTGGTTGTTAGGCATGCTTGGTTGGAGCAGTCTCCTCTTGGGGAAGAGGATAGGTTTTCTCTCCTCACGACTCCTTTTTCCACAGATAGTCTTTTTGGGCGTTCTGTGGAGGCGCAGGCGGTTATTGATCTGGGTCCTACACCGCCTCACGCTGTGCAGCCAGAGGTGGGAGCACGGTCTCGTCAACGACTTGGCGAGATCCTCGACAGGCGGCCATGTTTCCCCCGCCAGTGGTGCCCTGGTTGGAGAGTCAACAGGGTATCGCGAGGCCGACAGCCTTGGCGGCCGAGGGATCGGCCATTTTGGGTGATTTCGGGTTTGGTATACCAACCCGTCGTCATTTTGCCGCGAGCAGCCCGCTCCCCGTTCAGTCCGCTTTCTGTTACCCTCAGAAGCGGGGCTCTGAGCGTTCTCCTTTGGCTGCGGGCCGCGAACCTTCATTGAAGCGTATGCGGCCCCATTCTTCGCTTCTCATGGGGGCAGGGGCTGACACCCAGTTGATGGCTGAGCCTGGGTCTGTCCGTGAGAATGTTCCGTCGTCGCGTGGTTCCTACACCGCAGGTTGTGGGTGGGTGGAACCTGGTGTTACAGCTGCCACTAGCTCCAGTGGTCAGCAGGGGGACTCGGTGCCTCTTCTGTTGAATGCTCAGCAGGGGTTACCCCGGCTTCGCCCTCGCCAGGCGGGGTATCGCGCTGTTGCCTCCCACTCCCGTCAAACCGGCAGTGGTCTGCAAAGGAGAGGCGAGCGTGATTTGAGTGGTAGCAATATCACTGCAGGGCTTCGGCGTATAGGAGCCCATGGGGTCCTTATGCCTTGCGTGTCTAGCTGCGGAACGACAGTGAAAAATCAACATGCACTCTCTCAAAAAATATTGTTGTGCTGGGAATTGCTCCCCTTAATTGTCATCAGATGAAAAAATTTACAATTCCCGCACTCACTTTTTCTCTGCTTTTATTGTCGTCAACGTTTCGGCTATTCAGCCTTCATCAGGACAGTGGCATGAAACAATGAGGTCTCACATTCATTTTATACAATTCCAAGGTCTGTTTTGGTTGATTGCATAACAGGGAGCACCTGTGCCTTCCTGTCAATAAACCAATTGGTTGAGCTTGCAGCCCCACTGGGTACTGCAGCAAAAAGAGAGACAGAGTTAGAAATGCAATAATTCAACCTCAGAACAAAACATTTTTGAAACATCGAACAGTCATATTTACAACACAATATAGTTTAGCATATTTAATATACAGCAATATGACCGAATCATTGTGAAACATTAAACCATCATCAATGGGATTCAGTGGAACAGTTTACAAACACACACTTAAATCCAGTTCATCATTGAGTCCAAAGGTGGTCCCAAATGTTTGAAGTTCCGTTATCCAATAGGCTTCTCTCTTGAGAAGCATCTGTTTCAGATCCCCCCCACGTCTAGAAAGGACCACTTTTTCAATACCACAGTAACTGAAAACTGTGATTGGATGGTTGGCATCTTTAAAGTGGATGGCTATAGGGCTATCTGGATTATTATTACGAATAGCTGAACGGTGTTCAGATATTCGTGTTTTTAGTGCTCTTGTTGTCATTCCAACATAGGCTTTGGAGCAACTGCATTTTATTAGATAAATGACCCCAGTTGTTGAGCATGTTATAACTCCACGAATTTTATAGATTTTCCCTGTAAGAGGGTGTGAGAAAGTCTTACTTCTAGTGGTACAATTACATTGTGCACATCGTCCACACTTGTGGTTGCCATCAGGCAGAGATGGCATGCTGCTTGATCTTTCAAATAAACAGTCTGCATGTACAAGTTTGTCTTTCAAATTCTTTCCTCTACGGTAAGTAATTATTGGTGGAGAATCAAATAAGTGGCCTACATTAGGATCACTTGAGAGGATATGCCAGTATTTCTTGATAGAATGTTTTATTTCATGTGATCTATCAGTATAATTAAGAACACAGACAGCTGATGGCTTTCTTTTTGTCTTTCTACCCCCTTGTGTTTTTGTTTTTACTTTCTGAAGGGCCCTGTCTATGCATTCATCTTCATATCCTCTTTGTTTAAAACGTGATTTCATTACCTCAACTTGGTTGTCAAATCGTTCTTTTGTGTCACAGATTCTTTGCAATCTATGGAACTGTCCTATTGGAATAGCTTCTTTCACATATTGTGGATGGTAGCTCTCCATGTGGAACGACTCCTCAGCATGCGCTGGTGGGGTGTTCAGGGGGCGAGTGTGTGTCCACAAGTTTGGTGACAGCTCCTCCCGTATCAAACCGGCCCTTTCTGTCGGGGTCCTCCCTTGGGTGTTTTGCACGACGGGGGGGACCGGGCCAACTATCTACTGTTCCTTGCGGCCCAGCGTCAGTTGGCGGCGGGGGGAACTGTGGGATTATATTCACATATGGCGACGGGAATGCCTTTTGAATCGTTGCATGCGGAGAACGTTAGAGGCGGGGCTGGTTTTGCAGTTCACACAGCCCCATCCTCCGTTCTCAGGTTTGGTACCGACCCTATTGTTAGGGTCGGACGCGGTGATAGCCCTGGCCGACGAGATCCAATCTCTGTTGGCGAAGCAGGCCGTCGTTGTGGTCCCGAGCGAGGACGCAATGTCAGGCGTCTACTCCCGTTATTTTCTGGTGCCCAAGAAAACAGGGGGGGTCAGGCCTATACTGGATCTGTCCGCGTTCAATCGGTTGATTGTAACGAGACCATTCAGGATGTTGACCGTCCAACTCCTTCTGCTTGCTGTCAGGAGGGGGGACTGGTTCACCTCCATAGACCTGAAGGATGCGTATTTTCACGTTCCTATTTTTCCTCCTCACAGGAAGTTCCTACGGTTCCTGTTTCAGGGCGTAGCGTACGAGTACCACAGAATGCCGTTCGGGTATTCTCTGGCTCCCCGCACATTCACCAAGTGCGTGGCGGCTGCTCTGGGGCCTTTACGTCGTCAGGGGATACGAGTCCTATTCTATCTCGACGACATTCTACTCCTCAGCCGTTCAGAGGAGGTTGCCAGGTCTCATACTCGGCTGGTGGTGGAATTCCTCACCAGCCTGGGTTTTGCTGTGAATTGGAAGAAGAGTACCCCTCTTCCCAGTCAACAGGTGGAGTACTTGGGCTTGACATTGAGGTCGAGGCCCATGCTTGCGACCCTCTCGGAGCGGCGTCGGTGGGTTCTCCGTCGCGCGCTCGAGGGTTTCCGTCTGGGAGGGACGGTTACGGCGCTGCAGGTGATGCGTCTGCTGGGCCTTATGTCGGCTGCTCACGTGGTGGTTCCTCTTGGCCTCCTCTTCATGAGGAGGATACAGAGGTGGTTTACCTCTTTGAGACTGGATCCGGTGAGGGACAAGAGGAAACGGTTGACGGTTCCTTTGTCGATATGGGGGGACCTCACCCATTGGAGGAGGCTGGGTATCCTCTCCGTTGGGGTCCCCATGGGCAGCAGGAGCTCACACGTCACGGTCTTCACCGACGCCTCTCTCACGGGTTGGGGAGGGGTGCTTCGGTCTCATGCAGTGGGGGGCAGATGGACAGGTCATGCTGGCCAGGTTACCCTGCATATCAATGTGTTGGAGTTGAAGGCGGTTCTTCTGGTCCTCCAACGGCTCCACCACCTGGTGGTGGGCAGGCACGTTTTGGTCAGGACGGACAATGTGACGGCGGCGGCGTATATCAACAGGCAGGGTGGGACTCGTTCCGCCCGCCTGCTCCGGGCGGCGCGCGAACTGCTGCTATGGGCATCCCGCAGGCTGCGCAGTCTGAGGGCGCTCCACTTTCCTGGTACGGAGAATGTGGGGGCGGATATAATGTCTCGGGGCGGTCTTCGTCACAACGAGTGGGAACTCCGCTCCGACATAGTCAGACAGATTTGGGATCGGTTCGGGGAGGCCTCGGTAGATCTGTTTGCGTGCCGACGTTCTCACAAGTGCCTCTTGTGGTTCTCGCTCAGTCGAGCAGATCATCCCCCCTTGGGGGTGGATGCCTTCTCGACTTTTCCGTGGCCGCCCGGTCTTCTGTACGCCTTCCCTCCTGTACAGCTGTTGAGTCAGCTGTTGGAGCGGATACGGAGGGAGCGCAGGACGGTGATCCTGGTCGCGCCGGACCGGGGCACGTCAGTGTGGTTCCCGGTCTTAATCCAGCTTCTGATCGCTCCCCCTTGGGTCATTCCGTGGTCGGAGACGGCGCTCTCGCAGCACAACAGGGTGTTTTTCCAACCTCCGGTGTTGGGTCAACACCTGGTGGTGTGGCTGGTGGGAGGGTGAGTCTGGAGAGGATGGATCCCTCTGTGGTTCATACCATCCGGTGTGCGTATGCTCCCTCCACTGTCGCGGTTTACGTGGGCAGGTGGCGTGCGTTCCAAGAGTGGTGTAAGGGGGGGGGCTGGGACCCAGTCTCCTGCCCCCTGGATGCTGTTCTGAGTTATCTCCAGTCTCTTCTTGGTAGGCTGTCGGCTTCGACGGTGAGGGTATATGCGGCAGCTATATCCTCCTATCATGAGGGTTTTGAGGGGACTGTTTTGTTCAGCCACCCTCTTGTGAAGCGTTTCCTGCTTGGCGCTCGACGCGTTAAGCCGGTGCAACGCTCCTTGGCTCCGACTTGGGATCTTCAGTTGGTCCTCGGTCGGTTGTCCTTGGCTCCGTTTGAGCCGCTCGAGCAGGCGCCTTTGGGCCGGCTGTCCTTCAAGACCGCGTTCCTACTGGCTGTCACTTCCGCTAAACGCGTAGGTGAGCTCTGTGCTCTCTCGGTACGTCCAGAGTGCCTGTCTTTTCGGACCGATTGCGGTGCCACTCTGCGACCTAATCCTGCTTTCGTGCCTAAGAATATCCGGAGTTCCTTCCGCTCCCAGGATATTGTGGTTCAGGCTTTTCGTCCTCCTCCTCACGCTAGTGAGTTGGATGCGGGCCTTCACCTGTCATGTCCAGTCCGTGCTTTGGGGTTTTACCTCAGCCGTACTCAGGGCTTCAGGGTTACCGACCGGCTTTTTGTCTGTTACGGTGGGGCTCATGCTGGTAAGGCACTGTCGAAGCGGCGCCTGTCCCATTGGTTGTGCGAGGGTATTGACCTCTGCTACACGTTGGCTGGGCAGGATCCCCCTGGGGGCGTCAGGGCGCACTCCACTCGTGGGGTGGCTGCCTCTGCCGCCCTCCTGGGTGGGGCCTCGGTGGAGGACATCTGTGCTGCGGCTTCATGGTCCTCCCCGGGCCCCTTTGTTAGGTTTTACCTCATGGACATGACCGGGGGTTCTGTCTCCCAGGCAGTTCTGGGGTCTGTGGCCTTTCCTGCTTCCCGTCCTTTGGTTGGGTAGCAGGAGTGTATGGGTATGGGCCACAGTGTGTTGAGTCACACGTGGTTCCGCCTGTACGGTGTGTTCAAGGGGTTCTAGTTTCCCTCTTGTTCGCATTCAGGTGGAGTTGACTGCGCCCCCCCTTCATTAGGGAGGATGGGGTGACAGGGCTCCCCGCACCCCTTGATGTGGGCTTACGGGTCCTCAGGGGGTACATTTGTCGGGCCTCACGTCCGCTCTTCCCCATTATCTCATAAGGCTCAGAGCGGGACGCGAAGCAAATACGGTATATAACGATAGGTTATGTAGATAACCTAGTTATATTAGTATTGGCTGAGCGTCCCGCTCTAAGCGGCCCTGAGTTCCCTCTTGAGGGATCTTTTCCTGGGACGGGTTTTGGCGAGGAAGGATGTTTGGTGACCAGAGTCACTGCTATATGGGCGGTGCCACCATGGGGGCGGGGCCCCATACAGGTGGGGTGCATGTAGTTTTTTGTTCGTGGGAGATACAATAGGTATCATAGGAGATAAGGATATCTCATAAGGCTCAGAGCGGGACGCTCAGCCAATACTAATATAACTAGGTTATCTACATAACCTATCGTTAGTTAGTTAGTTAGGCAGTTAGTTATGGCGTTAAGTGATGCGGCGATAGCGATATGGCATTAACCAACAACAACGGGCATTACAATGTATGCCTTTCAAATGTTAAATGATAAATGATTAAATGATGCACGCTGTTAACGGCATAAGCGTGCCGCGATGTGGCAGGCAGTGGGGCGAGTGGCGAAACAGCTCTGCACTGACGCCCCGAGCTCACTGCTGACGAATGAACACGGACGGGCGGCTGCCTCTTCACTTCCGCTCCCATGTTAACGGACGATAGTAGGCACACTGGCCGCGAGCGGGAGCGCGCCTCGCGAGCGGCTTGCGAACGGCAAGCAATTTTTTCGCCTCGATCCTATTTGAGGCGGCGCGCCACGCGCATTGTCACAGAAATACAGTTGAATATCTGCATATACCACAGATATAGATGTTGTTCAACCAGCTGTGTCTGTATCTGCAAATAAACGCCCAACCCCCCCCTGTCTGTATGTTTGTTTATACCTATAACTATTACAATGTTTCATAATAATAATAATAATAATAATAATAATAATAATAATAATAATAATAATAATAATAATAATAATAATAATAATAATAATAATAATAATAGCAGGATATAGCAGTCATTAAGTCAATCCACCTTGTCACCTATAATGACAAACGTTTTATTTGTTTCCTGACAGCTAATTATGGTAATTATGATTATTATTATGATTGGACAGCAACCAGTAGGCTTATATCAGTGTATATTTTATTAACAGATTGCAGAATGGGTATATAATACAATACAGTACAGCCAGGGCCGCTTCAGGGGGTGTGCGAGCAGTGCGGTCGCACAGGGCCTCGCGGGAAGGGGGGCCTCGCACAATTTTTTATTTTTTTATTTTTTTTTGCGAGGCCCCCCTTCCCGCGAGGCCCTTTTTCATCACAGACCTAAAATCTAGTTTTGCTTATATGCTTATATATTTCACATTAGACACGTTTGTAGAATGTGTCTGACTTGTTCCTGGCTCTGCGGCTCTGCAGCAGACATACTCACTATTGGAGCTCTGGGGCTCTGCAGCAGACATACTATTGGTTTCAACGAAGGGAGGGGTTACTTACATGTGTACAGTCGGCGGTGTGCGTCAGCTGCGTTTGACTATTTCGCGCGTGCAGCATTGAGGTTATGCTTAGTTATGCCAGCCAAGACGAAGAGGACGGTCATTCGGCAGATGGACTGAAGATGAAAGTTGTTGCATGTTAGACAGTTCAAGTCAGGCTAGCCCATGTCGGCTTAGCTAAAGGCAGGGACAGCTAGTTAGCTTTAGCTACGTTATAATATCGAGTGCTAACGTGTGGTTCAGTCGGGATAGCCATGATGATGTCGGCTAGTAGCTAGCTTAGCTAAAGGCTAACTAGCGTTAGCTAACCTAGAGAGAGCGCGTGCAGCATTGTTATGCCAAGATGAAGAGACGGTCATTCGGCAGATGAACTTCGTCAACTCCACGCGGTTGTCTCCATCCTCTTGGACGTTTGGTGAGTTTTTAATGCACTCTATTCTATTCCCGCCGTGGATCTCTCTCTCTCTCTCTCTCTCTCTCATCTCTCTCTCTCTCTCTCTCTCTCTCTGCTCTCGGCCGGCTAGCTATTGTGGCTAAGGCTAACGTTATGTTGGCTAACGTTATGTTTGAGCCAAGCGGGCCGGCTAAGCTAACAGTAGCTAACGTTATATTGAGCCAAACGGGCCGGCTAGCTGTTGTAGCTAATGTTATATTGAGCCAAAGCGGGCCGGCTAGCT